>NC_071506.1:144874006-145177036 GCF_027887155.1 Malaclemys terrapin pileata | reverse complement strand
TGCTTCTTTTTATTACCATATACAGCTTTGTTTTCCATTGTGAAATGAGAAATGTATGATCAAAGAAATGCAGGACAAAATGTACTAGAATTGGTAACTTCTGAAATTTATTTTGCCGACAATCAGCTTGCAGCATTTTTAAGGTATGCTTTTGGCAAAAAGTACAAACACAATAATTAAAATAAGAGATATAGAAATACTCACTTTGTTGTTGTACTAATTCTTTGTTTACAAACTTTCAAAGTATCTTCTTCTTCCAGAGCAGGCTTTGGTGGCTTACAGAATTCTTTCATCAATAGCTTTATTTGCTGAGAGGTTGTTGACAACACCGTGGGGTGGGATGGGGTTCTCTTCACTGACTGTGTCAGCCTTCACCTTAAGAACGTTTGGTTTTATTCTCTCAACACCTAATTTGGGTCATAAGTCCAACATGACATAAGAAAAAATGCTATAAAGAATATATTAAGGAGGATTGATTTTTCATGTGAAAATGTTTACTATTTCATTTCATTTTTAATTATTGGAAGACTTCTATACAAATGGAATGTTCAAGAACTTTAAAGTTGAGGGATGTGTCAAGGCTCACTCCATCAGGGACACCATAGTGTTGACAGCTAACCTTGAAGTCAGTCTAGTATGTAACATTTGCAGTTATAGAAAAATAAACTTTCTTCTGTCCATATACTTTCACTGAAAAAATAACAACCCATAGCCTAAATAGCACCCTAATAGTCCTTTGTTTGGGTGTCAGTTGAAAGGAAAACTCCTCCTCAGTCAGACTTACCCCATTGTTTCCCTTTACCATTACTTTTAACAGTCCTTCATGGGCAAGGGGAAGGGCTAAGCTCCCCATCATGGAAACAAATAATACACATGCTTAGCTTTCCATGTGTGTGTTGAGGTCAATGAGATTTCCTATGTTGACAAAGGGAAATATCTGTGTACGTTTACACAAGATAAGACTTACATGATATAATATGCCATTTCCATCTCTGACTTGTGATTCTGTGATAAACTGGGAAGGAGAAGATGGACTTTGCAAGCTCTCTAAGACTGAAAAGATGGGGCAGCAATTTGCTTCCTCATCCTTTTTCTTCTATCTAATAAAGTCCTTCCTTGTTTCAGCTGGTCACAGTATAATAGGTCAAGAACCTTGTCTTGGCTCCCAGGCCAAAGAGGTCCACAAAAATGAATATTTAAATCCACTGAGCTACCTAAGATATGCATCCTGAAGGCCCCATATATGCTATATTTACAACAAAGTGGGGGATCCCATTAAAAACATCCCCTGAGCTCCACAGAATCCCAACTGTTACATAATGCTGCCTTTCTAAGCCTTAGACGTGCCATTTACTTCAACAAGACTACTCCTGGTAATAAACACTATCCCTGATAGCATGTCTTTGCTGTAAGACATTAAAGTTCTTAGTAGGTTATAATGTCTATTCTATTTTTTTTTATCTTAGGTTCATGACTTATAATTAATATATCCATAAAACATTTCTACATTGTCTTGTCTATCACTAGGATTCCCTTCTCCCCTCATTTAAAACCTGGGTGAGCTGCATCTCAGGATTCAGCCTCATATTGTGTCATTGTGCACACCCTTGAACCAAAAATAGAGTGAAGCCAGGACCTAACATTTTTTACAGATTGTATTGAATTGTCAAGGAACTGATGATAATGCAATGAGCAGGATATTTAAATTAATAAACAGTTATCAATATCTGGACAAGACTGCAAACATACAGATTTATTTCTTTTTATTATTTCAGCTTGTTTCTCTTTCTCCTTTTTATTTTTTTGTTTGTACATAAGAAAGGTCCAATGGATGTCCAAAGGATCAGTTCATACTTATTACAAATTGAATCTAATAGAGCCTGATATTTCTAATGTAAAATTAAAACAGAACCTCCCACCAAAATTGAAGACATCCTCACACAAGATAAAGGAGCCATAAAGAGCAGAGCCCAAAGTAACTTTTTACCTTTAAATTTGTGGTTTAATTACTAGGAGCAGTGAGCTGCCATATCCATAAAAACACTGATGGAGTCTGTGACAGATACGATGCTTTGTATACATGGAATATTGCAAGACTGTTATATTGAGATGTGGCAGATGCTATGGACATGTGGAATATCCAAAGACTATAGTATCAACTTTATAAATGTTATATGTATCTTTATGGGCTGGCTAGTGATTGTATTTGCAATGCAGGAACTAAGCTCATTGAGGAGTAATTAATGCAAATCCCTTAGGCAGGTTACAAGTCTATGGAAACTGGGTTTTACCCCTGGAGGAAATAACATCTACTGGGTTACCTGGTTCAATAAGCCTGGCAAATAAAGAACTGAAAAGTATCCTTTATTGTTGCTTCTGCATCTCCTCTAAGTCAGCCTGGGTATTTAAGTTAATTTTATTTTAGCCAGATCAAGGTAGCCTTTTTCTTTATTGTGACTTTTAGGGCATTTATTAATTGAACAGTTCAATTATCTTTTACATTTTTCTGTTTAAATTCTTTCTCCCTAATGATTTGGCTCACAATTGTGTATATAACAAATGGAAAAAAGTGGGATTTGGTAGCAGTGAACATAAATCAGAAGTGGAAATTGTAGAAAATTGATAAGGGAAGCAAAAGGACACAGGTCAACAGAGTTAAGGACAGTTAAGGAAGTGTTCAACAAATGTCTGTTCTGTGTTTGAGAAAAAGACAGCTGATGTAGTCATATCATATGATAAATGATTAAATACTTTCCATTCCAACAGTAACTAAGGAAGATATTAAGCAGCAGCTTCTAAAGATAGACATCTTTAAATTAGAGGGTTCAGATGACTTGCATCCAAGAATTTTTAAAGAGCTAACTGAAGAGCTCTAAGAACCATTAATGTTGATTTTCAATAGGTCTTGGAATTTTGGCAAAGTTTCAGAAGACTGGAAGAAAGCTAATTTTGTGCCAATATTTAAACAGGGTAAATGGGTTGACCCAAGTAATTGTAGGCCTGTCAACCTGACTTTGATCCTAGGCAAAATAATGGAATGAAGGATATGGGACTTGACTAATAAAGAATTAAAGGAGGGTAATATCACTAATGGCAATGAACATGGCTTCATGGAAAATAGCTCTTGTTAAACTAATTGGATTTTTTTTTTAATCAGAGTACAAGTTCTGCTGATAAAGGTAATAGTGTTGATGTAATATACTTAAACTTCTGTAAGGCATTTGACCTGGTATTGCATGACATTTGATTAAGCAATTAGAACAATAGTAAATCAACATGGCACAGGGTGAATGGACTAAAAGCTAGCTAACTGATCAGTTTCAAAATGTAATTGTAAACAGGGAATCATCATCTAGAGGATATGGCTCTAGAGGGATCATGTAGAAATTGGTCCATGGTCCTACGCTATTTAATATTTTTATCAATGGATCTGGAAGAAAACATAAAATCATTCCTGATAAAATTTGTGGATAAAAGAATTGGGGAGTAGTAAATAATGAAGAGGACAGATAACTGATGCAAAGAGATCTGAAGCATTTGGTAAACTGGGCAAGATCAAAAGTATGTGTGTTTCAGTGTATCAAATGTAACGCCATACATCTAGGAACAAAGATTGTAGGCCATACTTACAGGATAGCAACACTATTGGGAAGTAGTGACTCTGAAAAAGACTTGGGGGTGTGGTGGAAAATTAGCTGAACAAGAACTTGTGGTGTGACGTGGTGGCAAAAGAGCTAATGCCATTTTTGGATTTATAAGCAGGGAAATCTCAAGTACAAGCAGGGAGGTTATTTTACCACTGTACTTGGCAGTGATGTGACTGCTGCTGAAATAGTGTGTTCTTCAGTTTTGGTATCCACAGTTCAAGAAGGATGTTGATAAATTGGAGAGGGTTCAGAGAATAGCCATAAGAAAGATTAGAGAATGGGAAAAGATGTGCTTATTTACAGTTTCCTGAGCATTTTTAATTTTGCCCCATTGTGAATCCATCCTGTGCACCGTTGTAGGCAGGGATCCTATGGAAAAAATAGTCTTTAATTACAAGTATCAGGGGGTTGCCGTGTTAGTCTGTATCCAGAAAAACAACAAGGAGTCCGGTGGCACCTTAAAGACTAACAGATTTATTTGGGCATCAGCATCCATGCATCTGAAGAAGTGAGGTTTTTTTACCCACAAAAGCTTATGCCCAAATAAATCTATTAGTCTTTAAGGTGCCACCGGACTCCTCATTGTTTTTCTTTAATTACACAATCATATACTATCATAATGCACATGAACAAGAAAGCTGAATTAAGGTTGCACAGATAATAGTAAATCTGACATTTCCTAACTTCTGAGTGTTTGACTCTGCAGTTTAAATAATTATGGTGGCAAGTTTTTATTTCCTAATGTTTTTAACAACAAATTGTATTATGTGTAATTGTTACACCCTCCATCATAAAACTCAGTTTTTCAAAGAGAGGACATTGTTTATTCCAGGATTCAAGCCTTTTCTTTAGAAGCTTTTTGCAGACAGAGACCTCCTCAGTGCCCAACTACTGGCCAGCTTCCTCTTGCAGCAGTAGCAGGCTCACTGAACACTCTAGCCCCTTCAGTAGCTCACTCACTGTAATCCCACCCTGATATCAGAGGGACAGCTCCCATTTCTCTTATATAATTTTTCTATTACCATTAACTTCCCCTGAAGTTTGTGGAGAGCTCCTGCCCCATAATGTGTCCCTGATTGGTGGGGGAGAATAGGTCGCTGGGGTCATGTGCTGGGTCTTGGGGGTGGTTGGACCCATCACATGACCCTATGGCAGTCGGGTGAGCTCCAGCCCATGCAATGTCCCCAGGGAAGGGTGAAGAATTGTCCATGGGAACCAAGTGCTAGTCCAAGGCAGGTGGGGCGTTTAAGGGAGTAAGGAGCTTGGCCCAGTTCCTGCCTCATTTGTGAAGCCACTCAATCAAGCATGATCTTGTAGTTCTACAATGTTGTTGCATTTTCATAGTAGAATTTTCTTGCAGAATGTGCCACACACTGTAGTGGAGCAAGTTTCCAAAAAGTTACCAGTGAGCAGGTATTGTCCATATCAAGTCAAAGCAGAATCTTCAATATTCTTTATATGACAGGTTAAAGTGGCCATGTGGAAGGAGGAGAGGGTGTGTGTGAGTGTGTCTGTTTACAGAAATATACGTCTATATAAGCACAGTGAAGGTCACTCACTGTACGCAATACTGAATTATGGGTTCTGTGTCAAATTAACCATTTGCTCATGATTTTATCTTAGGAAGGCTTTCACCCTTGAAATTTTACTCCTGTTTGTTGGCGTTTCCAATCCGCACTACTAGTGGTTAAATTTGATTTAGCCATTTAAATAGCATAGTTCATTACACATTAGTCTTATCAATCATCTTAAAGAGAGATAGAAGGAAGAGTATATATTTAGAGCTAGTCTGTATTTTTGTGTTTGGTGTAAGAACAGTGAATCATTTAATATTATCTGGAATTCCTCAATGACATTTTAGTTCTTTTTAATGTGCTTGTGGGAGAGCTACAAAATATAATCAGTTGCACTTGCACAGTACCTTTGTTATCAAAAGTATTTGCCACATAATCTTTGTTACTGGATCATTTCAGAAAGTGACAATGATAATATAAATGGCATCAGGCAAGCAACCATAATTGCAGTAGAGGATGCACACAGTTCTGAAACATATCAAGGCTTATATTCACTTCCTTAAAAAAGAATGATAGACTATAAAAAGAATACGTTGGGGGACCAGAAGAAATCAATATTATGAAGTAGCCTGCTTTAATGTTTCAAGAGTTTTTTGCTATCTTCCTGTAGCTACTATTGTACTTTCCTGCAAGGAAGAGGTTTAAAGAAGCAGAAAATGTTTTAAAGGTACTATATAAATAGAGAGATCATCTGTTATGTCAAAGGAGCCCTTATTAATGTGGCGGCTATATAGCCTGGGTGCATACATATGTCATATCATATGACAGGGCATTGTTTGCTGTACAGCCTTCTGGGTTCAGACATATGTCATTTCATATAACCTAGCACACAGGGTTAGTTCAAACAATGCCTTTTGACAATAGGTATGTGGACAGGGAGCAAGCTATTTGTATATTCTGGCAAATGTTTTTATATTAGTTTTTCATGTTTACAAGAATGGACTTTTAGTTTTTAAATGCATCCACAGCTCTTGTGGAACAAGTCATCTTTCCAGCTGATGTTGTGGAGCATGTGTTAAATTGAGCCCCCTTCCCCCCTCCCTTTTTTTTTATTTTCCTTAGGGAAGTTGCAATTCAGGACAACCTAAAAGAAAGCAACTGTATTATTTACCATAAACTCAAGAAAGGTAAATACAAAGGAATATTAGATCTCTGAAGATCAAAGTTCAGTCCTAGCTTACAGTACATGTATCATATGAGTTTGTTCATCATGTCCTAGTCCCAATTTGTGTTGATCTTGTTGGATATGCTGATGTAATCGATTTTTAGTTTTGCAGTTTGTTGCAATCTGAAGCTGTTTTTCCCCCCTGGGCTAGTGGTTACCCATTTGGGTTAGTAATTAGTCCTGCTGAAATCTAGTTTATTGGATTTTTCTTTCTGTCTGTCTCTATTTTTATTACTAATCCCATGACATGGAAGTAGGGAAGTTTCACGTTTGCATTACTTTAGTTTTTAAAGAATTAGAGGAAGACTTATTCTTTGGTTTTAGTCTATGTTGTATAGGACTCTGAACCTTCTAAGATGTTTGTTCTATTGGTAACTCAGAGAAATCCTTCCTCCGTCCTTTTTTGGGATGGTTTTCATTTTAATCCATTTGTTTACAGAAAAAGTTTTAAACTGTAAATATTTCTTCTTTGCTTTTGCCTAGGCTAAAGCTTCTATGTTTACAAAAATATTATTTAGCCACCGAGGACACCCACGCAAATCAAGACATTAGTATTAAACAATGAGAAAGCTTATTAGCTTGCCTTGCAGAAAACCATGTTCTTAGTTGTGCTGAAGAAGAAAATGGCTTCTGTTTCCTGGCTGACTTTCCATGGAATTGAAAATCATCATGTACTGCAGTGCAGAAATCTGCAAATCATTATATCTAGCTAAATATCTTACTAGCCCTCAATCAAGGCTGATCCCTCTATGCAAAGAAAACGTTCAAAGGGAAACTATCAACTAAAAAAAATTACATTGCTGTCTGAAAATGTTTTGTTACTATTACAAGTAACCTTTAAGATTACTATAACAGAAAGAGATTAAAGAAAGATATCTTTTTCAATGTTTTGTGTATTTGACAGTATAGACAATTTTTCTGTTTTTTCTGTGTAGTCAATCATTTAGTTAGTTTCCCCTTTCTTTCTGTGAAACTTTCACATGGCAGCAGCATTTAACAATAGGAAACATTTAACAATAGGAAAATGTGACTGACAAGCCACAAATAATTTTTCAGGGAGACTCCACCACAGATGTAGCAACCAAACCTACTTTTGACTCATTCAAATTGTCACTTTTAGCATTACATCAAGGCTTGATCCTGCATTCTTTGCACACACAAAGATCCTCTTGACATCATTAGGTGTTTCAGTAGTAATTAATGCAGAATTGGGCATGAAGCCTGCAATCTGTGGTTTCTGAGATCTGGTGTACACTTTGAATATTTAAATACTTCATCTCTGATACTTGTTCCTTCAGGACTTGTTCAGGAAAAATTTCCATCAACTTTAGTAGGAATTACATCAGCAAAGTAGGAATGGGCTGTTAGTTAAACATTCGGCATAGATTCTGCCACCCTACAAAAACAGTATTTTCCCCAGGAGGAGTCCCCCTGAAATTAGGAACTACATATGGAGTTAAGGTACTACTCAGCATGAGTAAGGATCAGCAAATCTGGCCCTTAGTCTTTAAACCATTAAAAAATACAGAACCTGTCAGCCTATCCTCCCTAACAGGAGTAGTAGCAACCACCCATGGCCATAATTTCAGTGGAGGTTTTCCAAAATAAGTATTGCTCTTCCCAGTTTTGAGTTAGATGCAGGCTTATCTTTATCTGCTTGTGTAAAATGTCAATAAGTGCACCTTCATGTGTCACTTCTGCCTATCTTCTTTTAGACATCCGTAGACAAGAGAAAATAGCGTACATGTAATCCTTCTGCCAGGTGGAGTTGGCAACAACAAGGGCAAGGGGTTCCTCCTAACAGTACAAAACAGAATCGACTCAAGCCCCCACCCAGCAATCCAGGGAAAACTAAACACCACTCCTGGACACTTCTAAGGAGCAATACTTTCCCACTCACAAGAACCGAGTCTGTGCATAACAAAAGAACTTTTATTCAAAGGGAAAGGGAACCAAACATTAATTTGGGAAAACACCACAATCACATTCAAAAGCAAGTGATGTCACAGTGCTTTGGGCAGTGTCCTTTGCCTCAGTTTTGTACCTGCTGGTTAAAAGAGAGAAAACAGGATAGAAATAAATGGTCACCTTTCATAATGGAGAGCGGTAAATAATGGGGTTCCCCAAGAATCTGTACTGGGACCAGTGTTGTCCAACATATTCATAAATGATCTGGAAAAAGGGGTGAATAAAGAAGTGGCAAAGTTTGCAGATGATACAAAAATTACTCAAGATAGTTACATCCAAATTTGACTGCAAAGAGGTATAAGGAGATCTCACAAAGCTGGGTGACTGGGCAACAAAATGGCAAATGAAATTCAAAATTGATAAATGCAAAGTAACGCACATTAGAAAAAAACTATACATACAAATGACGGAGTCTAAATTAGTCTAAATTAGGCCTGGTCTACACTGGGGGGAGGGAGGGGTGGATCGATCTAAGATACGCAACTTCAGCTACGAGAATAGCGTAGCTGAAGTTGACGTATCTTAGATCGAATTAAAATTATTTACTTTGCATCCTCGCGGTGCTGGATCAACGACTGCGGATCCCCCGTCGACTTTGCTTCTGCCTCTCGCACTGCTGGAGTTCAGCAGTCGACGGGAGAGCAATCGGGGAGATTTATCACGTCTACACTACACGTGATAAATCGATCCCCGATAGATCGATCCAGTGGGTAGTGTAGATGTACCCTTAGTTATTGTCACTCAAGAAAGAGATTTTGGAGTCCTCATGGATAGTTCTCTGAAATTGACAACTTAATGTGCAGCAACAGTCAAAAAAGCTAACAGAATGTTAGGGACCATTAGAAAAGAGAGAGATAACATTATAATACCACTACATGCAGTTATGGTTCCTCCATCTCAAAAAAGATATATCAAAATTGGAAAGGTATAGAGATTAGGGGTATAGAATAGCTTCCACTGAGAGATTAAAAAGACTAGGACTGTTCAGTTTGCAAAAGAGACAGCTCACGGGGGATAGTGACCTATAAAATCATGCATTTCTCATGTGGAGAAAGTGTATAAGTGTTATTTACACTGTCACATAAAACAAGAACCAGGGGTCACCCAATGAAATTAATAGGCAGTAAGTTTAAAATAAACAAAAGGAAATACTTCTTCACACAATGCACTGTCAATTTGTGGAACTCATTTCCAGGGGATGTTGTGAAGGCCAAAAGTATAACTGGGTTCAAAAAAGAGGATAGATCCGTCAATGGCTATTAGCAAAGATGCTCTGTATGTCCCTAAGCCTCTGGCTGCCAGATGCTAGGACGGGATGGATCTCTCAGTAATGGCCCTGTTCTGTTCATTCCCTCTGAAGCATCTGCCATTATCCACTGCTGATATTGCTTTAGAACACCATTGGTCTGACCCGGTATGGCAATTCTTACATTCTTAGTAGCGTAGTCTCTCACTGTCTCCCTGCTAAAAATAGCAGTGTACATGTGGGAGGCACTGCTTGGGCATGTAGAGAGCCATGTAGGGTATATACTCTAGAGTTCAGGTGTGTAGGCACACTACTCTATTCTATTTGCCTAATCCTTGCCTCGCCATATATATTGTTGATAATACCTGTACTAGCCTGAGCGTGCAGCATCTGTGCTCTTCACACCGCCGTAAGCATAGACATAGAATCATAAAATCATAGGACTGGAAGGGACCTCGAGAGGTTATCCAGTCCAGTCCCCTGCACTCATAAAAGGACAGGTATTTGTCTAACCTGCTCTTAAAAATCTCCAATGATGGAGATTCCACAACCTCCCTAGGCAATTTATTCCAATGCTTAATCACCCTGACAGTTAGGAAGTTTTTTCCTAATGTCCAACCAAAACCTCCCTTACTGCAATTTAAGCCCATTGCTTCTTGTCCTATCCTCAGAAGTTGAGAACAATTCTACTCCCTCCTCCTAGTAACAACCTTTTATGTACTTGAAAACTGTTATCATGTCCCCTATCAGTCTTCTATTTTCCAGACTAAACAAATCCAATTTTTTTTCAATCTTCCCTCTTAGGTCATGTTTTCTAGACAATTAATCATATTTGTTGCTCTTCTCTGGACTTTCTCCAATTTGTCCACATCTTTCCTGAAATGTGGTGCCCGGAACTGGACATAATATTCCAGCTGAGGCCTAATCAGTGCAGAGTAGAGCAGAAGAATTACTTTTTGTGGTTTGCTTATAACACTCCTGCTAATACATCCCAGAATGATGTTGGCTTTTTTTTTTGCAACAGTGTTACAGGGGTTGACTCATATTTAGCTTGTGGCCCACTATGAGCCCCAGATCCCTTTCTGCAGTACTCTTTCCTAGGCAGTAATTTCCCATTTTGTATATGTGCAACTGATTGTTTCTTCCTAAATGGAGTACTTTGCATTTATCCTTACTGAATTTCATCCTATTTACTTCAGACCATTTCTCCAGTTTGTCCAAATAATTTTGAATATTAATCCTATCCTCCAAAGCACTTGCAACCCCTCCAAGCTTGGTATCATCCGCAAACTTTATAAGTGTACTCTCTATGCCATTATCTTATTCACTTATGAAGATATTGAACAGAACCAGACCCAGAACTGATTCTTGCATGACCCCACTTGTTATGCCCTTCCAGCATGACTGTGAACCACTGATAACTACTCTCGGAATGGTTTTCCAACCAGTTTTGCACCCACCTTATAGCAGCTCCATCTAGGTTGTATTTCCCTAATTTGTTTATGAGAAGGTCATGCGAGACAGTATCAAAAGCTTTACTAAAGTCAAGATATACAACATCTATTGCTTCCCCCCTAGCCACAAGGCTTGTTACCCTGTCAAAGAAAGCTACCAGGTTGATTTGACACAATTTCTTCTTGACAAATCCATGCTGACTGTTACTTATCACCTTATTATCTTCTAAATGTTTCCAAATTGATTGCTTAATTATTTGTTCCACTATCTTTCCGGGTATAGAAGTTAAACTGACTGGTCTGTAATTCCCTGTGTTGTCCTTATTTCCCTTTTTATAGATGGGCACTATATTTGCCCTTTTCCAGTATTCTGAAATCTCTCCCATCTTCCATGACTTTTCAAAGATAATCGCTAATGGCTCAGATATCTCCTCAATCAGCTCCTTGAGTATTCTAGGATGCATTACATCAGGCCCTGTTGACTTGAAGACATCTAACTTCTCTACATAATTTTAACTTCTTCTTTTTCTATTTTAGCTTCTGATCCTACCTCATTTTCACTGGCATTCACTATGTTAGATGTCCAATCACTACCAGCCTTTTTGGTGAAAACTGAAACAAAGAAGTCATTAAACACCTTTGCCATTTCCACATTTTCTGTTATAATTTCTCCCCCCGCCATTAAGTAGTGGGTCTACCCTGTGCTTGGTCTTCCTCTTGCTTCTAATGTATTTGTAGAATGTTTTCTTGTTACCCTTTATGTCTCTACCTAGTTTGATCCCGTTTTGTGCCTCGGCCTTTCTAATTTTCTCCCTACATACTTGTGTTATTTGTTTATATTCATCCTTTGTGATTTGACCTACTTCAAGAGAAAGTGAGAGTGGATGTTTGCTCAACACTTTGTAGTCACCAGGATTCAATGTGTATAATCTTGACAGGATGGGAGTGTACAATGAGGCCATTTCTTCAGAGATGCTGTGTGGCTCATCTCTATTGACTCGACTGGGCGCGTGATTGGGTCCTGGGAACACAGTACTCTGAGGATTACAGTTGGTCATATAGTTCAATTCCAGTAGGGACCACCAGATCATCTAGTCTGACCTCCTCTGTATTACAGACTACCACCACTACCCAGCTATCTGCACACTAACACAAACAAAATTAGACCAAAGTATTACAGTTGCTCAACTCTTCCCAGTATTTGGACCAGTGTGTATATAATTAAGACCTTGAAAAACACAATGAGATCAGATATGAAGATATAAATAGTTTAGTTAAGAATGTATAGAAAGTTGCATCCCAGGATGTAGGCAGTAGAAAAGAACAGTATATATCAACACTCTACACTTATCCATACCTGAGTTAGATGTGAAGCTTTTAATTTCTCAATCACTTGCCTAAATGTAAAAGAAATGAAAATGCAATATTTCATTTGTCCTAACATAATTTTCTGTTTGTGAGAGCTTAGGGTTTTTCTAGGGATTGATTTATAAGAATGTTATGCATAGGGGGAAAAAGGTTAAATGCGATTTTAAATTGAATTAATTTATAAGGCACAAATGTTTAGAGAAAAGGGCCTTTCGTGATTGCAGAGTACTTTTATTTTTGACTTCATTTGTGAGTTCTACTGAAACAGCTTTTCAGATGTTTGGCCATTGATTTGTGAAATAGTGCAAGTTTATTGAATGAACATGTAAGAATCATATAGCAGCGAGAAAACTGTAACTTTTCTTTGTCAGTGAGGACATGTTTTTCTTTTTCTTTTTTTATTGATTAATATTTTTATTAGCATTATGGCTTTCAAAAATAATACATTTTCATGGTGAAATAAAATGACTATACCCAATAAAATATTATAGCTGAATAGTTTTGGATTTCTGATGAGCAGTTATGTGCCCACAGTGGTTATTATTGAAAATAATTTGAAAATCAATTAATAGTATTTGGTCTTTAAGTGGGAAAGATGTTGGATTTAGTTAGCTAAATTAGCTTTTTAATCCAACCATATTTTTTGTGTGTTTGGAGGAAATTAAGCATAAAAAATATTGGAGAAAGGTGTCATTCTTTGTTGAATGTGTCAGGCTTGTAATTTTCCTGTTGACATCTGTAGCGAGGCGGTGTGGCTCCCAGCCGCCCCAGAGAGGAAAGAGCCCATCCGGAAGCCGGAGTGAGCGGAGCTAGGGAGTTCTGAGCCCGCCACTCAGAGGGTCAGGTGGCGACCCGGAAGTATAAAGGCTCGCCCTCAGAGCTCAGTAAGGCACCAGCCGCCGGAGAGGCCAGACGCCTCCAGCCTAGCCCACAACGGGGAAAACCCCGTGGCCCAAGGCGGCCACTAGGACTGGCCGGGCCTGCCCTGTGCCCAGTACCCGGAGGAGTTGCCAGACCTACCTTGTTCCCGCTACCCGAAGGAGTTGCCGGACCTGCCCTGTGCCTGCTACCCAGAGGAGTTGCCAGGCCTGCTGGTTGCCGAAGAACCCATGGACCTGGACCCCCCAGAAGACAACACCTGGATCCAGGTTCGACCTGAGGGGGAGTGTGGAAGTAGCCCGGGGGCAGCCAACCCTAGTCTGGCTGCAGCACTGCCAGAGCCCATGTCAGTGTGTTGCGGCCAGGATCCCCACTGACTAAGCAGCAGGTCTTCTGCCACTGCTAAGGCCCTGGGCTGGGACGCAGTGGAGTGGGAGGGCCTGCATCCCCCCTGCCACCCAACTCGTGGGTGGCAGTCTCCCCCTCTCTCAGGCCTTTGGAGTCTTGGGCCTACTGTCATTGCTCAGCTCTGTGTGAGCCCCTGACTCATTACTGTTTGTACTGTTGTTGCTCAGCCCTGCCTGAGGGTCTGAGCTCCTGACTCAGCATTGTTGCCCCGCCCTGACCTAGGGCCTGGGCCTGATATTATTTGTACGGTCACTGCTCAGTCCTGCCTGATGGTCTGAGTTCCTGACTCAGCAGTTGTTGCTCCACCCTGACCTATGGCCTGGGCTTATTGCTATTGTTTATATTGCCAGTGCTTAGCTCCGGCCCAAGGGCCTGAGCACCTGACCCAGTGTTGCCCCGCCCTGACCCAGGGTCTGGGCTTACAGTATTTGTTCCTGTTACAGCAAGAGCTGCCGAGGGAGACCCCATGGCAGACTACTTCCCCAACATCAACTGTGTGTACTGAAAGTGAGCCGGAGTGGCTCCCCACCGCCCCGGAGAGGGTCGAGCCCCGGCAAACCCTTGTACACATCACATGAGTAAAAGTCCTCTCTCTCTCTCTCTCTCATGAAGGAGTCTCCATTTAGAAACAAATGTGACTTGAGCAATAATATACATCTTAATACTGACACATAGGAAAAACATTCCTCTCTCTTGACTTCTCTGTACTGTCCAAAGATATCTAAATAAATTGTTCCATTTATTTTATGTGATCATTTTTTCTTTTTATATAGATTATTTCTTGATTGAAAATTATTTTTGTTTTTATGCAGGTAATCACTTCTTTCTTCAGACCATTTAATAATGCAGCTGCAAAATTTAAGTATTACAAGTTTGTACTTTACAAAACATTGTCAAAAGTAAGAATTTGGCAACTGTGATGGATTTACATAGCTTTAATTTATAATTGTGTGTATTTTTTGTGGGGGAAGAGTGGGTTCTGATTAATAATAGCTACATTGTCCAAATATGCTGGTATGAAAGGAAGTGTATTTACTGTGCTGTGATGTAAAGGTTTAAATAATTGGGATCTAAAGCAATGGATGAAACACCCTATCGCAACAAAGAATTTCATGAGGAGACTTCAGAGGTTAATAGGAGAGACATAAGTGTAAGTTTAAACACAGAATTAATTGGGACGGAGAGATAGAAACTTATGGAAAAACTGTGTTGCTAAGTTAAGACTTGCTTCATTGGACTATATAGAAGAGATCTCTCTTTCCTGATCTTGTCTTTTAGTTGACATTCCTGAAGGGCATGCTTGGCATTAACTAGCAAACACTTTCAAAGTCCAAGGGTATTTTGATGGCTGTTCCCCTTACCATAGTAACTTAGGCTGCACTAGAGGGAAGGAGGACTGTCACAGCAACATAGATGGAATAACACACAAAGTTGTATGGAAAAAAAATGTTCTTTCAATTGTAAAGAAGTTCAATAGCTCAAAACTTTCTCTAGAATTAATTCAATAGATTTCCTTACCATCAACCAAATGCATAGGCTTAGTCTCATAAACTGGTAGGGGACAAAATCACTAGTGATGTAAACAGGCTCAACTGGATTATGTTCAGTGGAGTTACATTCATTTATACGGTCAAGTTTGGCCCCTCCGGATCATCAGAATGGAGAAAGGGGAAAGTTTTAAACAAATACTAGGGGATATTCATGGAAACTGAAGGTTATATTAACAAATATCTATATTTGCACCAAAACATGTTCTACTCATCCAATCAAGAAACAGATATGATCATATGTTGACCTATTTCTCTAATCAGAACTAATGAATACATTTCAAATTTCAAATATGGAATACTTGCAACGAAACACTCAATCTACAGACCAGCAATTATTTGAGAACTGTTAGCAAATAATTTTGAACAACAATTAACATTGAGAATCATAAGCTGCAAAGAGACAATTACTGAACAAAAGGTCTGAATTAATTGAATAACATTATATAATCTTTTCTACAAATTATGTGCTCTAAAAATTGTCTGTGGGAAATGTAGATCTTAAAGGAAAGAGGAAACATATTTCTGGAGCCTTAAAAATTCATCTGTGCTTCAAGAAAGCAGGATAATTCCCCCCCCCCACTTAAGAACTCTATATTATTAGGTGGCAACAACCTGCAAGGCGGGAAATTTCCTGTAGGAGAGGTGTAATTCTAAAGTTCCAGGAGTACTTGCTGCAGTCAAGGTAAGGCTGCATAGACTAATTCACAGCTTCATAGACATAAGAAGTGGCAAAGACCAGTTAGGTCACCTAGTAATGGAGCGTCTGGTACTGTAATAGTAGTTTTATGGAACATCAGCTAGCAAGGTACGGGCTAAAGTAGAGATTATGAATTTGGCCACAAAGTCAAACAGCTAACTTAGAATCATAGAATATCAGGGTTGGAAGGGACTCAGGAGGTCATCTAGTCCAACCCCCTGCTCAAAGCAGGACCAGTTCCCAACTAAATCATCCCAGCCAGGGCTTTGTCAAGCCTGACCTTAAAAACCTCTAAGGAAGGAGATTTCACCACCTCCCTAGGTAACCCATTCCAGTGCTTCACCACCCTCCTAGTGAAAAAGTATTTCCTAATATCCAACCTAAACCGCCCCCCTGCAACTAGAGACCATTACTCCTTGTTCTGTCATCTGCTACCACTGAGAACTGTCTAGATCCATCCTCTTTGGAACCCCCTTTCAGGTAGTTGAAAGCAGCTATCAAATCCCCCCTCATTCTTCTCTTCTGCAGGTTAACAATCCCAGTTCCCTCAGCCTCTCCTCATAAGTCATGTGCTCCAGGCCCCTAATCATTTTTGTTGCCCGCCGCTGGACTCTTTCCAATTTTTCCACATTGTTCTTGGACACAGTACTCCAGGTGAGGCCTCACCAATGTTGAATAGATGGGAATGATTACGTCCCTCGATCTGCTGGCAATGCCCTTCTTATACAGCCCAAAATGTCGTTATCCTTCTTGGCAACAAGGGCACACTGTTGACTCATATCCAGCTTCTTGTCCACTGTAACCCCTAGGTCCTTTTCTGCAGAACTGCTTCCTAACCATTCGGTCCCTAGTCAGTAACAGTGAATGGGATTCTTCCGTCCTATGTGCAGGACTCTGCACTTGTCCTTGTTGAATCTCATCAGATTTCTTTTGGCCCAATCCTCTAATTTGTCTCGGTCCTTCTGTATCCTATCCCTACCCTCCAGCTTATCTACCACTCCTCCCAGTTTAGTGTCATCTGCAAACTTGCTGAGAGTGCAGTCCACGCCATCCTCCAGATCATTAATGAAGATATTGAACAAAACTGGCCCCAGGAACAACCCTTGGGACACTCTGCTTGATACCGGTTGCCAACTAGACATGAAGCCATTGACCACTACCCACTGAGCCCGACGATCTAGCCAGCTTTCTATCCATCTTATAGTCCATTCATGCAGCCCATACTTCATTAACTTGCTGGCAAGAATATTGTGGGAGTCCATATCAAAAGCTTTGCTAAAGTCAAGGAATAACACATTGACTGCTTTCCCCTCATCCACAGACCCAGTTATCTCCTCATAGAAGGCAATTAGGTTAGTCAGGCATGACTTGCCCTTGGTGAACCCATGCTGACTGTTCTTGATCAGCTTACAAAGTAGCAGCCGTGTAAGTCTGTATCCGCAAAAAGAACAGGAGTACTTGTGGCACCTTAGAGACTAACAAATTTATTTCAGCATAAGCTTTTGTAGGCTACAGCTCACTTCTTCAGATTAAGATCACTCCTGATCACTCTCCTCTCCTCTAAGTGCTTCAGAATTGATTCCTTGAGGACCTGCTCCATGATTTTTCCAGGGACTGAAGTGAGGCTGAGTGGCCTGTAACTCCCCAGATCCTCTTTCTTCCCTTTTTTAAAGATGGGCACTACATTAGCCTTTTTCTAGTCATCCGGGACCTCCCCCGATCACCATGAGTTTTCAAAGATAATGGCCAATGGCTCTGCAATCGCATCCGCCAACTCCTTTAGCACCGTCGGATGCAGCGCCTCCGGCCCCATGGACTTGTGCTCATCCAGTTTTTTCTAAATAGTCCCGAACCACTTCTTTCTCCACAGAGGGCTGGTCACCTCCTCTCCATACTGTGCTGCCCAGTACAGCAGTCTGGGAGCTGACCTTGTTTGTGAAGACAAAGGCAAAAAAAGCATTGAATACATTAGCTTTTTCCACATCCTCTGTCACTAGGTTGCCTCCCTCATTCAGTAAGGGGCCCACACTTTCCTTGACTTTCTTCTTGTTGCTAACATACCTGAAGAAACCTTTCTTGTTACTCTTAACATCTCTTGCTAGCTGCAACTCCAAGTGTGATTTGGCCTTCCTGATTTCACTCCTGAATGCCTGAGCAATATTTTTATACTCCTCCCTGGTCATTTGTCCAATCTTCCACTTCTTGTAAGCTTCTTTTTTGCGTTTAAGATCAGCAAGGATTTCACTGTTAAGCCAAGCTGGTCGCCTGCCATATTTACTATTCTTTCTACACATCAGGATGGTTTTTTCCTACAACCTCAATAAGGATTCTTAAAATACAGCCAGCTCTCCTGGACTTCTTTCCCCCTCATGTTATTCTCCCAGGGGATCCTGCCCATCAGTTCCCTGAGGGAGTCAAAATCTGCTTTTCTGAAGTCCAGGGTCTGTATTCTGCTGCTCTCCTTTCTTCCTTGTGTCAGGATCCTGAACTCAACCATCTCATGGTCACTGCCTCCCAGGTTCCCATCCACTTTTGCTTCCCCTACTAATTCTTCCCGGTTTGTGAGCAGCAGGTCTAGAAGAGCTCTGCCCCTACTTGGTTCCTCCAGCACTTGCTCCAGGAAATTGTCCCCTACACTTTCCAACTTCATAAAGAAATTCATCATTTCATTGTTTTATTAATTTAATACAGTTTAAAATTAACAACTTTTGTTTTACTAATTGTTATCTATGTGCAGTTAGCCAAATGTATACCTACCACAGCAAAACTGACAAACTCTTTGATCCAGAAAAAGATCAAGAATCCTTTTGTGATTCTCAAATATAAATGGTTGACTTCTCCTGATGTGTGACTTGCATTGTGCTGACTGGTTTGAAAATCTCCTGAAAATGTGCTGTTTGGGACACCTATACTATCACCAAAGAACAAGCAGACTTCAAGCATGATATTTCAGGACCAAGTAAGCATGGGGGCTGATGTACAATATAATTACTTCTGATTAACCTGAACTGCTGCTATATTTAACCTTCAGTCTATAAAAATACAAACTAAGTAAACAGCTTTTCTGTACAGCCAAGCTAGAATTGAAGTTCTTTTCTATTGCTTGTAGGTGTTTCCAAATGCAACTGGTTCATGAATGTTATTAAATATTTTTCATAGGCTCCTGGGCTTTGAGTGAGGCGATCCTGGTTGCAGACAAGCACTCTCAGTGCACCCACTGCCTCAGCGAGGGCCACATTCTACAAAAGTATTCCCTCTGCCAGCAGCTCTGACCGAGATCCCACAAGGCCAGATAGCAGTGCCAAAAATTATTTTCATGGAGGCAGCTCTTCAATCTCGACCTCTGAGTGATTGAGAGTTTCCCCCACAATCATAACCTTTAATCTCAAAGGATAGTGGGTTGAGGAAGCGGTCTGAGGACTTCTCTCATAACTCAAAAACGAGAGTGGGAAGTCCCCTCAGCAAGCCTTGGGATAGCCATAAGTGATCACCATCTCACTCAGTATCCTCAGCACCAAGACCATCTGGCACCCACGCCTTACAGCGACCGTTGGTATCCAGTACTGCTGACAGGCCCACGGGAACTTTGAGCACAGGCAACAAATTGTAGTCCCCAAAAGATAAAGGCAAACACCCTACAAAGATGCTCCCGGTATATGAGTTGACCTTGGTACTGTCAGCAACAATAGTTTACCCGGCACCTGAGACACCAGTACAGACAAGGATTTGCCGGGTAAACAAAGTCTCTATATCGCCGTCACTGCCTCTGACTATCAGTAGTGGTGAATTCCATCAGACCAGAGACCTGTGCATGTCTCTGCCTCTTGATACTGACTTTACTAGGCATGGAGGATATCCCTGGATTCATGCCATGCCCCTCCACTGTCTAGTGAGCAGTCAGACAGTGAGCCATTGGAGATATCACAATACTCCTCCCAAGCTACATATGAGACCCACTATCAACAGGATCCAGGAATGTACCCACAGATGGAACCACCACCATCTTGGTATGGCCACCTCCACCAGGCCCTATGCCAGCACAGTGGCCATACTGGGACCCTTGGGCAGCACACTAACAACCTGCCTCGCAAGCATCAAGCATCGCCCGACAACCTCCCAGCATGGTCCTTTGGCCATGGCATCTAGGGCCTCAGAGCCTCAGGAAAGAGGAACAAGAATCTGACACAGAGGAGGATGTAACACCTAAGGCCATATCATCTTCATCTCTGGATGAAGCAGTCATGCAGACAACTATGGCAGACAACTTCTGTCTTTTCCAGGAGCTGGCAAAAAGAGTAGCGGATATTCATCGCATACCACCAGAGGAGGTAAAGGATGCACACCACCAGCTCATTGATATCTTCCACTATTCGTCTTCCTTTAAAATCGCCCTCCCAATTAATTAAGCCATCTTCATCTCTAGCTAAAAAGTTGTGGCAAACCCTGGCATTAGTAGTCCTGATGTGCAAGTGTGCAGACAAGAAATATTCTGTCCCCATAAAAGAATCACAGTTCCTTTTCTCCTGCTTGCCACTCAACTCTATCATGGTGGATGCCGTGAATTCCCATGGCCGACAACACCATTCCAGGGCAATGCCCTATGACAGGGATCGGAAGTGCCTTAATATCTAATCTTAATATCTAATAAAAAACATATTCCTCAGCCACTTTAAAATTCTGTATTGCCAACTATCAGGTGCTCATGGCAAAATACGATTACACGAATTACAATAAGCTGAATGACTGTATTGATAAGCTGCCAGAGAGTCATCTGGAATCCTTCAAGGTCATCATTCAGGAGGGACAGTTAGTTTCAAAAACATTGCTACAGTCAGCCCTCGATGCCGCCGACACAGCAGCCAGGTCCATCTCCATTGCTGGGTGATGAGATGGCTCCACTTATTATGATTCTCAACGGAGGTACAGACCACTGTGAAGGACACCCCCCCCCCTTTGAGGGTGTGAAGCTCTTTGTGGAGAAGACTGACATTCCCCTTCATACCTTGAAGGATTCCAGGGCCGCCCTCAGTTTGCTGGGAATCTCTACACCCAGCAAAAAAGACACTTTAGCCCCCAGTCCCAACACAAGCCATATAAGACTAAAATCCTAAGGCAGTGCCACTATGAGCCACAACAAAAAAAGGGAAAATTCCCAAGATGCAATCCAACCGGTTGACAATCTTTGAGCCCCCTGCCTTTAAGTTCCACTTTTGATAGGCAGGTCGAGGAGCCGCAAGATCACTCCCTGTAAATGACTATGATTTTGAACCCATTTGGCCATGATTTGGAAGTGTTCTGCAGTGCCTGCGCATATAACGTCAAACAGATGGGTCTTAGAGATTGTCCGATCTATATACTTTATCAGTCTACTCCCTCCACAGCATCCTTCCCCCTCCCTCTTCAGAGACCCTTCTTACAAGAATCTACTATGACAGGAGATAGATTGATTCCGCCAGCTAGGAACTATAGAATCAGTATCTCAACATCTATGAAGCAAGGGGTTCTCCTTTTCTTGCTTTCTAATACCCAAAAGAAAGGGAGGTTGGCAACCCATACTGGACCTCAGAGCTCTCAAAAAGTTTATCAAAGCTCAGAAGTTCAAGATGGTCACCTTATCAATGATCATTCCATTATTGGAACCGTGAGACTGGTTTTAGGCCTTTGGCCTATAGGATGCCTACTTTCATACTTATATACTACCGTCTCACAGACGATTTTTCAGATTCACTCTTGGACATGACCATTACCAATACAGAGTCCTCCCCTTTGGACTCTCATCAGTCCTGAGAGTATTTTCCAATGTTCTCTCAGTAGTAGCTGCTCATTTACGCTCATAAGGAATAATGATCTACCCATACCTGAACAATTATCTTCTCAGAGTTAACTTATTACAGGAGGCTCATAGAGCCATCAACACTACAATACACTTGTTTACAGAAGTAGGCTTACAGATCAACATCCAGAAGTCGACCCTCATTTTATTGCGACTCCTGGAATTCATAGGGGACAATCTGGACACTCTATAGGCCAAAGCCTTCTTACTTCAACACAGGTTGCTATCCATGGTCTCACTCATAGACACTCCACAAATACCAGCCAGACTCTTCCTTCAACTGTTGGGGGCATATTGCGGTGGGCACGGCAGTGATACTACACACCAGACTCCACATGCAATGCCTCCAACTATGGTTCAGTTTGGGCTACAGACCGAACAGGGACAGGTTGGACAAATCTCTATCACTACCTACCAGGATCAACAACTGCATAGACTGGTGGAAGGATCCAGCCAATGTGTGCAAAGGGATCCCATTCTCATTGCTCCTTACCACCAACACGTCACTCACACAGTGACATTGCTCACATTTAAACTGCCTCACTACGCAAGGCAAATGGTTACCTACAGAGATGTCTCTACACATCAATCTTCATGAAATGAGAGTGGTCAGGAATGCCTGCTCCCATTTCCTCCTGCTGATAGGAGGATGACATACAAAGATGCTAACAGACAAATTAGCCTGCATGTTCTACATCAACTGCTGGGGGCGGGAGGGGACATGTCACCCTCCCTATGCACAGAAGAAATGAAGCTATGGAACTGGTACATCTCTCACGACATCACTTTGTCCGCAAATTACCTCCCGGGCATGCAGAACTTGATAGCAGACAACCTTAGTCACAAATTCCCACACTATCATGAGTGGGAGATGCACCCATCAGAACTCCACGACCTGTTCATACAAGATGTGCTTAACCTAAATCCAAATATAAGCAACTTAAATCAATGGCTTGATTTTTTTTCAGTCACCACAGCAGCAGCAATAGCAAATTCTAGGAGAAGGTAGATATAAATAACTTTCACTTCCAAGATTTTGTGAGGGCACAACATTTCAACAAGGGGGTTGGAAACTTGAAAAAGGGGAATAGTGACAACCCAAATTTCAGACATTCAAGCTACATTAAGCTATTGGTAAACTTCAACTGCATTTTGCAGACAGCTGTGAGGTACATAAGTGCGACAGTGTAGGAATAATGTCAGTTTCACTTCAAACATTTGATTAATTATGTCTTTGAAATTTTCCAAATTGTAGTTATCACTGGGCATTTTCACATTCTGTTTATAAACATTTAAGCCCATATCCTAAAAGGTATAAGCACCTAACTTCCACTGAAATCAGTTGAAGATACCTTCGAGGATCTGGGCCTTATTCAGCTTTCATAGACTCAGCATACAATCATCTAAATCGTGTTATCATCTGATAAGGACTTCATATGCTTGTGGGCTCCCTCACCAGCACAGGAAAGAACCAGTGTCACACCTAAGTCTCTTTCAGTGCACAGTTCATTATTCAAATGAAAAAGTCCCAAAGTAACACAAAACAAAGCTATACCCATGAGGAAAAAAAAAAGAACCTGTTTGCAGAGGCCCCAAAAGCCTTTCCCTTGACATCTCATTCTGTCCTGGAAAAAAAGACACAACCCTTCTTTTAGCCCCTGCTGAATCATGTGACTGGCAGGCAGCCCTTAACTCTTTCTTGGCTGTTTTATCCTGTCCAAGCGTCAGTATTTATAAATACCCCTAGTTACTCTAGTGAATATAAAATCTCAATATGAAATTTCCTGGTGGTTTATGTATGCCCGACTGGATTACTGGTAGATTGCTACTGGGCTGTGAAGAAATCTTAATTTTTCTACTGGGATAAGAACTCCATTCTATATCTATATCCACTTTGTCTTACAAAACCACTCACTACCGCCGACTAGAACTGGAGATAAGATATCTTCTTCATAAATGAAACAGAATTTGTCAACGGAAATTCTCATATCAATCAATAAAACTATATTAAAAGAATGCTAAGGCTGCACAGTTGTGCATTTGAAAGTCAGGAAATGACAACGTTGAAGCTATCATACCCTTTCTCAGATTACACAGTACGGTACTCTGTCATTTTTCTCTATAAACCAACCTGCACATGTGTAGCATGTTGAAATAAACATGTACTGCTCTATGTATTCCTGAAATTCAGTACCCCAAAATCATTTGTTTGGTGAATGGGAGTCCTCATGGGTATATATGGATGCTCATCAGTGCATTAATCTGCAGGGAATTAGAATGGAAAACTGTAGGCAATGTTGTATACATAGCTGCCACAAAAACTGCATCTATAATTCTCATTATGATGCATCAGAACCAATCACTCAACATTTTAGGCTATCTTTGGAGCATATATGAGTCTTATTTTTCATGCATTTCAATTCATTTACTTCCTTAGATACTGTTGACAATCTCCTCCAACATCACTTGTTTATATATAAGATGAGAGCATGCCCAGGCCATTTTGCAAAAGAGCAAAGCTAGTCTTTGAGTTATGAGAAATTAAGCAAAACTGAATTTCCCTAACTGACTGGACAGCTTGAGCGAAAGAACTGGCATCCTGTTCACAGTTTATATTCTTCATTTTTACTTTAAATAAAAATTTGCCATAAAGAGTACTAAGACTGGAAACATGGCTGAACACTTGTGTCTTAGAACTTCAGTGCAACA
The DNA here is from genome assembly GCF_027887155.1 of Malaclemys terrapin pileata. Classification (NCBI taxonomy): domain Eukaryota; kingdom Metazoa; phylum Chordata; order Testudines; family Emydidae; genus Malaclemys; species Malaclemys terrapin. Next base: position 145,152,538 of record NC_071506.1, on the reverse strand, counting down.
CTTATTTTTGTCTTAGCTATTTTCAAAATCCATAATAGGGATTTTTTTCACAGAATCATATAATAGTAATTTGACACACTGTACAGAAGTAGGCTACATTAATTAACTTCCTGCTAAGACCCATCCCACACAGTGAAGAGCGTAGATTTAAATTCTGTTTGTTCAACTGGCTCCCAACTCACCCAGTGACATTGCTCACATTTAAATGGCCCCACTACGCGAGGCAAATGGTCACCTCTAGAGATGTCTCTACACATCAATCTTCATGAAATGAGAGTGGTCAGGAATGCCTGCTCCCATTTCCTCCTGCTGATAGGATCTTTGTATGTGATCCTCCTATCAGACAACATAGCCTGCATGTTCTACATCTCAGTTCCCACTGGCCATGATTTGCTGTTCCAGGCCAATGGGGGAACATCCCTCGGCCCGCGCCACTTCTCGCAGCCCCCATTGGCCTGGAACGGCGAACTGCGGCCAGTGGGAGCTGCGATCAGCCAAACCTGTGGACGCTGCAGGTAAACAAACTGTCCTGGCCTGCCAGCAGATTTCCCTGATGGGCCATGTGCCAAAGGTTGCCGATCCCTGTACTAGACGCTATTGCTTTGCTGTTACAGAATGCAATATGTTCAGGGGTGGGGGGGCAGAGGGGAAAGGCTACAGAGCCACGCTTCTCCACTAACATTGCACATTACATTATGTGTAATCTTCAGCAACAAACAACAATAATGACTTAGAGATGTCCTTTTAATAAGAAGTTGTTGTTTCTCCATAGACAGCACATCTGCAACAGAAAGCCAAGTATTCTGTTTAAGCCTTGTTAATTTTGTATTCCTTTTGGGATCTACATATTGGATTTTTCCCATGTAAGTATCTCACTCAATGCTATAAAAACTCAAAAGCATGTTAATTCTTTACAGGCTGTATTTTCAAAGTGAGCTTCAGCCATACCTCTTATCTTGAAAGCTCAAGTTTGCAAGCACATTCAATAACCAGCACAAATGATTAAATTTAGCTATCTACCATTAACTACCTGATTTGTGGGTGGAAACTGTTTACACAAAGAGCAAAACATGCACTTTCTTTTTCATTTTAGATGAAGTAACACAACAGATCAAATAATAAATTGTCATGAGAGCAGAATGTGTCCCACTCCTTAAGATTTCCTTATTCTGACTCACCTCAAAGCCCTGCCCCACAGCAGAAAGGTAAGTAGACTGTTTACATGTAAAGATGCAGTGCACAGAAAACAGGCTCATAGCTATATACAAGGCCGGCTCTGGCTTTTTTGCTGCCCTAGGCGTGGCAGGGGAGGGCGCCGAGCCTAGCCGCGGGCCCGCAATCCCCAACCGGCCGGAGCGCCGGGGGGAGGGTGGTGAGCCCGCCGTGGCCACCGCTCTCCCCGGCGGCCAGAGCGCCGGGAGGAGGGTGGAGAGCCCGCCGCAGCTCTCTGCTCTCCCCGGCGGCCAGAGCGCCGGGAGCTGGGCGGAGAGCCTGGCCAGGGCTCTCCGCTCTCCCCAGCGGCCAGAACGCCGGGGGGAGGGCGGAGAGCCCCTGGCAGCCAGAGTGCCGGGAGCAGGGCTGAGAGCCCGGACGGGGCTCTCCGCTCTCCCCGGCGGCCAGAGTGCGGGAGCAGGGCTGAGAGCCCGGGCGGGGCTCTCCGCTCTCCCCGGCGGCCAGAGCACCGGGGGGAGGGCGGCGAGCCCGCTGCAGCTCCGCTCTCCCCGGTGGCGGGAACGCCGCGGGGAGGGCGGCGAACCCTGTCGCAGCCCCGCTCTCGGGCCGGAGCGCCCTGCCGCGCCGCCCCCCTCCAGGCGCCGCCCCAAGCAGATGCTTGGTGGGCTGGTGCCTGGAGCCAGCCCTGGCTATATACACCAGATTCCTCCATAATTATTTTGCAATGTTATGGATTGTCTACAAAGGGAGACCCAGGAAAATAAATCTGAATTAACTAAAGGTGTGAATTTACTCTCCTGGAGGTCCCCATGTAGACAAGCCCTACTTTCTAGAGCATCTACACCTATATTTCAACTGAAGGCCCCTATGAGAAAGGACCCATTTGGTACCTGCTCTTCATATTCACTCTGAGATTCACGCACTACAGGACCATTTTCATTTATCATGTATTTTCTTACCAATTAAATCCTCAAGAAAGCATACAGTTCTAATTCAAGACATTGGGAGATGCACATGCACATGAGAGGTCAAAATTTGATTCTGAAAGGCTCTGTTATGCTTTTTTTAAGAAAAAGAAAGGACCACTTCCAGTGTTTCTCTTACTGGTTTATAGCATTGCTATCTAATGATTACAAGAGGAAGTTTTAAGCCTCAGTGGTGCAACAATAGTGCAACTAATATACTGCAAATGTGCTCTGAGATTTGTCTGAGCTGGACTCTTACCATGTTTAGAATGTATTCCAAGACACATCTTACTGCTTGGCGTGAGGGGCAATTCCACTTGGAATCTGGTCATTATAACAGGAGGCTATGAAAGTGGAGAAAAGGCAGTGTTACGCTCTATTATTGTAACTGAAAAAATGTACATCAGGTTATTCAGATATTACAGCGGTGGGCAGTTATGGAATGTGTATAATAATCAGTTACAACCTGATGTGGAAACTATGAACTAAATACACCATTTATATATTTCAATTAATTTTAAATGTGCCTTTCATTTTCTCTATACGGTAATATGGACTAATTCAGACTTACAGAAGTGCTTTGAGAGTTGGGAAGATCAATGTATTAAAAAATGTAAAGATCTATTGCTAAATTCTGTCTTAATTTAGAACCCATGCAATCCCACAGAAGGTAGTGGTGAATCCACAGGATGTATGCTGGGGTAGAATTTGGTCCTTATTATATAAGTATGCACTAATTAATTTATTTTGCTGAGTTGTACAAAATAGAGTTTAGGGAAGAAATGTTGTTTCCTATGAGTTACTTGTTTGTGGTAGCATCCAGAGCTGCTTCTACACTCCCCATCAGGATTGGGGTCCCTTTGTGCTGGGCCCTGTACATACACAAGATGTTCTCTGACCCAAAGATGTTACAGGCTATATGAAAAAGACAGATGAAGCGTGAAGAGAGGGATTGAACTATACAATTATAGTTTGTAACTTAAAGCGTAGGTCACTACTGTAGCTGCAGTTTGGCAAGAAGAGACTGAGATCTTTACCTCTGCCAATACTGGATGAAATACTGACATTCCTCACTTGGCACTAAAACATTCTAAGCTTTTACTCTCAGCTCTAACAAACAACTGAACTGAATTCACAGGCTACTATGGTGTGATGGTAGTGATCTAGCTTTTCAGCAATTTAGACTGAGGACAAGAAGCAAGTGTATATGTGTGAGTAAAAGACAGTTCTATGAACACCTGCCATATAGGTTATCAAAGAAATATACAAAGTATTACTATTGCTCTATTATTCCCCTATTATACTACATGGTTTGTTATTGCCCAGCTACCTGTCTTTGTGAAATATGTGGCTGTTGAAGGAAGCTTTCTAGGTGGAGCAAGAGAATAGAATAAAGTGAAAGAGGTTCTTTGAATAAAATGTCTGTGGCAATATATAGCTCAGACACAAGTGATATTGTCTGATCCCCATTTGTATGTTTTTCAGTTGAGAATTTTAAGAAAAAAAGTGTTTTTAGCAAACAGATGTTCTAACAGCTAATTATTATTTTAATTTATTTTATTTTTACTTTTAATGGTCAGGCATTCAGAAGGAACGAGTATGGCAAGAGATCCACAGACTGTCATGCAGTGCTAAATGACAGAAAGTACAATATTCTCTTTGAACAGTTTGGAATCCTTTTATCTAGTTTAGAGAAAGCATTTATATAATTTTCATATCAAAGACTGACTGAATAATTGAATAAGGATTTGACTATTAGGACAGGTAAAAACTAGACCAATAATATTTGTCAAAAAAATGATCAGCCCGACTTTGGGGACATCATGAAAGATTAAGCGCAAACACTTGTCAGTCAGACAAATAAAAGAAACAATCCATTTATTACTGCTATGCCTGGAAATTATGATTAATTTGGGGCCAATGTAAAATTTAAAGAAATACAATGATTAAAATTATTTCTATATACAGCAATTTGTGAAAAAAGATCTAAAATATGCTCTTGTTAAAATTCATAAAATATTTTAATGAATATTGAAGTATGTAACTGAAAACAAAATCAGAGGAAGTGCTGTATGCAGTGTTAATGATGTATTTTCTGGTGTAATCACATAATTATTCCAGTTGTTAAAGATTTTCTACTCATGGGTACTAAGTAGCCCCTAATATCAATGTCAGAGAATACTGTATGTGGCAGATGTTTGCTCATGATTTTTTTTTAAAGATTCTTCATAATTGCACATAGAAGCTTAAGTTTTTGTTTTATCAAACTCTGACAGATGTATGAAATTACTCTGCTTGACTTTGTTGCAAACTGCATACATCTCAGAAGGTTGAAAAATGTTTTTGAATATTCTTTCCATTCACACTATTGTTTTGTAGAACAGATTAACATATTTCTACATTGTGAAATACATTTTCATGAAGACAGGCTTTGGGGTTTTGTAACCTGAGAAGTTGACTTTTTTTTTTTAAGAGAAAGTGAATGTACAGCAGACAAAGGGTTAATGGATTACCCTAATCAATGTTTCTATACAGATATGTAATTCCTGTAGGTAGGCTTTGAACAGAAAGGATATAGATATCGTGATTCAGGTTTGCAGACACCTTTGTAAAGATTTTTTTCAGCACATACCCCTGGGGCAAATTTTGTCCTGCTTCCAGCCCAATAGAGAACCCAGTCATTGATTGCTTTTGTTCATCTGTATGTTTACTCTCTTCATCCATTGAAGTCCAAAAGACTCCACCAACTTATGAAAAGTCATCAGTGACACTTTTGTACTAGGCCTGGCGTATGCTTTTCACATACCACTCTTGGAAGCAATTTGTAGGGGAGAAACCTCAGTATTCATGCAGAAATGATGTTAATACAATTATTATATCTTTTTAAAAAACATCAGGTCATTATAAACTAGTTTGCATCTTTGCTGACTTTAAAGACATACCTATGGTATACCAGGTTGCTTTAAAATTTAGCAATACCTGTGTATGTTTTTAGTTAGTTAGTGTGTTATAAAAATATTTAGGCTGGTTAAAAACATTTCAGGCAGCTTCTGTTTTTGTCTTCAAAGGACAAGCAAATGTAAGTATGTTAACCCCTCCTTTCCCATAAAACCATATTTATTACTCCTATGAATATTATACAAACTCAGAGAAGTGGTGTTTTAAAACTTACCTTGCTTTAATCTGTATACTATTTTCTTTTGTACTATATTTAAAAGATTGGTTATTGAAATTTGTGCTGTGTATAAAATATTTAATAGAAGTTGAAGTGCTGTAACATACAGATTGTAACTCAAAGGACCCTGGGTCAAGAAACAAACCCCTAAGAGTGTTTTATCTAGACCAGTGTTTCCCAAACTTGGGACGCCACTTGTGCAGGGAAAGCCCCTGTCGGGCTGAGCCAGGCCAGTTTGTTTACCTGCCGCATCTGCAGGTCCGGCCGATCGCGGGTCCCACTGGCTGTGGTTCGCTGCTCCAGGCCACTGGGAGCTGCTGGAAGTGGTACGGGCCAAGGGACGTGCTGGCCGCCGCTTCCAGCAGCTCCCATTGACCTGGAGCAGCGAACCATGGCCAGTGGGAGCCACGATCGGCAGGACCTGCGGACGTGGCAGGTAAACAAACCGGCACGGCCAGCCAGGGGCTTTCCCTACACAAGCGGCGTCCCAAGTCTGGGAAACACTGATCTAGACCATACCAGTTGGTACCAATGTAATCCTTATAGCAAGAAACAAACAAGGTAAACCATTCATGTTTTAGGAAAAGACTTGATTGTGAAGAGGAATGTAGGGCATTACATATAATTGTGCAGAGCATTAAATATAATGGTGCAGTGGGCTTTTTCACTTCTTCCCACCTCCCACCCCCCCAAAAAAACCCTTCTAAGTAAACTTGCACAGAAAATTCTAGAAATATACTTGTTGAAATAAATGTTATAATTGCTCTAAAACTTCATTCAGAAAAGCTTCTAGGAAAAAAAAACATGTGAAGGTGGAAATGTTTCAGACCTTTTGCTTATTTCTTCAGTGTTGAAATGGCAAACACCTTTGTGAAATCATACTTTCAAATATGTTAGCTAAATGCAAAGATCTTAATATAATTTTCCAATATCATTACTATATAAATGGTAAAATGCTTTATGTACCTGCATGGAATCGAATGACCTTAAAATAATTGTTAAAATAATTACTAATGTAAGAATCCATTTAAGTTTAGAATATTTATATTAATGGGGAATTAATAGTGCTCGAACAATTCCCTCACTGAAATGAGGAAGACAAGAACCATCTAAATTGGTATCAACAACTTCTTTAATAACTATTTCAGCTAAAAACTTTCTAAGAGTTATTTAATTTAAAAAAAACTGTTTGAGAAATAAAAATGTTTTATATAAAAACCAGGAGTTTTTGGAGATTTTGAAAATAGAATTTCATTTCCTGTTGCACTCTAAAAAAAATTGAAGGAATATTTCAGAAAATGAATTGAACTGAATAAAAAGAAAAAGTTAGAGTTTAACTTTAAGAGGTTATCTGGGATTTTCCTGCCACAAGAATAACAAAGGCATTTAGAAATATTGCATGTTCATTGAAACAGACTACGTATTCAGAAAATGGTGTCACCTAAGCCAATCCTCAATGCCATGAAGCCAATGAAAAGATAACAGCAACCAATTTGGAATCTAGACAAGCCTACAAGAGGTTTGTTTTCCTATAATTTAATGGAAAGAAGGAGAAGAATATTGAAAACTGAAGTGAGCACCAGTAAGTACATGCACACCTTCTGCTACTCTATTTAAACAGCATGCACTCCTCCATTTATCCTGGCCATTTCAACAAACAAGCAGCCATGACATTTAAAAAACCTGAGACGACTCAAGAAACCAACCCAAAGAAAACCTCCCCAAGACTTCAACATGGATTGTTGAGAAGAAATTAATTAAGGTAGTACCAAGAGATTAGATTTAAAAACATTTGTAATAATTTTATTGGGATATGGAAATGCTGTTGTAACTTAAATATGAACAGTTTCTCCTGTTAATTACCAAATGGTTTAGACCATGTGTCCCTGGAGAGGAGATGGGCTAAACACTGGTAAACAAAGAAATAGTGGTATTTATTTGGATATAAGATTCTTAATATTTGTAATTAGACAGCCTTAAAACAGCACCTTAAATAGCTTGTTTTAAGGAACTGTTTGAAATATTTTATTTGATTTTATGGGATTTAGTTAAGACTACTTACTTTGTCGAACTATAAACTGGTTGGTTATTAATAATAACCAACAGGATCCACCTGCCTTTTAACACTTTTATACAGCTATAAACAGCTTAGTTATCTAATAAGACACTAAGACTGAATTCACAATAAATTTGCAAAGCAATATACTTTGGCCTTAACTTACCAAATGAAGGACACTCCAAAGGTGGTTCACTCTCAAGGGTGTAATCTCTGTTAAGAACTCATCACTGAGGTCAGGTCTTCACTACCCGCCAGATCGGTAGGTAGTGATCCATCTATCGGGGATCCATTTATCACGTCTAGTGTAGACACAATAAATGGAGGTGGAGGGATAGCTCAGTGGTTTGAGCATTGGCCTGCTAAACCCAGGGTTGTGAGCTCAATCCTTGAGGGGGCCATTTGGGGATTTAGTTGGGGATTGGTCCTGCTTTGAGCAGGGGGTTGGACTAGATGACCTCCTGAGGTCTATTCTATGATTGATATTCTATTCTATGATCACTCTGCCGTCGACTCTGGAATTCCACCACTGCCGAGAGGCAGAAGTGGAGTCAATGGGGGAGTGGCAGCAGTTGACCCCGTGCCGTGAGGATGCAAGGGAAGTCGATCTAAGATATGTCAACTTCAGCTATGCTATTCTCGTAGCTGAAGTTGCGCATCTTAGATCGATTCCCCCCCAGTGTAGACCAGGGCTGAGAGGAATACAGAAGAGATTGCAATGTAAGTGACCACTTCATTTGTGTTCTGTCATTTATGTTGTTTTGTTTGAAGTTTTCTTTTCCTTTCTTTAATGATAAAATAGCCATTGTTAATAATTGTGATTATTTTTCTTGGTCTTAATCCTGGTGTCCCCTAAGGTATGTACAAGAACCCCAGTGACTAAAACAGTGGGAGTCACACCCCTGAGTAGGTAGTAAGAGAAAAAAAGTAGTAAGAGCTGACCTAACTTTATTGTTTCTATAAACTACATAATTGTAGTAACTTTAAAATACCCCTTTTTCTACAGGAGCACCACATTGGGCTGTTGCTGGTACACACTTGTAGGGTTACCATTCGTCTGGATTCCCCCAGACATGTCCGGCTTTTAGAGTTAAAAATAGCATCCAGGGGGGATTTGTAAATTTCCGGACTTCCCCCCCCCCATGCTGAGCGCACGCGGCTAACAGGGCAGCCGGCTGGATGGTGCCATTTACATGGGGCTCCGACAGCCAGAGAGAGCCCCTCCTCCACTTCCCCCTCCTCTCCCCTGCAGCTGAGAGCACTCCCTCCCTCCCTCCCTGCATTCGCAGATCACCAGCCGGCCATTCGCATCGGCGGTCTGGAGCTCCTCCCCCTGCACCTCCTCCCCGGCACGCTGGTCTGAGCGGCAGGGTAAGGGGGCCAGGGGTTCGGAGAAGGGGCAGGGAGGTTCTGGAGCAGGCAGTCAAGAGACAGGGAGCGGGGGGGGGGGTCGGGAGTTCGGGGAGGGCTTTCTGGGGGGGGGTGGATAAGGTTTTGGGCAGTCGGTACAGGTAGGGGGTAGGGTCCGGGGGGGCAGTTAGGGTGGGGGGGTCTCAGGAGGGGGCAGTTAGGGGACAAGGAACAGGGAGGCTTAGGTAGGGGGTGGGGTTCTGCAGGGCAGTTAGGAGCAGGGGTCCCAGGAGGGGACAGTCAGGGGACAAGGAGCGAGGGGGGGGTTGGGAGTTGTGGGGGGGGTTGTCAGGGGGCAGGAGTGGGGAGAGGGATCAGAGCAGTCAATGGGACAGGGAGCAGAGGGGTTTAGATGGGTCGGGAGTTCTGGGGGAGGGGCTGTCAGGGGGTGGGGAGTGGTTGGATGGGGCGTGGGAGTCCCAGGGGTCTGTCTGGGGGTGTGGATAAGGGTTGGGGCAGTCAAGGGACAGGTAGGGGGTAGGGTCCTAGGGGGCCAGTTAGGATGGGGGGAGGGTCTCAGGAGGGGCAGTCAGGGGACAAGAGGCAGGGAGGCTTAGGTAGGGGGTGGAGTCCTGGGGGGCAGTTAGGGGCAGGGGTCCCAGGAGGGGTCAGTCAGGGGACAAGGAGCGGGGGGAGGGTTGGGGGTTTTGAGGGAGGCGGGAAGTGGGAGGGGCAGGGGCAGGGCTAGGGCGGGGCTCCTCCTGTCCTCTTTTTTGCTTGCTGAAATATGGTAACCCTATACACTTGTAACCCAAAAAGGAAAAGCACTTAAGTCATTGACACCTCACTTTGAGTCTCAATCTCAGAAGCAATAGTACCTTCAAGCTTCTTCTTGTTTTTGTTGTTTTTAATCAACCTTTATGAATGGTTCTGTACTTTGCCTTTTAAAAATATTTATCCCCACTTCAGATACAAACTTATAAGCAATGAGTTTTCTATATGTTTTATATCTTTGCCATTTCTGCCACAATATTATATAGTACTCAGAAATCAATGTAGTAAAGATCATGTTAAAGCTGTTCAGATTTTTAAAGTGTGTGTGTACGCATGTGCACACACACACAAAAGTAATCAAATTCAAATGTATGGTTCATTTATCCCTTTCCTATTTGTAATATTTTCTTTTCCTGTATGTAACTGTAATTTTAATGTCTTAGAGCCAAATTTTCACAGACACCAATAATGGGAGAGGGTGTGTGTGTGTGTTTGTGTTCATGTGCAGGCACACCTAGAACTAACACTGAAATGAAGACAAGCTATTAGTTGTGCTGCCAGCTTTGTTGTGGTCCCTCATTGACTCTTATTTTATTTCCCATTTAATTTTTTATGTTCAATTGAGTATATGAGTACCACTAAATTGCATTCATTTTATTATTAATAATACAGATTTAGTAGTTCTCCAGCATCTTCTTCACAAGGAGCTCCGAGTGTTGAAACGTGAATGAATCAACACTCCAGTGCAGTAGGTATATATTCTGCCAATTTTATAAATGGGAGTTTGAAGCAGAGAGAGACTTATTTGCAAAGAGTATGCTGGAAGTCAGTGACAAAAATGGAATTAAACCTAGATTGCTAGACTTGTAGTCCAATGGTGTAACCATTAGTCTGTTACTCTCTCCTCCATGTTTGATATAGCCAAACTGCTATATCCCTCCTTTCTTCTTCACTGTGATTAGTTTGCCAGAAAATGTTTTTGTATTTTTACCACTTTAAAGTTTTAATTCTTGATAGCTTCCCATCTACTCCTGACTAGAGATAAGTTTGAACTAAGGTCACCAAAGGCAAAAGATCCATATTGACTTGTCAACAGAGTTTCCTGCTTAAACCTCTCTTATTGGTCAGATAGTCGAATTGAATCTCAACACTTCAAAAGTTGTGAAATTTTAGGTTTGGATTTGGAATTTGAAGCCCTGAGCTCAAGAACATTTGGATCCAGAATATTGGTTGAGGATATTTTAAAGACAGGAAGTTAGGATGCTTATGTGTATTTGGTATTCAGGATCGGGTTCAGGACCACCTATACTAATCGCAGCACCTAACTGTCTTAGCTCAGTAGTTCTCAAACTTTTGTACTGGTTACCCCTTTCACATAGGAAGCCTCTGAGTGTGACCTCTCCCCCCCCTTATAAATTAAAAACACTTTTTATATATTTAACACCATTACAAATGCTGGATGCAAAGCAGGGTTTGGGGTGGAGGCTGACAGTTTGTGACCCCCCCGTGTAATCATCTCGCAGTGGGGTCCAAACCCCCAGTTTGAGAACCCCTGTCTTAGCTTAAGAGCTCTGTTGAGACGATACTGTAGATAATATAATTGCCTTACCTAAGGATGTCCAAACAATGTCTGAAAATATTTTAATTTTCTCAGTGGGTAAACTCAAATAAATATGGAATTTGAAACACTCTGTTAATAACAGCAGCCCATGTAGGCATTTGAGAGGAAAGTTAATTTGTTTCAAAATAGTTGTAGATCTTCTGGGAACTACTAATTAGAATTACTACAGTATTCTACTCAATATCTTCATGGTCTCAAATTAAGACTAGCAAAGCAATTAATTTGTTGTGTGTTCTGACTCTCATCCCATAGCACTGAAAAAACTACATCAGGAATAATTTCATTCCTGAAACAGTCACCTCTCCAAAGGGAGGTGAAGTTTAGGACAACCAGTACACAGCACATGTTATAGTGGTTAGAGGTGATACATTTGGCCAAGGATACCAGGGAAAACTTTTACTTACTCGTAAAAGAAGTGTCCTGAGATCTTTAACATATATGTAGAGCAGAGGGGTGGAGGGAAGCAACAACAATCCAAACTTGTCTTTTGTAAAGATCTAATCCACAGTCAGTAAACTCTATAGAAGTTAAACAAATATTTTCAAATCAATCTACTAATGAGCATTCTGAATGGTAGATCAGACTCATAATGGTATTATATCATTTGCATAAGACATACAGGCAAATATCTGATTAATTTTTCTTTCTGGTGTTTAGAAAACAAGCCAATGCATCAGACAAATATGAATCAAATTCTACTTTGGTGAAAGTGGTGTAATTCCTAATGAAGTTATACCCCCCTTATGCTAGAACTAAATTTGATACAGTACATTGAGGAGAATCTTTTTTCCTTCTATATCATTGACATTACAGAATCCCCAGTCACGCTTTCCGGAGGTAGAATTATCAAAGAAAATGAGCTATTAGAATTGACTTTGTTTTACAAATCTTCCTTAAATGAACTTCATGGACCATAACAAGACAGACTATTTTTTGTTGTTGTTTGTATTTTGCTTACAAATATAAAGTAATAAGCAGATTTAATACACATGCATATTAAAGTATCTAGAATAAATGTCACCACATTTAAAATGTACTCAGAAAAAATCTGTCTTCATTGATGTTACAGCAGATGGGTTTCTGGAAAAGATAAGAAGAGCTCAGTTGGAGGTAGACCAGAGGCTATTTTTGTCATCCTTGTTAGAGGGACAGATGATGCCACAATAACTTTTTAACTAAAATTCACTTAGCCTTGAGTGATGTTTAGCAGAAATCAATTTAGAGTTCAAATGAGTTGAATGCATTTCATGTTTTTAAGGTTGGAATTTCAGCTCTTCATTTTACATTGTGAATTTTCTATTAGTGTATTTATAGTTGAGCGGCAAGGGATTTAACGCTTGTGTTGTTAAATATTGACCCATGTACAAGTGTTTACCAGCACAAATTTAAGTGTACAGACATGATATTCAGACACATTGTTAGTCATTAGGAAAAGTTATTCAGAAACCAAACATATTTTATCCCTTCTCCCTAATAAAGTTCTTTAGATTTGTTAAGCTCATGAGCCTAGAGTTATGTTTGATATTAATAGAAAAGTTGAAAATAGGGAAAAAAAAATAAGGGAAAGCAAGATAAAGGATGGAAGCTTCTTAAATTTGCTGTGGCCTGTCTCATCAATTTTATGTATTTAGGTCATTTGTGTATAATAGTTAATAACAGAAAACACTATTAGATCATTGATTTCATTCTGTGAAAGGGAAGAATATAGTTCTGTAGTAGAGGACACAGCAGATAAACTGATATTACACTAAACTTGCCGACATTTGGGATTATTATAGGGTTTCACTGTTTGGTGACCACAGGTCCCTTTTTCCTACTGCATTATGTATTATTATTATTATTCAATAACTGTGCTCAAGAATGAGGTTTGCAGGGGTGAAAAAACAGAGAAGAAGGAGTTATTAAAATGCATTAATGCCAAAAATATGGATGCCACAGATGCAGTAGGTTAAAACTAGTGAAATGCTAACATGCACACACACCCCCATCCTCCCACTGTTCCTCTATATGTAGACCTTGGCCTAAATCTTGAAATAGTGAGGGGAAAAAAGATTTTGTAACAACTTTTTCTTTCCCATCAAGTGATCTCTTTTTCAGGTGCACAAATGTGACTAGGGCTGTGAATATTTGTTTGAAGTTTTAAATAAATTTACTTTGACTGTGCTCATGCCCATTTCTTTTTTATTCATTTTGCAAATATTGTAGTGAAAACAGTTTACAAGCCAAATCGTTCACCTAAACAGTGAATCTTAAGCCAGGGGAAAAAAATCTGGAATCGTGAATATTTAGAAATCTGTAAGAGTTATGCTTATTCAGGTGAGGTGCACACACACACAAAAAAAATCATGTAACTATAATTCTCAACCCTCAAACCTGCCCATCTGTGATGAAAGCAATTAAAATGTGTGACAAATGACTGAAATGTGGACCCCTTTTATGTTATACCATAGTACATAATGGTTTGTAGTCCTTTATAACAGGTTTTATACTATTTTTTCTAGTGCTAATTAATCTGTTTTTCTTAAAGGCAACTGCAAGTGTTTCACCATAAGGACACCCCACTTGAGGAGTCAGCAACAGATTTGAATCATAGACCTTTAGATCCCCAGCAGAGACCTGTACAGCTTGAAATAAAGGAGTGTGGACCTGCAGGGCACGATGGACACTTTGCCAGTGTGCTATAGAACTATTGGCTGGATAGCAATAGAGTGTTGGCATTCAGGATTCTTGAGTTATGTTCTTGGCTCTGAGAAAAAAGTGTAGTCTAATGGTTAAAGCAAGATTTGAAATAACAGGCCTAAAAGGGAGTATGGCGCTGAGTTGGTAATATTTCAGTCTGTTACATTAAAGACCTGAGTTCTAGTCTCAACTCTGCCACAAAAGACCTTGTGCAATATCTTGATTAATTTATGTTTAAACTGGCAGGAGAGATGATAGTTGATTGTCTCCTACAATAAGCTTGGCTTATTAATAAGGGCTATGAAGTGCACGGAAACATATACTGTAGTGAGTTGAAGAACTGAGATTTGAACTCGTTGTCTCCTGAGTCCCGGCTCAGCTCATATCCATGGAATACCACTTGATTTGATGGGGCAGTGAAACAAGCAGCCTGACAAAGCCCTAGCTGGGATGATTTAGTTGGTGTTGGTCCTGCTTTGAGCAGGGAGTTGGACTAGATGATCTCCTGAGGTCTCTTCCAACCCTAAGCTGCTATTATTGTATGATACAGCTAAAATGTGGATAGGTTCATGTAAGCTGGTACTTGTCAGAGCTCTGCGTGTGACCCATGTGTTCAATCAAAGCTACTTGAATTTCAAATATTCATAATGAAGTTCTGTGAACCAAGAAATTATTTTAACAATTGGATAACAAATGCATTTGAGAAGATCAGGCTTTGATTAGAAACAATTTTCAATCAGGAAAGACAAAAAAAAAATCACTGAAAATAAATCCAATAATAATTCTTCACCTGGCTTTTAATGTGGCCCTTCATGGGCTGCAGCATTAACTTAGTAACCAAGAAGGTGACTCATCACTGTCTTCCAGTTGCTGATCTGCCAAGGAAGTGGCATGACTGACACCAGGTTTCAGGTTTCCATTGCTCCTCCCCATCACTTTAGTGAGGAGCCAACGCAGGAGGAGACTACCTGTGATGTGACCAAGGTGCACCCTTTACCATCTGTCCCAGCTGTGTGCTAAAAAAATTCAAAGTTTGCCTCTTCCTGGTCCTGGCTGAGGGGGAGATGGCACCATGGAACCCTGCTGGAACACTCCCTGTCCACAGGGAAAGCAAAGCAGCCCTCTGTGGTGGTGGAGGGGGAGATCCCATGCTTCAGGGACATGCTGTAGGGGTGCCAAGGCAGAAGGAGGTGCCAGGTCATCAACCCACACCAGCCTCGGGCGTAGTTGGGGACTACTCCCCAACCCTGATTTCTGTGAGCACTGAGCTCTGCTCAGTCTGTTGGGGGGAGGGGGGCGGGAGGTTCTGTGCTTCCCAATCTGCACCAACTCGCTCAGTGCCTCTCCCCGGCTGAGCTGGCAGCTCCAGGACACTGACTCCTGGATTCTAGTGCCCATCATCATCCTCTTCTACCTGTGCTGGGTCCTGTTTCTCTACAATGGTGAGTACCGTGTGGGCAGAAGCGACTCCAGGCACCAGTGCTCCAAGCGCGTGCCTGGGGCAGCAAGCCATGGGGGGCAGCCTGCCAGTCGCCGTGAGGGCAGTAGTCAGACCGCCTTCGGCAGCTTGCCTGTGGGAGGTCCACCAGTCCCGCAGCTTCAGCAGCAATTCGGCGGCGGGTTCGCCAAAGGCGCAGGACCAGCGGACCTCACGCAGGCATGCCGCCAAAGGCTGCCTGATTGCTGTGCTTGGGGAGGCAAAATACATAGAGTCGCCCCCGCATGTGGGAGCAGGATGAGGCAGTGGGGAAGGAAGAGAGATGGGGAAGAGAAGGGGATGAGGGAATGGGGCTGGATGGAGGGGGACAGGAGATAGTGTGGAGAGGAAAGGGCATGGGGCACAGAGAAGAGAAAGGGAGAGGGGATGTGGGAGTGGATGGGGTAGGGGACAGTGGGGAGAGGAAAGGGGATGGAGGATGTGGCAGGGGAAAGAGAAGGGCATGACTGCGAGTGCCACCACTGGGGAAGCGTTGCCTCCTCACTTCTGGGTGTCCGGAGTAATGGGGCGGGCATATGTCCTCTGACTAGCCACAGCTACGTGTCACCTCTGGTGGGATGAGCATGCTCCAGGCTGCAGTGCACACTGGCCTGCCTGCACCAGATAGCGCCCTCCTGCCCAACCCCTGCTGGCTATGTCCAGACCTGGAGCTCACAGCCACAGCAGGAGGCTGCCCTATAAGTCCCATCTCTGGGGGGAGAGCTGGTGCGGGGTGGAAATTTCTTCCATGGGCAGCTTCCCAGCCTGGGTCTCCCATGGCTCAGGGGGTGCGATTGCCCCTGCTCCTGATTGTCTGGGAGCAGGCATTGAGGGACATGTGCCCGACTGGGCAGCCACAGCAGGCAGGGTGGTAAATATATTGCATGGATGCGGCCCACATAACACAGAGAGAACTGCATATGCAGCCCACAATGGTAAATAGGTTGAGGACCATTGGGATTCTAATCAGAATATTTTGATATTCGCCTGTGACCTGAGGGCCCTCATATTCAGCATCGGCTTAATATGCCTGATGGTTAGGCTTGGAAAGATTAATTTTTTACTCATAAATGTCAGTAAATGTGATTTCACTGTACACACACAAACTGATAAGAAAAAAATCCATAAATAATAACTGAATATTACAGATACGCAAAGTAAGAAAAATGCTGCTCGAGAACTTAGTAGAGCTTGATTTAAGGATATTTACTTTCTATATTTTGACATATGATGTTGACAATTATTTTTTAATGATTATAAAGCTTTAGGGTTATAAAGCTAACTTTCTGAATCTCAGCGTCTGTCATTAAATAATTGTCCATTCCCTCCCCATAATTTCCCGCAACTGTGAAAATTTAAATTGATAAAAATAAAAAAATGTTTAATATGAGCATTATCCATCAACAATTATTGAAAAAAAAGAAACAAACAAATTCTGCCAACCTTATTAATGGTTTCTGACTCTACTCACAAAAGTGGATACACCCTAGATTTTTATCTTTGTCATGGGGATGTAATTGGTGATATAATGAACGTACTTTGTGATGGTGTGATTGCTTTCTCCAGGCAAAGGCCAGGGTCTTTTCTCTTTCCTGATGAAGTGGTGGACTAGTAATGATGATCTGCTCTTACTGATGAATTTCTGATGGATTCTGGGATTCTTACTGAGTTAATTACAATCTTGGGGACCTTAATAAACTACTCTCTTCTTCTGTATTCTCCAGAAGCACCAGTGGCTGTAAATATATTTGCAATTTTATCTGGCTATGGGATTGTGTCCTTTCCTCTGGGATGCACATCTTAATTAGTTAACTATGCCTTTGTCACCTTATGGTTAAATAACTACATCGTGCTGTAACTAGGTTTACTCTTGAATGGTACACCTCTACCTCGATATAACGCGACCCGATATAACATGAATTTTGATATAACGCGGTAAAGCAGTGCTCCGGGGGAGGTGGGGCTGCGCACTCCGGTGGATCAGGCAAGTTCAATATAATGCGGTTTCACCTATAATGCGGTAAGATTTTTTGGCTCCCGAGGACAGTGTTATATTGAGGTAGAGGTGTACTTCGAAATTTAGGATAGTGCAGAATACAAATCCCTATCTTTTAGGCAGAACAACTAGATGAGCCCCATATTACCGTTGTATTCTGTTCTTTGCACTGGCTGATAGTTTGCTTCTAGGACAGATTCAAGAAGCTGGCTACTGAGCCTTAACTGTTTGAAGCTAGGGTATTACATAGACCACCACAGTCCCTGTGACAGCTGAATTTGGAAGTAACATTGGTTATCATAGAATATCAGGCTTGGAAGGGACCTCAGGAGGTCATCTAGTCCAACCCCTGCTCAAAGGGGGACTAATCCCCAGATAGATTTTTACCCCAGTTCCCTAAATAGCCCCCTCAAGGATTGAGCTCACAACCCTGGGTTTAACAGGCTAATGCTCAAACCACTGAGCTATCCCTCCCCAAGGGTGGAGTTGTTGCAAGCTCAAGGGCAGGCAGTAGCTCTGGTATTCACTCCCAGTCCCAACAGACATATATCTGTGTCTAAGCACTGTTACAGCACTAAGTAAGACACCTGCCTTTACACAAGCTTTCTACTAACTGGAGGATTTTGAATATTTCTGTCATCGTGTTGACTGGCTGAGAATTCCCTGCCTCTGATCTTCTCAGCTCAGTTGCTATAGTGGATTTGTTTGCAGTATATGGGTCTTTGCTTTGGGGAAATTGGTCTAAGCTGTCTAAATTGTACGTGATGGTGATGGGCACATTTAAAATGTTTTATACTCCAGTGTGCTTCAGTATTTCAGGCTGACCATGTGATCACTCTTCAAGTCAACCATAACCAAAACAAAAAAAATGCTGTGTGGAACAGTTGATGATTTGCTTTTGCTTCCAGATGTAATAAGTCTTTTAAAATCAAATCCTAGTCTAAGCACACAGCCTCAGTGAGCAGACTCTAATGGAGAGCCAAAGTAATCCTTCATTCCAGACTGCATCAACATTTTGTAGCAGCTACTATGATCTCAGGGGGCAGAAGTCCCCTTATGACTCCAGAATTCCCATGCCGTGTGACACATCGGGGTACAGGTCAGTTAGGGTTACCATATGTCTGGGTTTTCACAGACAAAGCCTCTTTTTGAGACTCTGTCCAGGGGAGATTTTAAAAATAACAGGAAATGTCCTAGGTTTTATACGGCGCAGAGAAGCTGCAGCTCAGAAAGAGCCCTGATTGGTCCCTCCCCTGAATCTGCAGCTGATTGGTCCATTGCTCTGCAAGCCAGAGCTGCTGGATCCCATCCATGCAGGTCCAGGCTTTCAGCCCTGGGGATGGGGTCTCACAGGGCGGCACTGACTGGCAACTGTTGCTTCATCCTGGGCTTGCACCAGCTACCATGACAGGGAGTGGTACTGCCCCCAGTGAGTACCCCCACCACAGGTACCCCTTCCAGCACCTCCAAAAGTACTCTCCCTACAGATCTCCCTCTCTTCCTTCCCCTTCTTTCCCATCCCCAGCTTCTTGCCCTCCAGTAGTGTCCTCTTTTTGGGAACCTGAAATATGGTAACACAGTGGATCTTTGTAGTTGTAGATCCTTGTCTTCCCCAAGCCTCCACTGTACCTGGTGACAATGACCTTGCATGGGGTTCAAATCCCTTGTGTACAGTCCTAGAATCTTGCCCCTTCCCGCCTATGCAGCACAGCCACATTAGTTTTGCTGTTGTCAGGACCCCTTGTGGCAAGGTGGGGCGAGCGGAACATTCAGGTGTTGTCTTGCACTTTCTTGTAGTGCACTCATTAAATTGTTCTTTAAAGGCTATTTTTTTTCTGGAGGGTTGCCTAATGACACTAGCAGCAGAAGTAGTGGTTGTGCAGTTATTACATCCAGCTTGGTTAATTAATGCTACAGAAGCAGCAGAGCCTGCATTAAACACACACAGACAGATACACCCTAGACTTCATTGAACCTGAACAATCTGAGGTGAAATGGCCAATCTGAGACTTTCAGGATCCAGAAGAATCTTAATCATTTGCTGTTTTGTGCCAATAATGTGAATTTTGTTCCCACACCTTTATGACCCCTCTTTCTAAAAATAAGAATCAATCTAAATCTTCGTATTGTGGCAACTCACTTGGTTCCCATGCTTGCATGCGCTTCAATCTCTCATTGGCTTTCAACATTATTTTAGCAGAAGTGGGAATTCAGTCTCATCATGTGGAGGGAGCCTGCTGGGTTAAGGGCATCGAACTCGTGGGTGTGATTGCTTTGTTGGGTGGGGAGAACAGCTCCTTATTCCAGCTTTCTGCCTTATCAAGAAACAGTAATTGGTGCCTTACCTTAATACATGAAGTGCTAGAGATTCTTAGGGAAAAGGCTTTTAGTGCTCTGAAAAGCAACATTTGTTTAGTTTTCAAGGGACTTCACTTGCATTGCAAATCCTGAATGGAGACTTCCCAACTCCATTATGTGGACACTGATGCTCCTCCTGCTGTGCCTTGCATCACTAACAGCTCAAACTTTCTAAACCAGTGGGTCACTAAATTGCATTTTCCCCTGTTTGTTTAAAAAATAATAAAAAAAATTATCTTTATTTCCAGGACTTTTTACTTTCTCATTTGAGCTTCAGATATGAATTAATGTAATTGGTTTTTAATTTAATGGACAAATTCTTCTGTTACATCTTGTATACCCAGTAGCTATTCTGGCTTACACCAGCATGGCAGAACAAAATTTGGCCCTTAATCTTCTTCCTGAAGGATTAGTTCTGTGGATTTGAAAACAGTGGATGAAAGCATAAGGTCATTGGCTGGAACATTATGATTATTGTTTCTAGCAATATCTCATAAAAATGTTAAATGTATTTCATATGCATCACCTCTTAAAAGATTGTAAAGTCATTGCATTGGAAAGCTGCTATGGATTTCATTCTTCACTGACAAAGAAAACTTGTGATCAAAAAATCAGGAGGTCTGGATGTCAGTCTCTAAAAATGTTCCTGCAAATTTTGCACTAATAAACATTGAAACTGCAAACTTGTATTAGAACATCCAAATGGATATTTGGCGTTGCAAATTGGTAGTTAGATATCTAACTCCAATTTGCATGAATACACACCTTGTATATGTGCACACATACGAATTATGCACATGTAGCAGTTTGTGTGAACAAAAACTTGTTGGCACAATTTTGGGAAGCTGGTTTTAGAGGAAAAAGCTCTTGGTGTCTAAGTGGGGATGCTTTCTGAGATATGACTTGTAAATCCTTCTAAGTGAGATCTATTTCTAATATGTAGGTTGCAAAACTGGTTTTAATAGCATTACATTTAATAAGCAAATATTATATGAAAGATACCAAAATGAATGTATTCTGTGTTTCCTTTCAAACTACTTTTATGTAGCAAATTGTAACATTTTGTTAGTGTTAGGTGATTTACATTGCATATTTCCAATGTGGCAGCTAAAACAGTACAATTATTTTTAGTATGACAACCGATCTTTGACCTTTCTTCTTGTTATGATTATCCATAGGCTATTCTTTTCCAGACATGAAAAATGTTGCTCCTTAGCTATAACACAGTGATCTTTGAACATCTATGGAAGGTTGTAATGACACACAAAGCTAATAAAATATGTTCACTAAACCATTAAAGGTGGAAAGAATCCCTTTCGTTATCTAGGCCATCTCAAGCCAATACATGACACTTCCAGAATATTTTTCTACTGTTTTGTCTAGCCTAGCTTTAATTAAGCGTAATTTTTCATCTTTTAAATTTCATTCAATTTCTTCTTGTTATAATCATTTGTACTTACCAAATTAATTCCTCACCATCCTCACTGTTTATATCTTCCAAATATCTGTAGAACACTACCATGTCCTTCCTTCATAATGGGAAAGCTTAAAAAATGTATATTTTGGCTATGAGATACCTAAGTCATTTCCTTTAGACCCCTGATAATTTTGGCGTGCTTCATCAATAAGAAGTCTCTAATTTGTCAATATCTATCTGGCAGTATGGTACCCAGAACTCAGTGCAATAGTCCATGTGTGGTTGCACCAGAATCTTAAACAAGGGGTTACATGTTTGCTATGTGATGTGGTCACTCTTCATATGCAGTCCACAATTATCTTTTTATCTGACATATCACTTTACACATTCTTAACTAATTTGCAGTGTACTAACATCCTTATTATTGGTCTCTTCAAGCATGTCTACTTTTTCAGGCTTCTCCCTTCCTTTCATTATCTGTGTTTCAAAAATATTTCCCCCAAAATTTGTACTGGCTTCCTTTTTCCATTGTGTTACCTACTGTCCATATTCCTAATCTCTCTAGACTCTTTGGTATTGTTTCTGAGTCTTCCCTAGGGGCTTGTTCCCGCAGGCAGCTCTGGTGAGGTGTTAAGCACCCTCCACTCCATTTGAAGTCAATGGGAGTTTTTGTGCATTAAGTGCTTCAGAGATGATCATCAGCCTCTTATGGGATTAGATTCTAGTACTTTATTTGCAACTCCTTCCAGTTACTATTCCTCCACTAATTCTCTCATTTGTTCAAAGCAATTAAGTAAATCTGGGGAAAAAACTGCTTCGAGGCTCTGCTAATTTCTAGCCATCCAGTGATGTTTTCTTTTTCAAAATTTGATCCATTGTTTTACTATCAGGGCCGGCTCCAGGCACCAGCATTCCAAGCAGGTGCTTGGGGCGGAAATCTGCAAGTGTATTTTTGCCGCTCCAAGCAGCGCGCAGAATTGCCGCTGCGGATGGCAGGGGCAGTCCGTGTGCCGTTAGAGCGGCACGCGCTTTTCTGTGGCGGCGGCAATTCGGCGGCAGCTTCTATGTTCAGCTGCCCACGGCGGCAATTCGGCGGCTTCTGTCTGCAGCCGAATTGCCGCCACCGCGGAAACGCGCGTGCTGCCCTGACGGAGCACGGACTGCCCCCGCCATCTGCGGTGGCAATTCAGCGCGCTGCTTGGGGCGGCAAAAACAGTAGAGCCAGCCCTGTTTACTATCACCACTTTGGAGAATTAAATGTCCACCTTAAAGATTTCCTGCTTTGCAGGCTGATTTCCATTGCATGTCACCAAGATCCCTTTCCCTTCCTGCTTAATAGGTAACATTTTAAGGTTGCAGGACTGTGATATTTTTAGGGAACAATTTTTAGATGATTGCACTGTTTTTAGTGACAATTTAACAAATGCATTCCCTCATTCTCTTGGCAACTCATGTGCCACAGACTTGGATTTGTATATATTAATTGTTTGAAATTATTTGTTGACTGGTTTATGCAGACATAGTTCAGTTCATGAACTATTTCCTGCAACTATTGCTTTAACTAGTTTGGTCGTGTAAGCCATATGGCAGTTCTTCTGTTCCCTGACTGGAGAACTCCCAAAACCCAGAGCGAGCTTTCAGGATGATTACATAGACAGAAGGGTATATGCAACTTTTTATCTATCTTTCTGAAAATATACTGGTGACCAAAATTTGGTTCACATGCATTTTCATTAAAAGTAAAGAAAAAGGGTTTTGCAGGTACTATACTGCAGTATTGTCCAACTCTGTGTGTCACATTAGAATGCTGATATTTATCACATGAAAGTAATTATTATTTTGACAATTCATATGGGTGAGAGATGAAACTCTCAAGTCTTGTTGAGAGGGAGGAAACATCAAGAGGGGAATATTTTTTCATTTCCTCCCCACAAGTGCATTTCTCTCTCTAGTCCCCCACTGATCACTCCACAGAGATGCTGTCCTATGTACTCTGTGCAG
The DNA here is from genome assembly GCF_027887155.1 of Malaclemys terrapin pileata. Taxonomy (NCBI): domain Eukaryota; kingdom Metazoa; phylum Chordata; order Testudines; family Emydidae; genus Malaclemys; species Malaclemys terrapin. Next base: position 145,129,496 of record NC_071506.1, on the reverse strand, counting down.
TGTGTGTATAAAACCAAGAATTGGGCATTGGGGTGGGTGCACCAGAACTGGGAGGCATTCCTACTATCAAATGAATGCAATCAATTTGTGTCCCATGCTATTTTAATTTCATAGTTAAGAAACTGTCTCATACACTGCAAAACTAGTAGAAAATGTTTGCATTGGTCCTTAACTTAATTATGAAGTGGCTCTTATGGGTGATAGTACTGGAAGCAGGATGATAGAATCTTAGGTTAGAAGGGACCGCAAGGGTCATCCCGCGCCAAGTTGCAGGATTTGTGTCTAAAACATCCAAGCAGATAGCTATCCAGCCTCTTTGAAAACCTCCAGTGAATGAGATTCCACAACTTCCCTACGCAGTTTGTCCCATTGTTCTATTGTTCTTACAGCCTGAGATTTAATCTAAATCAAACTTCTGCGCTGTAGTTTGAACCTATTGCTTCTTGTCCTGACCTCTGTGGCAAGAGAGAACAATTTGTATACATCTTTTTTATAGCAGCCTTTCAAATATTTGAAGACCACGATCATGCCCCCACATATTTTCTTCTTTTCCAGACTAAACATACCAAGTTCCTTCAGCCTTTGCTCATATGACTTGCATTCCATCCCTTTGATTATGTTTGTCGCTAGCCTCTGGATCCTTTCCAGTTTCTCTACATCCTTTCTATACAGTAGTGATCAAAATTGGACACAGTACTCTAGCTGAGGCATAACCAGCGCTGAGTGGAGCATAACTGTCACCTCCTCTGACTTGCATGCTATATCTCTGTTGATGCAACACAAAACTGCATTTGCCTTTTTTTTGCAACAGCATCACACTGTTGACTCATGTTGAGGTTGTGATCCACCACAACGCCCAGATCCTTCCCAGTAATACTTTTGCAAAGCCAGTTATCCACCATTCTATATTTGTGCATTTGTTTTTTCTTTCCTAAGTGTACCACCTTACATTTGACTTTGTTGAATTTCCTTTTGTTGTCAATTGCCCAGTTCCCCACTTTATCAAGATGTCTTTGAATTTTAGCTTTATCCTCTAAAATGTTTGCAACCTCTTTCCCCCTTCCCCCCACTTTGTGTCATCTGCAAACTTGATCAGTATGCTTTCTATTCCTACATCCAGGTCATTAATAAATAGATTAAATAACACTGGACCCAGAACAGATCTCTGTGGATCCCCACTTGAGACCTTCCTCCAATCTGACACCATTCCATTAATAGTCACTCTTTGCACCAGGAAGTGCATTCCAGACCCTCTTTTTTTAGAACTGGAGGTAAGTGCTGTAAGTGCTCCAAGCACTAGGATATTCAGGCTGTAGCCATCAGTGGGTTCCCATAAACACTTACCCACTTTGAGTAACACGCAATTGCTTGACTAGGGCTTCGAGAAACTAAAAGGGGAAAACATCCTAGATAAAATTGTGTGCCATGGCTACAAAAAATATAGCCTCACCCCAAAAGGGTACTCCAGCACAGAGCTATAACAATAATAATCTAATTGGAACTGGTCAACATTTTTCCATTCAAAACTTGTTTTCAGTATTTTGTTATTTGTTTCTGCAGGAAATTTCAATTTTTGACAATTGGAGTGAGGGAGTGTCAAAAGCTCCCAAATCCTGCCCCTCAAAAAGCAGAGAACCTTTTCATTAGTTGGCAGTATGCTGGGTAGGATTTTTTTATGAAGACCCAGAAACATCTGAAGAAAATTTTTGATGCAAATGAAAATTTTTCATTGAATTTTTTTTTCAGGAACAAAAACTAAAATTTTCTGACCAGCTCTACTTATAACCCATACATACTTGTGTACCACCTGCAGGCTACTGTCCTGTATATCCTTATTGCAGGTACAACTGTCCCTGGGTCAGAAATAACACTGTATCTGCTTAACTCTCAGCCCTACAGATTTAGTTGGGGATTGGTCCTGCTTTGAGCAGGGGGTTGGACTAGATGACCTCCTGAGGTCCCTTTCAACCCTGATATTCTATGATTCTAGCTCCCACATTGCTTGCTAGCCAGTTTTTCCCCCACAATCAGCTCCCAGGGCTTTTGTCTCCAGTCTGCTGCTCCTGCTGTCATGCAGCTTCTGGATCTTTCCAGGCCCTAATTTATTTCCTTTTCCTGTACTCTGGGGATTATGCAGCCCTTGACTGTCTGGATGTTGCACTAGGGACTCCATAATAGCAGGTTTGTTACAATAGCAATAACCTGTTATATCATAATTAAAGTATTACAACATAGCTCCCCGACACATTGTAAAAAAATGACATTTCTGGGAAGCCAAATTTAAACTGATGAGGACTCTTTAGCTTTCTTTATACAAAAAATTCAATTTTATATATAAGAAATAAATAAAAAGCACAGAATAAAAGTTTTAGAAATGGAATGTGATGAAAATAAGAACAACCTGAACCTTTGTCCAGAACTCCAAATGAAACCAAGCTACATAATCTTTGAGTTAAACAGTCTTACATAGATTTTTTTTTTAATCCTATACATTCTCCCATGCCTCTGATCTTCCTTGTTTTGGCTGAGATCAAACCAAGCATGACTGCTAGAATTACTGAGAGAGCTGCTGCTTCTTGTAATATAGCTGTCTCATTAAATTTCCAACTCAGTTCTGCAGGTTCAAGAAGTTTGGATCTAGACTTTTGGGGGCATATTTCAGCTTACTCAAAATTATAAATCTTCCGTGATTCAACCATTATTAAAATATATTCTTTACATTTATGATACACAGCAGTTTCTACACAGACTGAAAAATAAAATATATCTAAGACAGTTAAGAAAAAAGTTTTTCCTTTTATAGGTCTGTTTATAGCATTTAATCATATTCTAATCATTAGTGTACACAGCACCTCCACCAATATATGGTGATGTATCTTTGCCTTATTGGTAAGTTGTTGTTTTGATATTATTTTTTATATCTGATTGAGCGGGAGATGTAGGATGTTTTAGTCCTATGTCAATGCTGGAGTTGTTACTTGCAATGTCCTGATAAATCATTAGATTTCTATAAGCGATTATTACAATATTTATAATTACAGGATAAAATTATGATTACTCCAACAGAGGCACACTACAATGGAGAGTGAGGGGAATGAGTCCTTCCTTTCCCAGTATGCAAAGTGAGGGGCCATTATTTAGTTGTTTGCCTATTGGATGCAAGGGAGGGGAAGGAAAGATAATTAGTGCTGCTATTAGTGCTAGTTGCATTAGGGTGGTGTCTGAGCACTGCAGGATGGATATATACTGCAAGAAGTTCTTGATCAAAGGGTTCCTCTCACTGCACTTATCAGAGTGCCCAGAGAGCTTTCTGCCTTTCAAAGGCATAAGCCCCTAGGTTCTGCTATTCAGGCAGCATCCCCTCTTTCCCATTCCTAGCACAGTTCAATCTTGAAAGGAGAAGGAGTCTGGTGGCACCTTAAAGACTAACAGATTTATTTGGGCATAAGCTTTTGTGGGTAAAAAACCTCACTTCTTCAGATGTTGCATCTGAAAAAGCGAGGTTTTTAACCCATGAAAGTTTATGCATAAATACATCTGTTAGTCTTTAAGGTGCCACCAGACTCCTTGTTGTTTTTGCAGATACAACTAACAGATACAGTGTTTGGATACAGACTAACATGGCTACCCCCAATCCTTGAAAGGAGAGTCATACTTCTTTCTTTTGGAATAGTTTCCTTAGGGAAGTGGTGAGAGCCACGACTCTTGACATTTAAAATAAGACTTAACAAAGCACCAGAAATTAATGCACAGGACAATCCTGCCATGGGTGAAGTTACTTCTCCTCTATATACTTCAGTTTGGACACTTGGGGATAATGATATTTAATTTACTTTGTAAAGATCTTTCACATATATGGTTGAAAAACACAAAGTAAGAATTAAATGCTGTTCTCCAGAATTAATTTCTTTGATTAAGTGATATAGTGCATTAACATTTTGCTAGCAGAATACAGGTCTAATCCTGCAGCCTTCCCTCGGACAATTTCTCATTTCCTTCATTTGGAGTGTTGCCTATGTAAGGACTGCAAGTTCAAGTCTAACGATAGCAGTAGTACGCTAAAATGCTCCCATACTACATTAAGGGATTATCCCATGGTATTCTTTTCTACATATGCATAATCCAATTTTTCTCTGATTGTACTTACAAGCCTTCAAAGAGCTATTGCTAACAAAATTGTGTTTACTGTAGGAATCCTTAAAGTAAAATATATGACAGCAGGGAGAGCACATAAATTTATTAACACTATTTTCGTCACCCTGGTATACAGATGTATGATTTTGCAATATAATGTTCAGTTATTGAATAATTGTATTGTATGAACAATAACAACTACAAACAAATATATTAAACATTGTTGCATATGTTTAGCAGTTTACATAATAAAATGTGGATTCTGAGCTTTATACAGTGGTTCTTGTTTGATATTTCATAGTCTGTATGCTTCTTTATTGCTATGGTAAATAGAAAATAAAATGTGGCACTAGTACCATCATCTGTGGTTATCGTTGACTAACCCTCATAAAAAGTTTGATAAGACATTGTGAAAGAATATGCAGCTCTAAGCTACAGATCAGCCACTCTGGGAGAAGTGGTTTCATGAGTTTTAATAACTAATAAAAAAGTAAAATGAAATTGCATTATTGAAATCCACCGGATGTAATTTGAATCAAAGTAACTTGGAACAAGTATAATTTAAATCAAATATGAGAATTTCAAGCAGTGTTCATAATGACAGAAATTTACAAGATAAATATTGTAGAACAAATGGATTTGATTTACATTTGAAGTAAAAAAAAGTATGAGGGTATTAGCATCACTCTGCATTTTCAGAACACTGTATTACTGATTATCTATTTTAACTGGTGAAAAGCAGCTTTTGGAGGAAAGTGTATAGGACTCACATCGGCAGCCATAATGTTTATTTTAATTTGATAAGCCATTCCCCTTCCTTGAATCGCCACAAATTCAGCTGTATACATAACCATTATTTATTGTGTCTGGCAGACATTCTTGAAAGCCCACTTGAGGAGAATATATTATAAATATGAACTGTAAACCTGTGAAGTGTAATTAAATGCTAAACCAATTCAGGGCCCTTTGTGCCATTCAGCTGTAGATGTAGATGAGCACTGTACAAACTATTATACAAATAGCTCATTTATTACTTAAGGATTAATTCAATTAAGTACTATTTAAAGTTCCTCATTTTAAATCATTGATACTCAGTCTTACAAATTTTCAGCAGAAGAGAATTGTACAACTAGGTGTCCAAAGATCTAAAGCCATATGTCTTCAGATAGGAAAAAAGGGAGAAAAATCAACAAGTCTCTGGAAAAATAAATGTAAACAATATATTTTCTGTTCACCTTTAAAAAAAAATACCACATACAATCAGATTCTCTGCAGTAAATATCTGATAAAGAAGTAACACTATTAGATGATTGTGGAGATCTATAGTGGTAACTTGTTCAACTGTATAAATTAACCCTGCTAAATGAAATAGTGACTATGCATCAGTAGAATAAATTACACCTTCAGAAAACTGTAAATGCCAGTGATGTGACTTAATCAAATATCCAGTGTATCCTGAGACATGCTCTTTCCCTCTCAGAGTCTAACCATTTAGTAATTGAACAATGAGCAAAAATACACCAATATATTTGTGAATAAAGTAAATCAAATTCAATTGGCTGCTATTCATGAGGTCATAATATTCATTATGGGTGAAATTCACTCCTGTATAGAGGGCAAACAAGTCCTATGCACCATTTAAATTCCATTTAAGCCCTCAAATAGCTTTTAAGTGAGACTTTAGAGTGGCATAGTCTTGTTGTCCCTTTGTCCTAATCTATGGGAATAGTTGGAAAAGAATCTGATATTTATGAAAATTTGTGTGGGAAATATTTTGTCCATTGTCATTCATTGTTATATATTGTTCATCATCTGTTATGCTTTCAAAATTTTGCCAACCAGGCAGGGGGCAGAAGCAATGCCGTGTCACCAGTTAGAATAAGAATTGCAAACAAAATGTGATGATGAATAGTTGTAATTGAATGGTTTGTGAGCCACCCACAATCTGAAAATTATCCAACAGTCAGGCCCAGTGTACACTTACCGATAGATTGGCGCTGCTGCAGTCGATGCAACAGGTGTCGATTTAGTGGGTCTAGTGAAGAGCCACTAAATTGATTGCACAGCACTCTCTGGTTGACTACGGTAATCCACCACTCTGAGAAGAGTAAGGTAAGTCGACGGGAGAATGTTTCCCATTGACGCAGTGTGTTGTAGACACCACGGTAAGTCGACCTAAGCTACGTTGACTCCCATTATATTATTCATGTAACTGGAATAGCGTAATTTACCGTGGTAGTGTAGACAAGCCTTCAGTGAATACTAATTAGCAACATATATGTTAGCAGAAACCATGGCCAGTTTACAACTAGATAGCTAAATTTCTTGAAATGTTGATTCAGTTTATATTATCTCACCAGCTCTTTTAAACATGGAAGCTCCCAATGTATTTTGCCACATAGTTACCAGGAAATAAAAATTGTTTGCCTATGCATTCATTGCAAGTACATTAACCTTCAGGTACTAATTATCTCCTGTGGAAGTACTAAGCACCCTTAACTCATAATAAAGTCGGTGGAAGTTGAGGACTGTAAGCCTTAGGGATGGGATATTTGGTTTTGTTTGTGTGAAAAAATGACAGCTTCATCTTACATGTTCAAAATTAGCATTACCAAAGAAAACAATTATTTTTTTTTCAAATTGGAATTGTACATATTAATGTGTAATCAATTGGATGACACCATGAGACAGAGCCAAATCCTTAAATTCATACTTAGTTTATGATCAGACTTCCTCAGGAAATCATTGGGAATTTTCTGGAGTAAGGACTGAGTTAAAAAAAATGAGCAAGGACCTCAGGATTTATCTTAGAGGCTTTGACTCAGAATGTGATTGAGGTTTCAAGATGGTATAGTAAGTTAGGTATTTTAATTTATTTTTTTTCTAATGAGCCTAAAGGAGTTATGTACCCAAATCCTATTGACATTCAGTGAGAGTTGGATACTTCACTCCTTAATAGATTAATCATAGTCAAAACTATTTGCCCCCCCCACTAGGCAGAGTACTAAGGCAGAGTAAAGGTATTTAAGTGCCAATAAAAGCTGGGAATAAAATGAAAAGAAAACTTTCTTCCCACCTAGTATCAGCATTAGCAATTGTTTTCCCTGCCTCAGAAGACTTGCATTTTCTCCCACAATTATTACATAGAATGACATTTCCTCCTGTTAGATTGGAAAATGAAGCAACAGAAATGTTTGTTAAAACTTGATTTATAGTTTAGCTTTAGCTTATTCTAAATTGTTAAAGCCCTCATGTACAGTAGCCTATAAAAGGTTGGGAGACTTCTTATGGGCTGGCTCAACAGTCTTTGCACAGGATTGAAGTTAGCAGTGCCTTTGTAATAGGGTGTCCAGAAAGCAAGTTTTAAGAATTATTAAACTTTATTTTTCGGGGAGGGGGGTTAATAGTTGTGTATATTAGATTTAAAAGGCCTACCTTGTACTGTGTATCACACAGTTCCCAATTTTCAGCACCAGCAGTGTCATACTTCTTGGATGACTTGGCCATGCACATAACAACCTTTCTGCCAATTACCTAAATATAAAACTTCAATTTCACATTTGAGTTCCATCAGACCTCTTGGGTGAATAGCATCTGGTCCTGGTGACTTATTACTGTTTAGTTTATCAATTTGTTCCAAAACCTCCTCTGACGACACCTAAAAAGAATGGCTCAGGTTTGGGAATCCCCCTCACATCCTCAGCTGTGAAGACTGATGCAAAGAATTCATTTAGTTTCTCCGCAATGGCCTTATCATCCTTGAGTGCTCCTTTAGCATCTAGATCGTCCAGTGGCCCCACTGGTTGTTTAGCAGGCTTCCTGCTTCTGATGTACTTAAAATATTTTTTGCTATTACTTTTGGAGACTTGGCTAGCTGTTCTTCAAATTCTTTTTTGGCCTTCCTAATTATATTTTTATACCTCTTTTGCCAGAGTATATGTTCCTTTCTATTTTCCTCACTAGGACTTTTCCATTTTTTAAAGGATGCTTTTTTGCCTCTCATTGCTTCTTTTACTTTGTTGTTTAGTCATGGTGGCATTTTTTTTTTTTTGGTTCTCATACTATGTTTTTTTAATTTGGGGTATACATTTAAGTTGAACCTCTATTATGGTGTCCTTAAAAAGTTTCCATGCAGCTTGCAGGGATTTCACATTTTTCACTGTACCTTTTACTTTCTGTTTAACTAACTTCCTAATTTTTGCGTAGTCCCCCTTTCTGAAATTAAATACTACAATGTTGCACTGCTGCAGTGTTTCCCCCACCACAGGGATGTTAAATTTAATTATATTATGGTCGCTATTATGAAGCGGTCCAGCTATATTCACCTCTTGGACCAGATCCTGTGCTCCACTTAAGACTAAATCAAAAATTGTGGGTTCCAGGACCAGCTGCTGCAAGAAGCAGTCCTTTAAGGTGTCAGGAAACTTTATCTCTGCATCCTGTCCTGAGGGGACGTGTACCCAGTCAATATGGGGATAGTTGAAATCCCCCATTATTATGGAGGTTTTTTTTTTTTTATTTTAATAGCCTCTCTAATCTCCCTGAGCATTTTACAGTCACTGTCATCATTCTATCAGAGGGGTAGCCATGTTAGTCTGTATCCACAAAAACAACGAGGAGTCCGGCGGCACCTTAAAGACTAACACATTTATTTAAATAAATATAAATAAATATATAATAATAAATAAATCTGTTAGTCTTTAAGATGCCACCAGACTCCTTGCTGTTTTTAATCACCATTCTGACTAGGTGGTTGGTAATATTTCCCTACTGCTATATTCGTATTATTAGAGCCTGGAATTACTATCCATAGAGATTCTATGGTACACTTTGTTTTATTTAAGATTTTTACTTCATTTGCTTCTACGCTCTTTCACATATAGTGCCATTCCCCCACCAGTACGGTCTATGTTGTCCTTCTGACATATTTTGTAGTGTGGCTTTACTGTTTACCCTTGATTATCCTTATTCCAACAAGTTTCTGTGATGCCTATTATATCTATATCCTCATTTAATATGAAGCACTCAATTCACCCATCTTAGAATTTAGACTTCTAGCATTTGTATATAAGCACTTTAAAAAATTGTCACTTTTTCACTGTCTGCCATTATGTGATGTAATTGAATGGGACTTCTTTTCATCTGACTATTTCTCATCAGATTTTACCTGTATATTATCATCTTCCATCCTCTCCTCCTTACTAGGACATAGAGAATCTCCATTAATAGATCCTCCCCTAAGGGATGTCTCTGATCGAACCACGTGCTCCTCCGCACCTGTTGGCTTTTCCCCAGCCCTTAGTTTAAAAACTGCTCTATGACCTTTTTAACTTTAAGTGCCAGCGATCTGGTTCCATTTTGGTTTAGGTAGAGCCCATCCTTCCTATATAGGCTCCCCATTTCCCAAAAGTTTCCTAATAAGTTCCTAATAAATCTAAACTCCTCCTCCCTACACCATCGTCTCAACCACGCATTGAGACCCTGGAGTTCTGCCTGTCTAACTGACCCTGCGTGTGGAACTGAAAGCATTTCAAAGAATGCTACCATAGAGGTTCTGGACATCAGTCTCTTACCCAGCAACCTAAATTTGGCTTCCTAGCCTTCCCTATGTCATTGGTACCACGAACACTGGCTACTCCCCAGCACTACATATAAGTCTAAATAAGAGATTTGCAACCTTTGCACCAGGCAGGCAGGTCACCATGGGGTTCTGCCGGTCATTACAAACTCAGCGATCTATGTTTCTAATGATCGAATCGCCCATTACTAATACCTCTCTCTTCCTAATAACTGGAGTTCCCTTGCCCGGAGAGGTATCCTCAGTGCGAGAGTATACCATAACATCATCTGGAAGGAGGGTCCCAACTATGGGATCATTTCCCTCTGCTCCAGTTGGATGTTCTCCTTCCTTGAGACTTTCATACTCCTCAATAGCACAAAGGCTGTCAGACTAGGGATGGGACCATTCTACCATGTCTCTGAAAGTCTCATCTATGTATCTCTCTGTCTCTCTTAGCTCCTCCAGTTCATCCATTCTGGTCTCCAAAGCCCATAAATGGTCTCTGAGGCCAGGAGCTCCTTGCACCGAATGCACACATATGCCACCTGTCCATAGGGTAGGTAATCATATATCCTGCATTGGGTGCAATAAACTGGATATCCCCCATTCTGTTGCTGGACTTCTGACTGCATTATATTTTTACTCCTGTAGCTTGTTCATTTGTTGTTCCTTTGTTTTTATCAGGCGGTGTTTTGGGCTTAAATTTAAAGAATGGCAAGTGGATCTAGCCCCCCCACACTCCCCTTTTAAACTCCCTTGCAAAACTCCCCTGTTAGCCGCTCCTGTTTGCCCTTCCTTTGCTGGAGTCCCAAACCCCTCTCCCTCTATTACGCCACCTCCAGTGCTTAATTTGTGCCGGGGCTTGCCGGGTCTCTAGGCTTGGCAGCTCATAGCCCTGGCACTTCTAGGCTTCTGGCCAGCAGTTGCTGTTCTCCAGTTTCCCAGCTCTGAAGGCAGCACCACCAGCACAGAAGTAAGGGTGGCAATACACCATACCGTGCCATCCTTACTTCTGCCCTGCTGTTAGTCATGGCACTGCCTTCAGAGCGGGGCACCCAGCCAGCAGCTGCTGCTCGCCAGCCACCCAGCTCTGAAGGCAGTGCAGCCGCCAGCAGCCGCCACTCTCCGGCTGCCTAGATTGAGCCCCGGCACCTCTTTTATTGCAAATTAAGCATTTCCCATCTCACTGCAAACCCCCTGACCCACTCCCTGCATCCCTCCCAAACACTCCAGCATATCCCTCAGTGTTCCAACTCTCTCCCCAGCATATCCCTCAGTGTTCCAACTCTCTCCCCCAAGTCCCTAGTCCTGCACCAAATTTTTTTAAGAATCTGAAGATGTTATAAGCAGCTTATCTTAAAGAGGCTGAGTATCAGCTAACTCTTTTATCAAAGAACCCACCAACTTATTTTCCCTTGTTCACACTCAGTCCCATTGTTCAGGAAACATGATTATTGTAACTACTTATTGAAGTCTTTCTTCCTCCCTCTATTTTATCAATGCTAATTTCCTTGACAATACTTCTAAAGTTAAATCAGACTCTACATGTGGATTTAGAACACTTTAAAATACCATTCTTAAAACAGAAAACAGCTCTGGTTCAATGATCACAGCATGTAAGTTTGAGCCACCAAGTGCAGAAAAAGCTAAAAGAACAAGATGCATTTTAAAAGACTTTTTTTTTTAGGGAAACCATATCTGGAACCTCATGTTTAAATGAGGACACACTAATGCTCCCCAGGAGGCACAATGAATTTCAAGACAATCCAAGTTAGCATGTGGATTTTAGAGCACTTAGAATAATCCACCTTTAAACAGTGATGCTCTACTTTAACTATTTCAGAGCTGGCACTCTGGTCTAATCATTCAAAATTGTCACTTCTAGTTTATAACTGTAAATCACAAAGGGTCAGATCATGCCCTCCTAATTTGGAATGAAGCCATCAACTGGCTTTGCAAAACATTAAACCTTCTGCCTCAATATTTGTGTGCTAAAAATATCTTTTGGTTTGCTATTTTTGCTGGACACCCATATGCAAGTAGCAGTTTATGCACTTTTGCAAAAGCACGTGCTCCCTCGCCCAACCACAGAATGAATACACAATGTTTTGCTTTCAAGCCTCCAGCATCAGAGTGTGATACTGATCTAAAAGAAAAGATTTTAGGACTGTTAAAAAGCTGATACTGCTGCAATAGCTTGGAGCTTTAGTTTATGTTTTGTCAAAAGCTTTTATGCAGGACTTCCAAATGATAAGTACAACAACTACCAACAATTGCAGAATTAGTTGCATTAAAACATAATTCCAAGGTTACCATCAAATTAAAGGCATGCATGTAAGAAGAAATATCATGGTTCCTGTTTGGCTGAAAACAGATATGAGTCAAAAAGTATCTATTGTTTCCCTCTTCTTCAGTGAAAAATTTGGAAGTCTGGAAAAATTATCTTTACCAATCAAGATGCAGATATAAGTGAGTGTATCTTTGACTGACTGCAGGTGAGTTAAGTGAAAACTATTCCATTCTGATGATCAATTCAAATAGCAAATACAGAACTGCTTTGAGTGGCTCATCTGAGGTAGATAATAGATTTTCTGGACCTTTAACTTCTTTTTTCCTTTATGTTAATTTAAAAGAAAATAAGATGATGTTACACTTAAGAACTTTGTGGCCTTGCCAAAATGGACAGATTTCCAGATATTTCTCATTCTCACATACATAACATATGTGTCAATATGTGTGCTGAAATCTTGTTTTGGTAAATAGCTTTATTGTCCTTAATCTAAGTTCTCAACTTCACCTGAGCCAAGTATTAGAGTGGGAGTTTGGAGGTCTGGGTTCTTTTCCTGACTGCCTCATGCTTCCTGTAATGATTTCACCTCTCTCTTCCTGTGATAGGGCAAAATCCTGTTCCTGTCTTATACTCTGTCTACACATATTCAGAGATATTCCTTTCTTAAACACCTCAGTGCAGTTTATTTACATTTGCTCTTTCCACCACCTTACTGATTCATATACCATAATTATTTACAGTTTCTCCTCAAATCTGTGCCAAGGAGAGGGATGAGATCTCGCTACCCAGAGATTGGTTCTAGTAGCCTGACTCTCTCCCTTGCAGTGCCTTCCAGTGCCACAGTGTACCTCCTGTGTTAAAAAGCCAATTTCCTCATTAGTTTTCCCCCAGCCTATTCTAATCCACTAATTAGGCCCTATCAGATCTACCCTGGGGGAAATTAACTGGCATTTAGGTATGTCTACACTGCAATTAAAAATCTAGCGCTGCAATTAAAAACCTCGCAAGCCAACCTGACTTGGGCTTGTGAGGTTTCGGCTGCAGGTCTGTTTCATTGCAAAATAGTCTTCTGAGTTTGGGCTTAACCCTGAGTTCTGGGACCCTACCACCTCACAGGATGGGCTAATTGCAGTGTAGACATACCCTAAGTGACCGGCGTGCTGGGTCAGCTGTTGGTTCTCACTGCCCTTCTCACTTCCTCATTTAACCCATCTCTAAAATGGAGTTATTAATATTTTCCTATATCACTGCAGATGTTCCAAAGCTAATTTCATTAATGAGGTGCTCTGATAATAGGGGGATAACTACTAAAGAAATCTTTGTAAATAAAATAAGCCTGATAATGGTGGTAGCAGTCAAGGGAACAGGTCAACTGCTAAATGCCCCTGTTTTAATCCTAGCTCGAGTAATCTTCACCTCAACAGGAAGAACTAGTTAGTAGAGGAGAAATAATCTTGATTCACCAAACGCATGAAAAAATACAGATGATAAATGTTGAGGAAGTATACATATAATAGAAGTGCAGAGTCATTTCTGCTGCTGGTGAATTGCAAAAAATAACTTAAACACATAGGTTTTAAGGCCAGAAGGGCCATCATGATCATCTAGTCTGACCTCTTGCACATTTCAGGCTACAGAACTTCACCCACCTACTCCTATAATAGATCCATAACCTCTGGCTGAGTTACTGAAGTCCTCAAATCTTGATTTAAAGACTTCAATTACAGAAAATCCATCATTTACACTACTTTAAACCTGAAAGTGACCCAGGCCCCATGCTGCAGAGAAAGGTAAAAACCTCCAGGGTCTCTGCCAATCTGATCTGGGGGAAAATTCCTTCACTACCCCAAATATGGTGATCAGTTGGACCTAAAAATGTGGGCCAGACCCAGTAGCCAGACACCTGGGAAAGAATTCTGTGTAGTAACTCAGGGCCCTCCCTATATAGTGTCCCATCACCAGCCACTGGAGATATTTGCTCCTAGCAATCACAGATCGGCTACATGACATTGTAGGCAGTCTCATCCTACCACCCCCTCCATAATCTTATCAAGCTCAGTCTTGAAGCCAGTTAGGTTTTGTGCCCCCACTACTCCTGTTACGCATTATGTTGGATAACCTAATAGTTCATTTGCATCTCTAATTTCTTTGACTTTATAATTGTGTGCTAGAGCTGATCTGTTTGTAGAGCAAGAACTCATGCCAATATGTTCATTAACATAGATTTGGGAGAATCTACCAGAGGGATTAAGAAACCTGTTGAAAAATTAAGTAACAAATACTATGACATCACAAATTATTAGGGTAAAATGCCATTTCTAAATAAACTCTCCCATCCCTCTGGAAAAATGAAGGAGAAGTTCAGATTCTTTGAACCAGATTTTCTGAAGTGGCTTTTAATTTGGCATATCTGTGAGTGCAATTTTGTAAGCATAGGTGGTAGAATTTAGATGTCTCATTAACAGATTACCAATCAGCACATCAGACTATTGTACATCTACAGTCACTTAAGATTATGTGTAGAATTGTGCCTGTAATTGATTGAGGGTAGAAAATCAGGGGCATGATTGAGACACCTTTAAAAAGGTGGTCCTGTCTCTTCTAGCTAAATGGCTGTTCTGAGTGATTATTACTATGTGTCTGTGGTGCCAGAACTACCTAAACTCCAAAAAAGAAAGATAAAAAGCAAGTTACAAAGGTGCAACAAAAGAAGAGATCAGGCTACTGTGCTAAAATGGATACAATTAAACCTCTGATGCCAATATAAATGGCAGGAAATATAGACAGTAATTGGGGAACTTTTAAGAAGGTTTTTAGCTCCCTCTTACAGCACTTGGCGCAAATGAAAAATCTGACAAAAGCAGAGCATTGCTTCTTACAACAGCAGGGTCATAAGACAGTGATATTTATAACACATTAAGACACACCAAAAAAGCAGAAAAGGACAAAATGGATGTGATTTTGAAAAACCTTTATACCTTCTGCTCTCCAAAAGAGGCTGCAGCATGGAGTATGTAATCCCTTGGGAAGTGGTGCTTGCTGGCTGTAAATCAGCCCACCCTTTTCACAGGAAAGCTCTGCATGCTATCTAAACCATATGCCAACTACCACCTACTTTGTCACAGAAAGTGACATGAGTAGGGTAATGGAAAGCCCTTGCCAATAAGCTTGCCACCCACAGTACCTGATGTCTTGTTTCTTTTGAATACTTCTCTTATGGCCATGTTGTTAACTAACAGGAGTTAACACCAGTTCTAGCTTTCATTAATTCTCCTGTGGGTCCACAGCCCATCCTGTAATCTGGCCAAGAGGTCAGTTATATGAAAACCATGTCTTAAGAGAACTAAGTACCAGGAGTCTCACTGTTGGTGAAACATTTTCTTTTTAAACTTTCAGAATGTGACAAACGCTTTCCCCTGTTTGACAGGCCCATAACTAAAGTCATCTAGAGAAAGCCATGTAATGATTAATACAGACATTGTTGTCATTCATGATTCTCCTGTCTAACTTCAGGATAGGATCAGGGTAGACCCCAGTATCCAAATTTAGCAGTAGGCACCCTTTAAAAATCTTCCTTCCATCCATATCTGAACTGTGATACCTCCCAAATGCTGTGCCATATGCTGTTTATTCTCCAGAGCATTCAACTCAGAATAGATTATTTTTAGAATAGGCTTGTCAGCAAAGTAAGAAAAGAAAAGGACTACTCAGCCTACAGACTTAAACACTAATGAAAAAATGGCCATCACCCCAGGTCAGGGAGGAAAGAATGGTTTTATGTTTAAGGCCCTACATTAGGGGACAAGAGATGAGAGTTCAATATTTCACTGTGCCATAAACATCTTATGTGACTTTGGGCAAGCCAGTTAATATCTCTGTGCCTCAGTTTCTCATCTGATGTTTCTTTCTCCCGTCCTTTGTCTATCTTGTCTATTTAATCTTCAGAACAAACTCTTATGTATATTTACAGTGCCTAGCACAATGGAACTCCAATCTCATTTGAAATATTCAAGTGTTGTTATAATGCTAATAATGATGTTAGAGGACTGGCTTTTGTCACACAGAAAAGTTAATCCTCATATATGTATTATACTAGTAATAGCACATGAGGCATGCTGAATGATATATAAACTCTTATGGTAGCAATATTCCATGTGGGTCTCTCTCTGTCTGGATACTACCCAACACTTTCTTAAAGTTGATAATGTTGATTTAGATGAGTTTTTGCCAAACAGTAGCTTTTTAGATGATCTGTCAAAAAGTGAGTGTCTGTTCACAACGTAGTCTACCTGAACAGAACCCAGCCTGTTCTTGTAATATTTCATCCACTCTTTTTCATTCTATTCAGAATAATGGTAGCCAATACTTTTCCTGGGATTGATAGCAGTACAATAGCTATTCAGTTTATACACTAAGACCACATTTTTTTTGGCAATGTCACGATGATGCTATATTTTCAATTTTGTGCTCCTTGTTGTTTCACACATATTTCGTTACAGTGTTTTGTTAGTTATTCAATTGCAATTTTGCCTCCAACTGTTAGCAGCTCTGCTTGAATTCTGTCAAGCCCAGGAGCTTTGCCCCGGTTTGAGACCTTTGAGGGCTGCTTTAATTTCATCGGGTCTTATTAGTCCCTCTTCTATTTCTAACATTTCTCTTGAACCTGGGCATTATTGTCAGCTCTGGACAGTTTAATATGGAAAGGAAATGTACGTTCCATCATCTGGCTTGTTCTTTGTGCATTTTCAACACCTGTCCATGAGAGCCCCTAATGGATATCAGCTGTGAGGGTCTGATTCTTCCTTAAATATTTTTCAGTATTCTGTAGAGTGGCTTGCAGTCTTCCCTCTGTGCTGCTTCTTTTGCCTCTGCAACACTCTCTTGAACCATGTATCTTGAATCTGACTGAATCGATCTTACCTGCATCTCCTCTTTATTTTAAAGATGTACATGGATGGAAAAGAAATTGAACAGCTAGAGTTCTGCCTCCTGGGGAGTGTGAAGATATTTGAAGGTGGCTATGATAAAGATATTCAAATGAGATTAGGAAAAGCAAACACCATATTTGGAAGGATGAACAACATCTGGTCAAATAGAGGTCTGCACACCAAACTAAAGGTCAGATTAGACCATGTGATTGTACTGAGCATCCTATTATATGGTGCAGAGACTTGGCCAATGACAGTGGCTAACAAAAAGAGATTGAAGGTTGCCCACCACAGATGGGTGAGGAAGATATTTCACATTTCATGGAAAGACAAAATAGTGAATGTGAGAGTAAGGGAGCTGACAGAGTTGGGCATATTAGAAAATATCATCAAAGAAAGAAGGTTCAGGTGGCTGGGAGCTGTGTACCATATGGAAGATAGAAGACATGCTAAGCAGGCATTGAATTGGGTACCCTAGAGAGAGAAAAGAGAAAGGAAAGAAGGCCAGGGAAGAACTGGCACAAGATAGTACCCGAGGATATTTAATGTGCTGGCACCATCTGGGAAGAAGTAACACAAGTAGACAGCAACTGTAATAAATGGAGGAACTAGACTGGCTGAGGTGTCAGTGGCACAGGAGATACTGCAGCCTAAGGTAAGATTCAATAAGGACTAGAGCCACAAAGGGGCTTATGTGCCTAGCTGCCACTTTAGGTGTCTAAATGCCAGGATCAGGGCATACTGTGATTCACAGAAACTTCCCCAGAACCCTGTAGATATCTAAACTCACTGGGCATGTGCATTTTTGCAGTAGGATTTCCCTCGGTGCCTATGTTTTTGCTTCTGAGCATGCTCACTGCAGCTCCATGCCGGATGTCCAGATGCCGAAGCCCCCAGAGCGATGCTCAAACTGAGGGAAGATAGGTGTTCCTCCACCTACCTCATCTGTGGGGTCTGATCCAATAGGTGTTATCAGAGCTCGCCTACCAAACTGTAGGCAAGCTTTCAGAAAACAGCCACAGGTTGGGGCAGGAGGCCCACCTCCCTTGTGACTATTAGCCCAATGGTTAGGGTACTCAACTGGAATGTTAGAGACCTGTGGGTCAAGTCCCCCCTCCACCTCAGGGGGAGAAGGGATATGAACTGGGATCAATGTGAATAAATAATGAAAGACTCATTGGGCACCCATGAAGTAGAGGGATAAAGAGAACAAGCATAATAATGACTTTGTAACTTGATAGGGTACTCACCTGGGAGGTAGAGTACCTAGGATGCAGTACCTCTGCTTCAATGTTTTTTTTTTAAATTATTTATCCAGAGTGCAACAGATTCAACAGGACACAGACTGAGGGATCCCCATATTAGACTATCCTATAGCCTAGTGGTTAGGGCAGTCATCTCAGAGGCAGCAAATCCCTTCTCCCACTCAGGTAGAGTTGGAATTTGAACTAGGGTTCTTCCACATCCCAGGAGAGTACTCTGACTGCAGGGCTAGAAGTTATGAAGGAGGTCTGATGGAAAGCACCCCTGTATTCACACCCTATTGTAATAATCTTTGTACAATGCATGCCAGGTGAGATACCATTTGAAAAATCATAACTTGCTGATTAGTAATATGGTAAAATGCATGTAGCAACATTATATGTAAAGTTATGAACATAAGCTGAAATCATGAGTGAAATGTGTTTCCCAGATAAGTATGGGAAGTGGCTAAACCAGTTTCTCAAGACAAAGGCTGATCTGATGCCCAGCCAGATGTCAACAAAGATGATGGGTGATCACCTATCAAGTGCCCATTCTCTGGCAAGAAAGGGGTGCAGGGACAAAGAGATCTGCATTTTAGCAAGGAAACAGCATGAGGTCTCCTTCCTCCAGCATACCCCCTGTCTCTTGGTTCTCAGTTGGCAAAGCTTTTCAAAGCGGGACTGAAACTACAAAGGAGAGGCAAATACCGCAACACCCCACCCATCTCATTCTCTGCACTCGAGAAGAAAAAGGAAACAGCCGTTGGAGTCTTGAGGAGAGGTCCTGATCTGAAAATTTGGTCAGTTAAGCTGTTGAAAGCCTGCACGGGGAAACTTTCCTTTGCATCTAATATAGTTTGTTGAGTTAGGCTCTAGAAAGTGTTTTTATATTTATTGTCTTGTAACCATTTCTGATTTTTATGGCTCATTGCTTGTACTCACTTAAAATCTATTTTTTGTGGTTAATAAACTTGTTTTATTTTTTATGTAATCCAGAGTATTTAACTTAAAATGTCTGGGTAACTCCATTTAAGGGGATAAGCTTGGTATATGTTATTGCCTTAAAGGAATAACAGACTTAGTATATTTGTACTGTTCAGTAGAGGGCTGGGCAGTACAGGACATATATTTTTCTGTGGGGAAATCTGAGATTGGGAGTGTGTTGGCATCACTCTGCACCATAGCCGAGGTTGGTAAGAGCCAGAGTGTAATCTGACTGTGGCTGGCAGGCTACAGTTACACTCTGATATCTACTCAGGGCATGGCTTGCATGCCTGAAGATTGTTTGTGAGCTAATGCAGGCAAGAGCTAATGCAGAAAGGTATTGCAGGGTACCCAATGTTGTAGGGCAGGTGAGACATAGCGCCTTGCTGGTCTGGATAACACCCCAGTATGTCATAGAGGTCCTAGTCCCCCTCTTCTTCTTTTCCCTGCTGGCCTCTTGCAAAAAACAGTGTAGACACTTAACCCAAGGGAGGGTTTGCATCCGAGAATCCCAAGCAGAGGTTGGCACCTCCCTGCAGCTCAGACTTAGGTGCCTATCTCTCAGAGAGAGGATGGGGCTTTACAGCTTTACACACACCCCTGCCGCTGGCCCCTGGATCAGTTTTCCATGGCTAGCTTAGGTGAGCAGCTGCCTAGCATACTGGCTTTTGTGAATCCCATATTCTGAGGACTGGTTTTCACTAACCCTGTAAGTCATCCTAAGTTACGCTACTTCAGTTATGTAAATTATGTAACTGAAGTCGACATAACTTAGGTCAACTTACAACAGTGTCTACACCGCACTGTGTTGATGAGAGAAACTCTTCCACCGACTTACCTTACGCTTCTCAGGGAGCTGGAGTACAGAAATCAATGGGAGAGCACTCTGCCATCGACTTAGCAAGTCTTCACCAAACCCACTAAATTGACACTGCTGCATTGATCTCAGCAGTGTCGATTTAGCCATAAGTATAGACATGCCCTGAGGCACCTATCTCTCCCCATTCATTGTACAGGGAGCCTAGGTGCCTAACTCAGACTTTGTGAATCCCAGTGATTTTCTAGGTGCCTAAAAGTTAGGCATGGCCACACTCAGCGTCACCACATCCAAGTTTCTTTGTGAATCTAACCCTAATTGAGCAACATCAGTTTTGTGCACCATAGAAAAAGAATATATGATCATGTAATTAAGCACTACATCATAATGCGAAAGTACAAAAGCGGCAAATTAAGGTTGCACAGGCAATGCAATTCTTGCATTTCCTAACTTTTGGGTGCTTTACTTTGCAACTGTAGTCATGTTTTGGGTTTTTTTTAATGTAGTTTTTGTGTATAATACCTATACATTCCACCCACCCACATAGAAAGCTGGATGGAGAGAGGGTTGTTACTTATAAGAGAGGAGTAGTATGTATCGCTTAATTAGGCACTCTGTGATTCTGTGGCTAAAGGGGAAAATATTTCCAGCAGAGTATTTCACAGCCTTTGTAGCAGAGGAACTAGAAAGGCCTTGTAGTTTTCATGGTCCAGAAGCCTTGGAAGCTATTTTTGTGTGGTTTTGACCATTTGAAGTCTAGAGACATTCTTGGGTCCTCCTGATGCAGAGTAAGATAGAAGAGTTGGGTGAATAGAATAATTTATGACTACAAAAGATGTCTGTCTTCACTTCTGTATAATTTTAATATGAAAATCAGTATCATTTTCTTCAGAAAACTGGATAATGTCAATCTGTCAAATTGTTTGTAGGAAACAAAATAGGTAAAGTTTCTCTACAAAATTGCAAGTTGTAACTTGATGGCATAACTTATAAGCAAAAGAAAAAGTAAAAAAATCTTGTAGTAGACAACTGAAATCAAATATTCATCATACAACTACAATTTACTAATAAATTCAATATTCTGTTATATATGATATGTTATTGAGACTGTGAATTATAGTGTACAAAATTGTGATAGACTGGCATAAATAATCATGGGATTTTTTGTTATTAATTAAACAAAACTGTTTTGGTTATCTCATGGCATATAACATATGTAAATAAATGAATATGAGCGGAACAACTACAAGAGCAGCATTATGATAAAGGTAGAAAAGCGGCAAAACTCCTGTATTTACTTAAAAATTGCTAACAAAAGGTCAAATGAGGTACAGCTCTTCCTTATTTGTAGTAGTCTGATGACAGAAACAGCAGTGACTATAATACATCAAATTATTTCCAACACATTAAGCAAACAAATCATTTATATAGACTAAAGCAAGCAAATTATTTATATATTTACTGTGTGCAGTGCATCAGTAAACTGTGCCTGGGAGACTTGCAACAAAGAGCATATCACACCATCTAAATCCATAAAGTCTTAGTTGCAGTTGGGAGAAAATACATATAGATTAAAGATGTCTACTGACTCACATCTGGAAGATACCATTGCCTCATCAAGAACATGTCCTGTTGTCCTCACATTGAACAGAGTGCTATGGGCTCAGGCCGTAATTCACAAATGAGGTCCAGTGTGGATGCCTGCCAGTTTGGAGGGTTGTCTGTGATGAGCTGTTTCTCAGCCAGCAGCTTCACAGTGATTGGTCCCCAGTCTCAGAGCACCAATGTTCAGAGGAAGCTGCCTGCCCAGGCAAAACTTCAGCTTTCTGTGCTCCCTCCAAACTCAGTGTGTTCAGGCTTCTAGCAGAAGCAGGTGCCAGCAACACAAAATACTAGTGGGAGATGAGAAAGTTCTGCATCTTAATACAAGGTCTTTCCGAACTGGGGAGCAGAGTATAGTTTATTACAATTCGGTTAGGGTAAAATGGTGCTATCCCTCCCAATGCCCAGAACTTTCTGGTTAAGTGAAGGCTGGCCCTACTGATCCATGTCCTTTTACATTGGGAGTGGGACCTGCACTTTCCCCCTTTCTGTCTAAAATGTTCTCAAAGAAATGGAGGAAGAGAGAGGTGTCTCAAACCACAGGTCATCTTATCCCCTCCCTCATGTCTTTCCCTGTAGGCTACCCCTTCTTGGGCAGGGAGGGGATCCTGAGGCCTATCTTTCTCCAGCTAAAGTGAGAGATGGCCTCTAGGGGCTTTCTGTTCACAAAAAGTTAATTCAGTGGAAATTTTTTACTGGTAATAAATAAAACAAATACCTTCTTGCTTTTATAGCAATAGTAAAATATTGTCCATGGGTGAAAAAATAGATCTTTAGATTTTGATAAATTTCCCTAAGCCAAAGGCTGGGGGCTATATGCATAATCAAAAGCACTATTCTTTACCTGAGGGCACTCCCTTTTTTTGGTAGCTGCTATTGCCTTTGGAGTTAGTCAGCATTTGTATAATATTGGTAACCTGCCTGTCATTACTCTCAAGATCCAAAATTACCCAATTCCCACCCACCCCCCCCGAGTTGAGTGTAAAATGAAAGTTTTAATGGATTGAAATATCTACAGTGGTTTAACAATCCCACTGCTATAGGGAGGGGTCTGTAGGAATTCTTCTTCTCCACTTCCAAAATGGACAATGTTGATATACCTATCACATAAATAAATACACAAACACATTTATGCATGTTAGCAATAGTCTTTGGATCACCTGTGGCATCCTGAAATAAAGCAAACTTATCATGTTACTTTGACCATTTTGCCTGCACTCTGACCACTACTCCATCTTCACAGGATTATTCCATATTTCAAACCTCTAAGGAGCTTCTGATAGCCAGCCTTCCACGGTAAGCCATCTGGCAAAAGAATGTTTATTTCTTCCACCCAGACCATGCCAGCCAGGGAATGAAGGATCAAGATCTTATTACAACAGTTTTCATTTGGCTTTGTGTACCATATGCAGCTCCTTGAGATATATCATTCCATATTTGTTTAACATGTGGA
Organism: Malaclemys terrapin pileata; assembly: GCF_027887155.1. NCBI lineage: Eukaryota > Metazoa > Chordata > Testudines > Emydidae > Malaclemys > Malaclemys terrapin. Next base: position 145,106,484 of record NC_071506.1, on the reverse strand, counting down.
CTTGGACCAAGCATTTTTCTGTACACATGCTTGGTGTAGCTGTCAGCAGCATCTTATTATACTATTATAGCCCCTTTCATCTCAAGCATCCCAAGGCCATTGGCAATATAGAATAAAGAATAAGCCAAATTAATGAAATCAGGCTTAAACCTAGCTTTGAAAACAGCACAAAGCAACCTAGGGAGTTCCAAATTAAACACAGTAGCTAAAGGCCCTATGCTCAAAGGCTTTAAACCCAGATGTCTTTACACAGATAGCTAGTCAGATTTGTACAGGCAGAAGCTTGCATTACTTGACCTCCAGGTACAAGACAGAGTTCAGGGAATAAAAAGGTGAGTGGGATAGGCCAGATTGATTTGATTCAGTGCCTTGTATGTTAAAAGAGCAATTTTAAAGTAGGTTAGAACTGATTATTCTGATATCCTAGAAAAGGCAATAATTGAAAACGCCTAGCAAGGACAAGAACCCTGGCTGCAGAATTCTGTACAAGTTATGATCAATACAGAACTCTACCAAGGAAGTGTGTTAAAGAGGATATGGCAATAATCAAGTCTTGCTGTGACCAATCCAAGGATCACACTCTAGCGTCATATTAAGGCAAAAAAGACCTGAATCCTAGTGACATTATTTAAGTGATAGAACAATAAATCAAAAGACACAATTGGTCAAGTTGCAGTGAAATTTTTCACTTGCTGTGCAGACAGGTTGCTAATAAAACATCAACATTTCAAGAGAAGAATCCATTTCCCCACAGCCAGGTGCCCCAATGAAGAGAGATACTAGTTTGGTTTTTGTAAGTGGTTAGCTTTCAAAATTGTTGTGACATTTGCTTGTGTGTGTCTGGGAGATGGGAAAACAGTGCTGGGACAAATGTGGCAGAATCTATTCATAAGGCAAGATGGAGCTGAATGTTAATAGCATAGCAATTACCAAATGTAATGGGTATTATGTTACCATATTGGACTTTTTTTGTATTTAGCAATCCCAAAAGATAAAAAAAAAACCTATGACTATTTTTATTATGATTCATACTAAGTCATAGTAAGACATATACCCACGAACATTGTTTTCTGAAAATAAGTAGAATTAATTAAAAAAAAATACTTAGAAATATTTTTAAATCACGACACACAAGTCTGATCTTGCATCAGTCTTACTCTGGATGTCATTTATTTTGATGGAGTTGCAGTATTTATGATTTACACCAGGGTAAGCTAGATAAGAATTCAGATTTCAGGGATTTATATGTGGATAGTGTATAATTGATAACACAAGAAACTATATGTCACATTGGTGGACCTATGAAAATCAATGGTTTATTCTATGCAGATATTTTCTTTGGCTTTTGATTAGTGGGGCAGATGCTCCCTGCAGAATTCAGTCTGTGTGAGCCTGTCAGAGGCTGACTGCCCCTTTAAGGCAAGCTAGACTCACACTAGCAGCATGGGTTGATGCATTTAAGGCAATGTAATGATAATGAGTAATCCCAGCTGTAAAAGAAAAAGACTATACAAACAGAGTGGAGAACTCAGCTTGGGGATGGGCATGATACAGAGAAGGCAGGACTGTTCTGTATGTAGGAAAACCAACAAGGAGCAGATTCCTGTGGGAGAGGCCCTGAGGTAGAGTCAGTTGCCTCCAGGCACCGCCCCCCGCAGCTCCCATTGGCTGGGAATGGGGAACTGCGGCCAACAGGAGCTTCGGGGGAGGTACCTGGAGGCGCGGCAAGGGTTGTGCACACAGAGCCCTCCGCTCCCCCCCCTCCCGGGGGCCGCAGTGCTTCCTGGAGCAATGTGGGGCCGGGGACAGGGCAAGCATGCAGGGCGCCTGCCCTGGCCCCTGTGCACGCTGCTGCCACCCCGTAGCCGCTTTAGGTAAGTGGCGCCAGGCCGGAGCTCAAACCCCTCCTGCACCCTGCCCCCCAATTCCATGCCCTAAGTCCCCTGCCTGCACCTCGCACCCCTCCTGCACCCCAACTCCCTGGCCTGAGCCCCATGCTGCCCCCTGCCCCCCAACCCCTGCCCTGAGCCCCCCCCCGCAGTCCGCACCCCTACCCTAAGCCCCTTTCTGCACTCCGCACCCCTCCTGCACCCCAACCCCCTTCCCTGAGCCCCCTCATACACCCCACACCCCTCCTCTGCCCCAATCCCTTGCCTTGAGCCCCTTCCTGCACACCGCACCCCCTCCCACACCCTGCACTCACTCCAGAACCCCAACCCCTGCCCCGGCCCTGCATACAATTTCCCCACCCAGATGTGGCCCTAGGCCCAAAAAGTTTGTCCACTCCTGCAATAGATTGTATTCTAAATCAAACAGCTGTAGTGAACTTTCACTGGACTCAATGTCACCTGCAAGCTGATGAATCAGAAATCCTCTGGTATGGCCCTTGTAAAATGGTGGTGGCTGTGCTTTGTGCTGATTTGTATGTTTTCTGGGTGCTCCATCCCCTAATTTCTTGCAGTTTCTAGGTTTGTCCTTAAACCAACAATCATTTGCGTTGTGACGCTATCCCACAATGAAAGCGCAGTCTCTGAGTATTCTTCATGTTGTGTTTCCTGCTTGATGCCCAGGTATTTTGTTGTTGTTGCACAGATTACATAATGTTGTTGTATTTCCCTGGCACCTGTAGTAGCCGTCTCCATTAATACAGCAATTTCTAGTGCATGTTTTCAAATCAATAGCTCAATAAGCCACTTAGCTCTATGTGTATGTTGGGGTGGGGGAAGACAGTTCTTAAACCCTAGGGTGGACAACATCACACCAGGTCCATGAACATGAACTTAGACTAATGTTTACATATCACTTAAGAGCCTAAACCCACTCTGTGATTATGCATGGGTTCAGGGTTGATGCGTTCAGGGTTCACCTTCCCTCACCCAAATTTTGCAATCATTGTTGAGTTCAAGTGAATTCAGAATTGCAAAGTGAAAGTGAGTAAAAGCCAGCACAGCCATGCAGTGCTGTGCAAACCTAGCCCTCAGTGGGTGGGTTTGAATGGACAGTGGATAAATAATCTCAGCAGGTAGATATGCTCCTTCATTACTCATTTGAATTCCAAGGCATCTCTGTACTGTAGGTTCCATTTCATTGTATTTTTGTCATTTGATTCCATCTATCTGGGGAATTTTCCTTAGAATTCACAACAGCCCCAGAGGGTTCTATTGTTGAAAGTTCACATCAATGAAACACTAGGTAACGTAAAGATTTTTTCACTCATTCAGCATGTAACAATGTAGGAGGTAAGTGTGATAAAGACTCTCCCAGTAGTATAACAGGAACAGGATGTGTATCATTTTAGAATTGGTGTGGCAATTTTACAATTAAAAATTCACATCTTTGGTGAAACTTCTTTTCTACAGGCCTAGTTTTTAACAATAGCAAGAAGGAATCTGCATGTGGTGGTTGGGGGTGAGGAGAAAGAATGGTATAACTCAGTTTGTTTTTAAATGTGGTGTTGGGCTTTCTAGCTTTCAGAGTTTTGGGACAATCTCTTTATTAAGTCATGATCTTGGGCTGCCTCAGCTCCCTATCTTGGCCACCCAGACTGACTCTCTCCCATCTCATAGCATCCTTTGGCAATCACAGCAATTGCTTATATGGAAAAGTAATGGCTAAAATATACTAAATATTTTCTGAATGTCTTTAAATGAGATTTAGAAGCTGGAAAGAAGGACAGCCAACACCATGATGAGACCAGTCTGCTTCATGGACTGTTAGTAATCAAAGGACCACAGTTTGAGAACAACTGCCCTACATCACTCTTCCAGCGTCATTGCATTTGTCTTAGATGTCCTCCCCTGAAAATTACTGTATAGTACTGTGAAGCTGAGGGTGGTCCTCTGGAAACTTTGTTGCTATAGATGGGAATGATTCAATAAAATAAAAAATACTCCCTGCCTTACCCCCATCCCCCCTCCCGCCCTCCCCTTCACCACTCAGTGTGTCATCTGTGTAAATAGAAAAAGTGATCCTTCCTTTGTTATTTCTGCTGGGAGACTATGCTTTCTCATTATAATTCAGTATAAATACCATAAAAGAGAACTTTGTTATTGTATTTGTTAAGCATATTTGTCATCCTCTGTGCCAGTCTATCCAAATAGGAATAGTTACAGTTATTTGTATTAAACAAATATCTCAAAACTCTGTATTTGTTGCTATTCTGACTTACTTAATATTCTGTGCATAGCATTAATGACAATTAATATTCTTTCTGGAACTGTTAATTAAAGGTGTGATGGGAGATCAGATAGCAGCTGCTGAATAGTAAAAGGAAGTTAGTTAAAATTATGCTATTCTCAAAAGAAAAGAAAATCTCCATGGTGATTTAACCCTTCAGCCTTTGGTATAAAGTATCCGAAAAATACCAGTAGTTAATCTTTTCTTCTGTAATTCAGACAAAATATTTAAGAAAGTTAGCTTAATGAGTCCTTTTTATTAGCACAACATTGCCTGATTAGATCCAGAGTTTGGAGGGCTAAGAGCAGATGTGTCCTTTTCAGGGCTGCTGCCTGAAGTATGTTGCAACAAGTTTTAAATTAGGGTAAATATTTGTAACTGTATTATGGGGGTGAGGAAAGTTCTCTCTACTATAGCACTGCTTGCAGTATTTCAGCATTGCAACTCCAAGAAGCAGTTAAGTGAAAAGTTAAGTGAAAAGTTAGAGTATTACTTAGTCACTATGCCCCCCCCCCCCAAAAAAAAGGGACGTAGGCATTGCAATACCGAGTGTCAGAGTACTTTTAGGTGCTTAGAAAATCAAAGGAACAACACTGTGATTCACAAAGCCTGGATTAGGTGCCTAGCCTTCTATGCAATGAATAGGGAGAGATAGATGCCTTACAATACTATCCACAAAGCCAACACGCTGGGCAGGGAGTTGCCTAAGCTAGCCAATAGGAGATGCCAATAACAGAAGTATGTGCTAGGCCCTGCCACTCTCTCAGTGATAGACACCACCCTCTATACAGTAACTCCCCACTTAATGTCCTCTAGCTTAACTTTGTTTCGATGTTACATCCTTGCTCCATTACAGAACATGCTTGTTTAAAGTTGTGCAATGCTCCCCTATAATGTCGTTTGTCCGCCTGCTTTGTCCACAGCTGGCAGCTCCACTATCAGCTCCCCTATGCCCCCTCAGCACCTTCCGCCCCCTGGTGGACCCCGCGGATCAGCGCATTTTCCCTGCTCTTCCCGCCTCCTGCCCGCAGCAATCAGCTGTCTTGCAGTGTTCAGGAGGCTGGGGGGAGGAGCAAGGGTGCGGCATGCAGCCTCCCCCCTCCCTCACCTGCCTCCTGCCCACCACAAGACAGCTGATTGCCACGGGCAGGAGGCGGGGAGAGCGGGGGAAGGTGCTGATCTATAGGGTCTGCCGGTGTTCGGGAGGTGCTGGGAGGGGGACGTAGGGCAGCTGATAGGGGGGGCTGCCAGCCTGTTTTAAATTGCTTGTTTAAAATTGTTTAAAATGTATATAATGCCTTTTGTCTGGCAAAAAAAATAAATAATAATCCCTGAAACCTAACCCCCCTTATTTACATTAATTGTTATGGGGAAATTGGATTAGCTTAACATCGTTTCGCTTAAAGTCACATTTTTCAGGAACATAACTACAACCATTAAGTGAGGAGTTACTGTACCAGACTTAAATGCCTATCTCTGTGATTCATGAACTAGGGGCGAATAGGAATTCAGCCACTTAAATTGCATGTTTGGCCTGATCTGGTATGTATGCATGGAGGTTGCCTAGTGGATTGGGACCTCAGGTGACTTCAAACAAGACATCCAGGGAAGGGGGCCTGTGATGGGGCAGCTCTGCCCTGCACTAGCCCCGGAAGTGACAGACAGGTAGCTCTGTCAGCGGAAGTCCCGCCCCGCCCGAACTGGGCATGCTCCAAATGCTCCGTGAGTATAAAAGGAGGGAACTCAGCTCAGTCTGGGCTGGCGGCCGAAGGAGAAAGACCTAACCGGGTAGCTCCTGCAGCGGACCAGCCGACGCTCCCAGAGCTGCTCGGAGCGGAGGCTTATTCCAACCGGCACGAACCCCTACCGGGGAAGGAACCAGAGGAGGCGACAGCCCCAGAGACCCGCAGAGGACCCTGGGATTCGTGGGCGACCTCGACTCCCAAACCGGTAGGAACCAAGTCGGGGGGGATGACAGACTGGTACCTTGCCCCCCGTAAGCCTTAGCGTGTTTCGGTAGGACCACCCCCACTGAGCCAGCAGTAAGGTCCTGCTGCCCTGTAACCAAGGGCTTGTTCTATGGACTCTGGCCACTAGGCCATGTTGTCCTGTAGCCAAGGGCTAATTCCCTGGACTCTGGCCATTAGGCCGTGCTGCCCTGCAACCAGATGCGGTTATACGGACTCTTGCCAGCTCTCAAGTCAGTGCACAAGGATATAGTCCTTCTAAAACTTTCTCTGGCCCAGTTAATAATTATTTAATTGAGGTGGAACAACTTCAATAAGCGAGATTGAAGGAGCCCCCTATCAGCCTATCCCATGTGTTCAGGGCACTCACCTGAAAGGTGGCAGATCCACATTCAGATCCCTTTTGTCCCTTGGGAGCGGGGAGGGTGGAACTTGAACCAAGGCCTCTCACAACTCAGGTAAGTACCTACCCCACTGGGCTAAAGAAAGCTATAAGAGAGGGCCTCTTACCTCTCGGATGTTCTGTGTGAACTCGCTTGAGGGGCCTGATCTGGAAGTGGCCTCTGAGCAGGTGTACTGGATTGGGGCTGTGATGGGTTCAGTCACAAAGACCCCTTGGGACTGTCACCTGATGTGAGACTACATCTGAGCCCGTTTTCTCTGCCAGTTTGGGCCTCCAGAACCCTGCCATGTTGAGCCAGACACACAAACCTGCTGCAACACAGACCCAGGGTCTGAACCATGCCCCTAAAGCTGTAGACTTAACTGAAAACAGCCTCCTGTCTCCAGCACCCAGACTCCCAGCTCCCAATGGGATCCAAACGGCAAATAAATCCATTTTACTCTGTATAAAGCTTATACAGAGTAAATTCATAAATTGTCTGCCCTCTATAACATTGTTAGAGAGATATGTGCAGCTGTTTGCTCCCCCCAGGTATTAATCACTTACTCTGGATGTAATAATAAACAAAAGTTATTTTATTAAGTATAAAAAGTAGGATTTAAGTTGTTTCGAGTAATAAAAGACAGGACAAAGTAAGTCACCAAGTAAAATAAAGCAAAAACACGCAAGTCTAAGCCTAATACATTAAGAAACTGAATACAGGTAAATCTCAACCTCAGAGATGTTCCAATAAGCTTCTTTCACAGACTAGACTCTTTCCTAGTCTGGGCCCAATCCTTTCCCCAGTACAGTTCTTGTTAGTTCCAGCTCAGGTGGTAACAAAGGGAATTTCTCATTAGTGCAGCCTCATCTGTTCTGTTCCACCCCCTTTTATAGCTCTGGCACAAGGCGGGAATCCTTTGTCTCTCTCTGGGTTTCCCTCCTCCCCCTGCCTTTCTTCTAAATGAAAGATCCAGGTTAAAGATGGACTCCAGTTCAGGTGACATGATCACATGTCCTGTGAGACTTCATTACCCACTCGCTGGCACATATGAATACAGGAAGTCTTACAAGTAAACACAGCCTTTTACAACCAATTGTCCTGGTTAATGGGAACCATCAAGATTCCAAACCACCATTAATGGCCCACACTTTGCATAATTACAATAGGACCTCAGAGTTATATTTCATATTTCTAGTTTCAGATACAAGAATTATACATTCATAGAAATAGGGTGACCACACTCAGTAGATTATAAGCTTTGTTATGATACCTTTTAAGATACCTTTTGCATAAAGCATATTCCAGTTACATCATATCCACACTTACAAACATATTTTTATAAAAATATGGTGTGCAATGTCACAGGGGCCAAAACCTGATTTAGGTGGTTAAACACCTGTCTTCCCTGGTTTATAAATTGCTCTGGGGCTTAGGCAGCAGATAGGCATCTAGACACCTAGAAGGAGGTTGCAGTATGCATGTACAGAGGCAGAAACATAGGTGCCTAAAGAACTTTCACTACAAAAATTTAGTCACTGATGAGTTTAGGCATCTATCGGGTTAGGTGGCAGCTGAGCAAGAGGGTTGTGGATTGCAGTGTGTCTGAAATGGAACATAGACACCTAAGCATCTTCATGGATTGCACCCTGAGAGAACATCAGTAGTAATGGAAATTAACATGTATTAATGCTAATATAGCTTAAATTTATTATATCTATGAAAGTAGTTTAAAGGAGTCGGTTCTTCACTGCAGATACAAGATTAAAATTGTATAATATATAAAAATTTCTCAAAAGAGAAATTCTAATATGTTCACTTACCTTTTGAGCATATATGTATGCTCTTATATCGCTAAAGATACTGTACAGTGGTAAGTTGTAACTAAGGATTGGTGAACTGTGTGTTTGTACAGAGCCTAGCACAAGGGAGTTTTGATTCAAGACTGCACTCCTAGGTGTTACCATACTAATAATAACAATAATTAATAATAACACTGCTCTACAGCCAAAATGCTTCTGAAATAAATGTAGTCAAACTTTACTAATTCTGGGTCACTGAGAATGAAAATGATACTTAAAATTGTTGATTGGCTCTAGTTTTCAAGATATGCTATTGGGTCAGTATATACGACCTTTGACTTGGGAATGGCGGAGGATAAGTGAGTTATAAAGGGAAGGGATCTCAATTTAAACCAGAAATGACTAAAATACATCTTTGACTGGATCTATGAATAAATCTATGACTGGGTTTGGACAGTACTTGCTTTTTAGGCAAAACAATGAATGATGCAATCTAAAGCTGGTATTGCGTCATACATGGTATGAATTGCATCATGTTATTCCTAGAAGTCATGGATGATGCAATCATAACGAAGCTTACATCACTCTGCGGAACAAATTGCCCTATATCAGCTCTAGAAATCATACAGTGTTGTGCTCTCTCTTATTTGTCAGTGTTTGATTTTGCAAAGGGACACATTTCTGTTTAGCCAAAGTGAGCAGAGATGCCTCGTACTTGTGTGAACAGTGCAGATAACTTCTGCTATGTTTGTGGTGAAGTGACTTTTGCATCACAAAAGCGCAGTATAACCACTATGGTTAAGAAAGCCTAGCACCTTTATTTTGGCTGCAAAATTGGAGATCAGGACAAGAGGTGGGCCCCACACATATGCTGCAACACTTGTGCAACAAATCTTCGCCAGTGGTTGAACAGGAAAAGGAAATCTATGCCTTTTGCAGTGCCAATGATTTGGCGAGAGCCAACAGCTCATACCAGCAATTGTTACTTCTGCATGGTGCCTCCAGTTGGGAAAGGTGTGTGAAAGAAGAAAAAACAGACTGTGAATAGGACTAAACTATGTACATACTAGTTTTTTGCCTTTTGTTTCATAATAAATTTTATTTATATAACCCTTTTGCTGATTTTTAAAGTGTTACTATTTCACTTGTCCTGTTTATGTATCATGTAAAGCACCCATAAACACATGAAAAGACCTAGGTTTACAATTTGTGATTAAAACTCTACTATCTACACAATATACATAGACATAAAATGTAAAAACTTAAATATCTTAGAAACAGTAGCCAGTCAGTTGTTTTAATTGTCATATTAGAATTCAGCACATCAAAATACATAATAAATGGCACATTTTATCTCTGAAGCAGACGACTTCTCAAAAATTGTAGACCACTGTAATTTAATAATTACAAATATTAATAATAAGGTTTAGATAATATAAGGATCAGAATGAATCATTGTCCAATACTTGAGTGAACACAGAAAATGATATTTTTGAAGTTCAAACTAGTTTAGTTAATACTTATGTTTTCTCATTTTTATTCTTCTCTACTCTTTTTCAGTCATGAGTAGAAAAGAAAGTTTCAAAATACTGTGGTGCTGTTATTACTATGTGGTATTTCAGTCAAATAAGAATCAAAGTGTCAGAAATTCTTTTTTTTTAAATGCTCTTTAAAAAAAAATTCCAGCCAGATGTCTAGACCAATGATCCTTTGTCAGGGATCTAAACTGAGTCTCCAAACTTGATGACAAGTTCCCATCACTTCCCTTCATTAGACACTTTTTTTTTTTTTAAGGTCACTTTCTTTAGACATGTGCTGGTCTCACTATTGCCAGCTTTTGACTCAACTGCGACATTTGCTTATTTCTCAGAGCAAAGCTTCCCCCCACCCACAGTAACTTAGGCTTCTGAATTAGTTCATCATGAAATGTTGAACAAATGTTAACATTCACTTTGAGCAAAAGAACATCTTTGTTTTTTGTCTATGCTCATTCGACTTTTCTTTTCACTCCAAACACAGTTCGTCACTGGATGACTTTTTTTTTCTTTCTGGTAAATACAGAGTGAATTCTTTGGTATATCAATAAGTCTTAAACAAGTGTCTTGTAGTTACAGAGAAACAACTAAAAAAACAAAAACACATAACTGGGGCATTGCCAGCATCACAAAAAATGTTCCTGGAACACCAGATGATCATATGAAAAATTAGGAGTGTCCTAATAAAATAGTAATGCATAAGTAGCATTTGAAATTGTGGGTCTATTTTTTGTTTATTTTAATAGTTTCTTTTATTCTGAGGGCTGCTGAAGCACTTCACAAACTATATCAACATAGTATCATTGAGACACAGCCATTTTTTGAGGTAGGTGGTTGTAGGGAGTGTCCTTTTGAATCTTTGTCCTGTGCACACGAGGGGGGGTTGACTCAGAGGTTCATGTGAAGTCACTTCTCTACATAAGAGATTACACTAACATTTGTTCTTAGCAAGACAAAGCTGTGTGAATGTCAAAACTAGACTGTTGGCAAGGTTTCTAAGTAAAGCCAACCTTAAACTAATATAAATAGCTCCTTGGACTGATTGCAGAATGTCAATGAATTGTCAGAAGTCAAATGGTGGGCAAGCCTTTGTGCTGGATTCTGACTGGTATGTAGAAGTGTCAGGATTTCATTATCAGGTTTTGTAGCCTGTTATTATTTGAAAATTAGATTTTTAAGAGCCTGATCTTGCCTCCATTTAAGTTAATGGAAGCTTTGCTATTGAGTTCAGTGGAGCAGGCCCTTGGTAATGATGGAGATAAAAAAATCAGTTGCCACTTTTATGACTCCAAGCCATTAATGCAATTAAGTAGCCCTCCTGTAATCTCATCTAGGGAAAAAAGTTAATCTTCTTAATTCATAATTAGCAGAATGTTATTGAGACTTCTGAATGACAGTAAAGCCAGAAAGTAACTGGTAATTACCTTGAAAACATTCAGGTAGTTAGAACAATTTAGTTAAGGGGCTGATTTAACAAATTCTGTAGGAGCTAAGAATTTGTGCTTCACATATTAGCTACTGCATGTGGCTGCCTAAGTAGCATGTTAGCTTTATGCCTTTCACCACTGAGATATTTAAGGCAGTGAATGTTATATTTCACATTTAATTCCTTGCAGGTAGTAGTTGGCTTTCTTTTCAGGTGGTTCATATTGATTTTGAAAATGGATTTCATTACTTCTCTCTCTTTCAAACATGCACATTAATCTTCTGTACAAGAAAACAAATACTGAGTTTCACCTATTTGGTGAATATTATACATATCAAGTTTTTGTTCTCTGTTCTCATTATTCATTAAGAAGAAGTAAGCTTTATGGCTGCAGAAAATTTTAATAAGAAGATATTCCCTCTTTGACAATCACCTGTGTAACTCCTGGAGTTTGCCAGCTCCTGGAATGCTGGACTGAGCCTTGAGCATTAGCCTACTAAACCCAGGGTTGTGAGTTCAATCCTTGAGGGGGCCACTTAGGGATCTGGGACAAAATCAGTACTTGGTCCTGCTAGTGAAGGCAGGGGGCTGGACTTGATGACCTTTCAAGGTCCCTTCCAGTTCTAGGAGATGGGGCATCTCCATTAATTTAAATTTAGGTGTCCCACCCTATTAAGTTCAACACTGGCTGTAACTCCCAGAGCCCTCTGACACTGTTTCACAGCTTGCTTAGTGTCGTGTGAGGGCAGAAAGGATTGGAAACACTTGTGGAGACTAATAGGGAGGTTTCTGATGGAGGGATTTATAGAGTCAGTTTGCTGGGCCAGAGAGGAGCTGGGACTGCTCAGTCCCTCAGTGTAGGGTGACCAGATAGCAAGTGTGAAAAATCAGAATGGGGGTGTGGGGGTAATAGACACCTATTTAAGACAAAGCCCTGAATGTTGGGGATGTCCCTATATAATTGGGACATCTGGTCACTGTACCTCAGTGGGAGGACACAACCTGACTCAGAGACAAAGGGACTAGGGTTAACTTTGCTTTGGGCGCTGTTTGAATTTGGAGAAGGGAGAGTCTCTAATTTCCACTCCCCACACAGCTGGTCTTTGAACTGTTGATCCCATGCATGGTCAGACAGTTCCAGCCCTGAGGAGACTGGCGTCTAGAATGGCAGAGATCTGCCAGCATCAGCTACCTGGAGCTAGCAGAGAGCGCCACAGGACTCCAGTCCGGGAAGCCAGAAGAGGACCCTGCCCCACTCAGGGGTGAATACACTGTAAAAGGACTCATTTTATCTTCTTTAAGCTGGCCAACATTTTCGGTACTGCAGCAGCCATATCTAGACCCATCTTATGCATTTCATCTTCTTGGGAAGGTGCCAGAGAGGAAGCTGGGGCTTGTGTTCTTGTTACAAATGATGAGAGATTGAGAATTTGTTGCAATATTAATGTTTTTAGCATTTATTAGTTAACCTTAAACTTTTCCTTCACAAGAATCTGTTTCCTGTCCCCCAGTAAAGTTCCCCTTTGTTAAATTTTTGGGTGTGGCATTTCATTTGTTGGGGTTTGTGTTCATGTATGTTGTTTATGCACAGTGTCATACTCCTTGTTAAGAAGAGTAGTATTAGTGAATTTCCCAAGAGACCAGCACCCCTTTTGTCCCAGGCACAGAGAGGAGTCACCAGGGTGGAGGCACCAGGCATTGCAAAGGAGAACCCCGTACCCAACCCATATAAGGAGGGGGACAAAGCTGCTTTCATTAGCAAGCAGCAGAGAGGAGGCTTGAGCAATGCTTTGTGAGAGGGGCTAAACCTATTATACTCTGAGGCCATGGCACACTTTAGCCTGCTTGCCACTGGTCACTGCCAGAAACTCAAAGCCATGCTCTTGCCTGCCCCAGAGAGGTCTGTCCATCTACTTGCCTTGGAGGAGCCATACATGTAATGGTAATGGGTTTCTTCCTCATTTACAATGATTTTTTAGAATCCGTCTATATAATGCTGTGTACAGTGGTTATCATTAAAAATCATTATCTGCCAGGCTTGTAGCTGTGAAGATGGTCTCCTCAGTCCCAACCATGGTGACAGGACTGAGAATGTGGAGATGAAAAAGCATTGATCTGTTATAAGATATGTTCTATGGAGGGGATGGGGAGAAGTTGTCAGCAACTGGACGCTGACACAGAGGCATACGGGGGTGCATGCTGAACATGCCAGAAACTTACTGAGAGTCAGGGGTCTGGAGCATGCAAGCCGTAACTCGTGCTCTTCCATTCTCCATTGGCACCAAGGGCTACATCAAGACTACCCAGGGTCTTGAGGGGAATGCGGGTAGGCCTTTGTTTTCAATCCATTTCTCTTAAGCACTGTGTACCTTCTGGAAAAATAAATCATAGTTTGTTTTGAAGAAGCTGCCTCTGTGTTGCTGTGCACTGGCTTCCGAAGGAGAACTCTTGCAAGGATCCAAGCCCAGGGGCCTGATAAGTAGCACAGTCAGCAACCAGGTGTGTTCAGCCTGAAGACACAGTTGGAAAGTGATTGGCACCCCAAAGAGAATTGTAGGCATGGGTATGTCACCCAAGTGCACCTCTTTCAAGTAACTGGAAAGAGACATAGAAGGGGTAGCCTGTGCCAGGGACTGTGACAGCTGCTACAATTGCCAATATGGGCTGTTGTTGGGTATGAGCAACTTCTTCATTAGCAAGTGACAAGGACCCCTTCTTCTGAGTGCCATCTACTCCATCCTAGCCCGTTCCTGTAATGTCATGGTGCAGAGTGCTTCAAAGAAGAAATTCAGGAGATTCTTTTCACTAGCAGGGGGCTTAAGGGGAGGCAGAGACATGGCTATGTACACTGACAAAGCAGCCTCTATCACTTCTGTGTTTTATGGAGAGTGATGTACAGACAGCACAGTATTACCTCTCAGGCAGAAATAGCAGCTTGCAAAAGAGGTTGTCCTGGTTGCTGGGTTTCCTGCACCACTCTTCCTTCTTGGATTTCTTTGAACACAGCCCCTATAAGATCAGGCTTCAGGCCTTTCCCTCTTCTGGGGTAGAATTCCACAACCCATCTATTCTCAGACCAGAACTTGGGTTACAGTCTCCTATGTACCAAGCATATCTAATTCTGCAAGACCAAATGGAGGGTTTGACCTTGGAAGCTTGTGACAACACATATTTACAATGAGACAGAATCAGCATCTTCAAAATGAAGCATGGTTTATCTTTCCCAAAAGGTATTTAGAACTTGAAGAGGTGGATTTAAAATAAGAGTCCAACATGCATATTCCTTACTTAATCTTAATCTCTCTACCCATAGCTTAGGCAGGTCTTGCTTATTTCCCCTCTCTGAGTTGGGAGAACAAGCTGACACTTCTTGCAAACTTGTCCCTCTATCTCTGTGACTCAAACTGTCAGCCTCTTCACTGATACATCCTGGTCAGCCTCTCTCAGCTAACCATAAAAATCTCTCTTCCTTTTTGCCAGGGATACTTTTTAATCAGTCAATATCTTTTTATCTCAGGCTCAGCTTTTTGGGAAGAGTAAAACATCCTAGCCTGGATGGAGTCAGCTGGGTAACTTGTCCATACAACTAGTGGCCAGCCATTGTTAGATGAACTCCCTTGAATCTAGGTACCTAGAGGCTGACCTATCTGTGTCATTGTTTTACCCTTGCTGCTTGGCCCCTCAACAACCTGAATACTGTCTCCTTTGATTTAACTCTATGTATTCAAATAGACAGTGATACACAATTGAACAGGAACACAGAGTCACACATAATATTCAGAAGAAATAATAGACATGTACCTAGTTTGTCACAGAGGCAACAAAATATTAGTGAGGCAGTGGCTGCAAAAGGGGAGTTCCAGCTGGCAATGGCAAGAATGGACCCTAAGTTTTGGGAGTAACAAAGAGCTGTTCAAGTGAGACTACTAAATGAGTATAATGAGATAGACACCACTAGTTTGGGATCTGTATGGTCTTATCGAGTCATGCAACTTTCCTTCAATGGCATCATTTGTTAGTGGTACCTTCTGGCCTGACTCTGCCAGCCACACACCCTGTTTTAACACCCTAGCAGCAAATCACTGCTGAAATGAAGGGGCTGTTTATTCTCTCTCCATTCATGTCACTTTGTTTCATCTTCAAAGACACCAAATCCCAAGCTTAGATTCTAGGGAGAACTTGAAGAATCTGAATTTGGAGCTGGCCTGCCATTAATAGACTGCCAGTGCTGTCTGATAATTGTCTGAAGTTAAACACATGATGAATGTTATTCCTGTTTCCATTTTCACAATGCTCTCCTTCCTCACTATCAACTGTGCCTGACATCAGACTGTTCTGCACTGGATCAGAAGGAAGAATAAGCAAGCTGTAAAGCTTGCTTAAGCCTGACTCTTGGACCATTTCTATTAAGTAAAGTGCATGTATAATTGAAGTGGAAGGCTATATAAGTTGGTGAGTAGGTTTGCCATCTTTCTATAGGGCAAAAAAATTAATTAAGCTCCATCCCTGTCTATGACACTTAGCCATGCCCTTTAAAACAATCCACCCCATACCTAATATGTAACTAAGAGTTGTGTAGCCACGCAGCTGGGTTGTCCTAATTGGCCTCTCCTTAATGTCTGAAATAGTTTTCCTTTTTTCCTCTGTCTCTTGCTTCTCTCAGTGTTATAGCCTTTTCCCACATTGTCTCCATCTCTTCTGTGGTCTTCTTCTTTCCCTCCCTTAAGCTCTGTCCCCGTCAGTGGCATCACTTGTTCTCCAACCCATCTTCTCTCCTCCTCTCACTCTTCTCTACTGCTTCTATTCCCAAGCTTCCATCTTGCCTTCTTGCTTCCTTCATTCTGTGCCCCCCTTCATCCTTAGTTTCCTTTCTTTCTGCCCATCCTCCATTCTTCTGTCTCTTCCGTCTTACAATGCATAATCCTTCAACCCTTATTCCAGTCACAGTTTACAGTGTGTAACTGCTGATTGTTCTGCTTCCCTGTTACCCATTCTGTTTGAGTGCTTTGGAACAGTATTTTGATTCTCTCGCCTCAAATAGGAACAAGAAGAGCTCTTCTGATTGGCATTTCCTGCTCTCCTTAGGATCAGCCAAAGTAAGAAGGAAACATGGATTAAAGGATCTTCAGGAATGGACTCGGTAATGTGGAATCTGCATAGGTCCAAAGCTGAACTGCCGCAAGGTGTGTGTTTGATCTGAAGACGTCATTGGGGGGTCCAGATAGACTACTGAAATCCAGTGGCATTGGCTATAACTAGTACATGCAAACAGTCTCACAATAAATATGAATTGAAGATCTCTTGTAACAAAGAAGATACTGAACAAAAACACAGGTGGTTGTGTGTGTGCTCTGAAATAAAAAGAAAACAATTAGGGCAGACAATGTAATAACAATATTTCAGGATTTGTACAGTGGCAGATTTAGAGTTAGTGGGGCCCTGTGCGCAGCTTCATTTTCGGGGCTTCCCCCTTCGGGACCCAGCCAAAGAAAAGAACATTCTCTCTTGTATCCCCCTCCCCCACCCGTTTTTCATTCTTTTTTTCTTCCTCCTCCTCCTATATTATAAGTAATAGGAAGTAAATGAAAATAAAATGAGGTACCTTGATTGGGGCAGGGGTTGGGGTGCAGGAGGGGGTGCGGGGAGCAGGCTGTGGGAGGAAGTTTGGGTGCAGGGTGCAGGCTCTGGGCTAGGGCAGGGGGTTAGGGTATGGAAGGGGGACAGCGTGGCTCCCAAAGCAACTGGCACACACAGCCCTTTGGCAACGGCTCCTAGGCAGGGGGTCTCCGCATGCCGTTGCACACAGGCACCGCCCCTGCAGCTCCCATTGGCTGCATTTCCTGGCCAATGGGAGCTGCGGAGTCGATGCTCAGAGTGAGGGTAGCATGCAGAACTCCCGCCTCCCGCCCAGGGGCTGCAGGGACATGCCGTCCGCTTCCAGGAGCGAAGAGGTGCAGAGGGAGGGAGGCAGAGTGGGCAAGGAGCTGCCTTAGCCCTGCTACTGGCACATCTCTGCGCACCCCTTGGGGGGCAGCAGGTCTCTGTGCACTGCCCGGGAGCAGTGTGCAGAGCTGCCTCCCCCCCCCCCGCCAGGGGTGCGCAGAGATGCCAACAACTGGACGCTTCTGGGAGCAGTGTGAGGCCACTGGGCATGGTATGCAGGTAGCCTGCCTGCCTGAGTCCTGCTGCGTCGCCAGCTGGGACTCAGAGGCAGGTTGTCAGATTTTTGTCCTGCATTTTGTTGGGGCCCAGTCACTGGGGGCCCCGTGTCACTGCACACTTTGTTTCACGGTAAATCCGCTCCTGAATTTGTACATATCAGCTAATTGTGCCTGAAGAAGAAAATATATTTGGCTGATACAAGCATGCTTCATGTGTACACATGTGCTCGTGCACTCTCTCTCTCTCTCTCTCTCTCTCTCTAATATAGGAAGTATGTTGGGGTGTGCGTGTGTGGTTTTTTTTTGTAACCCCGTAGTTTGGACTTTATAGACATCTGGTACTTTACTTTGTGTTTTAGTTAACATATACTATATGCCAAAGTATACTAAATTGAAGACTGCTTATGTATTGGGACTGCTTTAATTTTTATATCAACAGGATATTTTAGCATTTAAAATCCCACTTGAGGTCCTTTTATTTTAGAAGGATACACATTGTACAACCTCTCCTTTCTGTAACTTTCATTTTCTAGATTATGTGGGAGTAAGTTTGTTTCCTATGCATGGTTGACAACAGAAACTCCATTGGTAAATTTCAGTGTAATTGTTATAAATGTACTGTAGTGGAGATTTCATGTTTGTGTCCTGTGTACTGCAGGCATGGATTTTATGGATGCTGGATATCCCTCTCCGTATCTGAAGTCATTGGGAGTTGTGGTTTCTTAGCAGTGCTAAAATTCAACTTTTCATCCTTTACATGTTAAAAGTCTTCTTCCTTTTCTGCTGCATATCAGTTCTAAATGGCAGCTAGAGAGTGTGTAATAGAAATAGAGAGAGCACACATGCTTTCCCACTCATAGAATCCTATCTTTATTTTGTTTTTGTTAATTTAAAATAGAAGTTAAAACTGAAATCCATGTTTCACTCTTTGTGTTTGATGCTCTTTATTTTGACTGCAGTTTCTTAATTTGAAAACACGATCTCCCCTCCGCTGGGTGGTAGCAGATTTCTGGATTCTCACAGATTAGCCTCCCAGAGGAGGAAAAATCAGTAATGCAGAGTCCAGGTACATTCCATGTGTATTTTCCATTATTTACACACATATTAATCCTGGAACAGAGGTGGTCAAATAGCATGCTGGGCAATCCCTTCATGTGGGAGTCTCAGTGCAGCACTAATCCCAGGAACAATTTTGCTTCACAAATTGACTCAAAGTAGAGATCAAGGTAGAGAGTATATTCTGCTGCTGCTCAGATGGTTCCCTCTCCAGAAACTCTCTACACAGGAGCTTACATAACACAAAAACTTAATACCACAGCACGTCCTCCCAATACTATTTGCTCACATGCTTTAAAAAAAATGAATAAACAAACACCTTTGAAAACTGTGTAAGTGTGCAATCTAGTGATGCCTGCCATAATAATGATGCTGCCTTGAAGCCCAGATCCTTAACTCTGATAAACTTGGAATCAGTTCCTTCACTGAAATCCATGACTAGGACCCTGCACTAGTGGATCCTGATGCATTATCAGGGCCTTGGTATGCAAATAATTTTTTAAAAATCTTAAACTACTGTAGGTGGGGTCAACTTATTTAAAAGGTGCATATTCGCAAATTTGGCCTGTGAACTCCGTGCAAGCTTGTGTGTGGCTATAGAAGACATGTCTGTGCTTTAAACTCAAAAGATGCCAGCAATTTGACATTTTCAGTCCATATACTTTAGTGGTTTGCCCTGAATCAGGTCATTTCTAGAGGTTTTAGGCAGTTGCCAAACTGATTTATTATTTCGGTGTTGACATAATGAAGACTGGAGCATATGACTGCAGCTTTTTAAAGTTCAATGCTTTGTGGTATAATACTGTAGTAGGGTGCATTTAGTTACTAATTTATTTTACTAAAGATAAGCAGAATTGTTGATAGTGCAAGTTATTTTCTTTCATAAACAGTAAGATATTTCTAAATATACAAGCAACATGTACAGCAGACTAGTTGCAATATCGTGTAGGGATTATGAAAAGTACAATATAAATAACTGCACTATAAAAGAAACATCAGTGATTTGTTTTAATTAGTTCATCCCACTTATTCTGTTCTATCCTTCCACGCATAGTACACTTGTTAACCTAACTTTCAATAAAATAAGTCCAAAAGACTCTATGTAATCTAAGATGGCTGCATGAGCAGGCATGCGGACAGCTACAGTCACTGAAGAGTTGAAGAGGCATTTACATTCTCTATTTATGATGGCACCAACCGTAGGTGCTGACGCCCTGGGTGCTCTGGGGCTCAAGCACCCACTGAAAAAAATAGGGTGTGCTCAGAACCTGCAGGGCTGGATCAAACTTTTGTGGGCCCCAGCGCCTGGACCGTGGCCCTGCTCCTGCTCAGCTTCTCCCCCCCCTTCTCCCCAAGGCCCTGTCCATGCTCCACCCTGGGGTCCCAGCCCCACTTGGCCTTTTCCCCACGAGGCCTCATCTATCAGTCATACAGGGATGATGGGGGAGAGAAAAACAAAAGTCAGCGTCTGTGTATAATGTTAGTAGAGATCTGTCTCTATTTATATTTTTTTGCATTTATATGAATGGTATGTGATATTTTTGATCTGTTCTTGGAATATAGTGTTTATAGTTTAATGGTCTGTGCACAGTGTTCAGCAATAAGGCATGATTTGGGGTACAGGTAGAGTTCAAGGTGTTATGAAAACCTACCTGAACACTTCTATACTTGACTTTGGTTGCTTTAAATATTGCCCACACTGAGCCATGTCTGAATTATAAGCTACACAAGCAGTCTGCTCCCCACTCTGCCACCCCAGAATTTTGTCCACTTACACCCACATCTTAGCAGCCTTTGTGGCCTCTTACTCTGTTCCCCCTGCCCCCATTTGGACATTAAGTTTTCCTCCATGTAGCTCCCTATCTCCAATTCTACTCCCAGGCCTACCTCATCTCTAGGTGCATGAAGGTTTTTCTCTGATTCAAGTTTTAGGATGCCTACTACTTACACTGCTCTGATCCAAGGGCTATAATACAAACATGTGCAGCTATTAAAATAAAAACATAGGACTATGTGGGGCTTAATGTGTCCATGAAAACAGCATGTAATAACTAAGCTACAGATCATCCCTTATGGTAGAAAAACCCTAGTACAGGACTAGATATTCTTCAATGTTTTCCTCGTGGGTTTGCCTTCCCATTAAATTAATGGGCATTCAGTCCCCCAAGCCTGAGAAATCCCCAGTATGCATTTTAGAGAACTGACTAGAAATCCAGTATCTCTTGGCACTCCTTCCTGATTCTGGCTCTCTAAACTTCAGTTCAGATGACCTGAACTCAGAATGATTGAATTGTTTGGGATTTTTTGACTAGCACCCTGTATTTTGGCACTGTAATTTGTCTGTTGTAGTTTAACTTTCATACCAAAAGGATAGCACAATTTCTGTGCCAGGTTTGGCAAAGGATTAATAGTCACTAAGCATCATTTATTTATTCATTACAAAACGGGTAGAGTTGTTTGCGGTAATCAGTAATCACTGATATTTAAGATGACAAAGTGTTGTATTGCACAATACGTACGGCTATCGGAGCATATCACAGTATTAGTCTCATAGCCAAGACTCTTCCAGTGTCAAAACTTTCAAATAACTCCCTTCTTGTGAAGATAGTGAATCAACGAATGATGTTGCCATGTCAAGAAATCAGCAGCATCTTTTGCTACTGGGTGCACATCTTTACTGGGCATGAAGGGTCCTCTGGCCATAGGAATGGAGAGGTTCTGCTGCATGTAAGATCAAATGTGGGGAGGCCACTTATCATGATGCCCAAACCCTGTGTAACACAGAACCTAGGAGTCTGTGATCAAAGGCAGGAGTAGGCTTGGAGATAAGGAGCAACTGCCACTACATAGGTTCTCTGGCACTTCCCTCTACAGGAGTGTATGGGGCTTTGATTGTGGGAATTACTTCTCGTATTGGGCTGTGGTAGTCTCCATGAAATGCTGCTCTGTATCTTGTCAGGGAGAGGGGGAAGTCTTTGTCCCATTGGCTTTCCCCTGTTCCCAGTGTATATACTCAAACTGGGTGCTGGGGCATGGATTTGCCCTTTAAAGCATTAAAGCACAACACCAAGAATACTCATAGATCATTGGGAATACTGTGACATGTGAAAGTTAGAGTATACTGGATAACAAAAGAGCTCCTATTAACTTAGCTGCTAACACAGGATCTTATTGAACACCATTTGGATGAGATTTACAATTTGTAATGTACTATGGAAGATATGAAGCCTGTAATGTAAAGGGTGCTAAATGTAAAACATCAATCAAAAACATTTTTTGCAAAATACAAATACATTTTTGTGAACGTATTTTATGGTGGCTTGGCATAATTTATTCTGCAATTTATTTTTTCTCAACTGTCAGCTTTGCATTACAATATTACTTTAAATATGGTAATTTAGAACTGCAAGTGTTGTATTTATTTTCTGATAGAAAGTCTATCTATTTCTTTTCTTTCTATTTGTTCACTCCTCCATGGCGTCCTTTATAAGCCTTATGGATTCAAAAAACATTTGCTGCTACTACAGTACTTTAACATATTTCCAAGAATGACACATAGGTAATATGTTGTGCTACTTTACAGTTTGCTTCAGGTTTGGAGTAGGGGAGGCAAAACAAAAAGCAAAATCTAAAATCTGAAATTTCAGCTCAACTGACATTTTTAACAACTCAGCACACAGACTTTTTCTGAAATAGTAGTGGTTCAGTATATCTGATCTATGCTGGCATGTTATAATAATTCCATCAAATTGATGATTTTTCAAAAAACAAACGTTAAAAATGTCTGTAGAAATATTTATTTTCAGAATAGATTTTTGATTTTTTTTAATAATCATGAAGGATAGGGTTTTAAAAATCTGAAATAAATCCATGGAGCTACTGCATTATTTTGGAGATGAGATAAGAAGAAATGATTGGAGTTTTACAGAATTTTGTTCACAATACATGCCACTAGTGATAAACTAATGTACTTGTTAATTTTCTTAATATACTTTAACTTTCCACTGGGTCTTGTATGCTTTGATTTTCTTCCTCTGACTCTTTTTTTCATTGAAAACTGAGATACAGTAATTGCTTGTGTTACACATTTTGCTGCAACAGAAGGAAGGGAAGCATTATATTTGATAACAGTGACTTAATTAAATGTCTATTTGGAATTTCAGGAAGAAAGCCAAAATGACTAAACCTGATGTTTCTGCAGTGCTGATGATATCTATGCAATTCTGTGTGCAGCTATAAAGCTTTTATTTTACTTAGTGAGAGGAAAAAAATATGGAGGAAAATATGTTAGTGTCACTATCACATAATCTCTCTTTCCTGAACAGTAATACTCCTCAAAAATAAACCCCATTGTTTTATGTCAGAGAGTAACAGGTGAGTGGAATTATGAATTGTTAACATGTGCTTGAATGTAGAATACTGTTTAAATTATAGAATTTTAGGTGACCCTCTAACCTATATCATCTCACCCAGAAATACATTAAATAACTTAATTTTTGTCCATCCAGTTATTAATTATCCTTTACAGCATGGCAGGATTAGAAACCCTGGGTAGAAAGGAAAATGATCACTTCTTTGTTTTAAATAATAAAAAGAGCATTTTTAATGGTTTCCTGTTTTTTTTTTTTAAATATATATATATAAACACCTGTGCTTTTAGTCACAAGTGGTACTGTATTATCTACTATGTCTGCTGTCATTTTCATCTGTTCAGACTGTTCTTTATGTTTTACACAGTTCAAACAGCCCTAAAAGTAATTAACCTTTCTTACAGATATCTCAAGGTATTTCCAAGTTGCATTTTTCCCCTTGCATAACACATGTAAGTAATACCAGCAGCTCTGCCTTTTGGATTATGATGTGTTACACAAAGCTCAAAGTTCACCACTGTATGACAAAAGCAACAAGATGCTGTCTGTATGCAGTGTGTGTCTCTGTGTGTGCATACGCGGATAGAAGTGGTTGTCTCTAAGTGTTAAAAATAGGAAGTTCTAGCAAATATTACCATTAGGGCATAATTCCTGTACCTCACATTGTTAACATTTTCATTATTCAAGCTGAGCAAGAATTCCATACTTCTACATGCCAATAGAATTATTGTCCTTTTAAACCTATTACATTAACTATACAGCTTATTGGTGGGGTGCGTGCGTGCAAACACGTACACTGCTAGGTCACACCCTGGATCTGCCTCCTAACCAGCAACAGGAACTGTGAGTGGGGAACTCTGCCGATAGCAGGGAACTCATCTCAGAGAGCAGTGACTCAGCAGTGGGATTAGGAGCATGCCTTCAGCTCTTCCATGGTGAGTTGTTTTTGTATTGTAATCTTGTCCATCTGCCATTCTCCCATGGCTTTCACTGCACCTCTCTTCTGCATGGGCGTAATATCTGTCCTCCTTTATCTCCCCTTCCCAGTTACTCTCCACCTTCTACAGTTCTCACCAGCTCTCTCACCTGCTCCTCTTACCCTCTCTACCCTGATGATCTTCCTCCTGCCAGCACAAATCTAGGTTCCAAATCCACAGCCTCCTGTTAATCTCTGGTGACATTTGCCCCAACCCTGGCTTTCACTCCATCCCCCTCCTGTCTACTTCCTACACCCATTCCTGCATCACCTCCACCTCTCTCATGCCCCTTCCTTCCTGCTGCCATTCTTTTGCTGTCTCTGGACTGCCCACTCCATCACTAAAAAACATCACAACCATCCAGAATCTCTTCATATCTCCCTTTCTCCAGCTCCTGGCTCCTACAGAGATCTGGCTCACTCCATCTGACACGGTCTCTGCAGCTGCCTTCTCTTACAGAAGGCTCTTTCTTTCAGACCCCATGCCTTTGATCATACTGTGGCATGGGTTGGGTTCCTGTTCCTGCTGCCTTTTCTTTTCCCATTAAATTACACTGAGATTTAGCTAAGGTACAAACATAAAAATCTCCATTCCCTTTTCCGACTTGTATTCCTTTGGAAAACTTGGTAGACTGCCAAAATAATTGAACCTAAACCTTTTTAAAGAACTGGGCCTATGCTGCTGCACATTGCTCTAGGAGCAGCTTTAGAGGAAGGTGAAAGCCAGCTCATTCTAAGCACACCTCCCCAGACACAGTGCATGGCAGAGTGTTCCATACTCCCCATTATGGGCACATCACATAGGCCAGGAGATTCCTCCCCCCGCCCCCATCTTCTACAGGGTGTGGGAGAGAACAAAGAACTGGACCATGCTGCTTGAATAACGCTTCCTGTACCCAGAATATGGCTCATCCCTTTCATCAGCCTTCTGCTGTTGCCAGCTCATGTAGCTAGTCCTGTAGCTCAAGTGTTAGAGGTCTGTTCTTCAGTGCTCCAAGTTCAAGCCCTTCTGTTTGGGCATGGTGAGAGAGTTTTAGAATGCCTTTGCCTTACAAACAAACAAAAAAACCCTATGAAATTGTGTACAAAATATTAATTTTTAAAAAAAAGTTATTTAGGTTGTAAAATCAAGCGTTTGTACATTAGGAAATGCCAGATTTACACTGTTTCCTGTGTAACCTTAATTCAGCCCCCTTGTATGTGTGTTATTGTTTCCTCACTTGTCCTATGATAATCATATCAGCCCATGACATTCAAGAATGAATTTGGTGAATTACAAGCTCTTTTAGTAAAAGCAATGATCCAAGGTATCAAAATAAAAACAAAACAAAAAAATCCCTTTCCTTTTTCAGTACACGGGATTAAAACACAAGGTAGCAGAATTAAGCTGTACAGACAACTGTAAATGGGGTATTTCAAAATATTAGATTGTAGTGGGGTGTGTTTGACTAGAGCAAGAAACTTCTGATTGACAATCTATGATGGGGACTATCAGACCTTCTCTGCTTCCTGTCTAGACATTGCTCTGCTCAAGGAAACCCCTCTCAGACTGGGCTACCAACAAGACTTAGTCCTTCAGAGGCCTAGAAGGGCCAGGAGGAGACACTGACTAGTCGGGAGTCAGCAGGCCAGTTAAGAAGGGCCTGGACCTCAGGTGCTACAACTGAGCACTTGCCTTTGAAGTTATTTGTTTATTTAAAGGCACAAGCAGCAGACACCATTTGAGTTTATTTTTAATTAAGTGTTTAGAGACTGATGCTGAGCTTAGAGGATAGGTCACCGTGATTCGAGCAGGACTGGACTAAGGCAGGGAGTGCCTGCAATGCCACACTTGTGGCTGCAGATAGGGTGATGAAGCAGCTCTACCTGTGACACAATTTTATCTCTGATGCTGATTCCCTCTGTTTGGAAACTCACTTGTCTTCTTATTTTCCAAGTTTTAAATTAGAAATAGTACTTATAAGATAAGGGTGTTCTGAAGATTGGCTAATATTTTAAATATGTTTTAAAAATGAAAAGCTAAAATGCACTTGTTAGCTATATCTCTGCATGTTTTATGATGTATAATACTTGGAATTATTTATAAGGGTATTTCTTCAGCATGAGCAATCACTCATATCTGACAAATCAAAAGTATGGCACTTAAAAATAGCAATAAAGCATTTGTGTTTGTGATGTGAATTTCTTAACCACCAAGTTATACCACAGATAATCCTTCCTTCAGTGGATAAGCTTAATTATTGCTTCCTTAGTTTGGTAGTTTGCTGCTGTTGCTGTTACTCTTATTTGAGTTGTAATATTGAAATTCATTTGGAAGCCAGTTGTACAACACACCAGGAAACTCTGTCTGTGCAGGTCCATGGACTGCTTTGTTAGGAGTGTTGTAAAATGCATCATCATAGCTCTTTGTAAGATTAAGCCACAAGCTAACCTCAACTAGCCCTAGGCCCAAATCAAAAAGAGCATTTAAAGTTCTGTTCTTACAAGTTATAGTTATGCATGTGTCAGGGTATCACTTGGGGCTTCAGCTAACTTAATAATGTAATTTGTATCCAAAGAATTCTGAAACAGTTAATAGCCACTCTAGGAATTGACTGTGTTTCCCTCAAGTATCAGCATTAAAAATAGTTTACATTCTCATTCTCAAAGGTGTAGTTTATAGAGCTAGCTTTAGCATTTATTTTATTCAGCATCAATGCAAAGAACCTACAGGCCTGTTTCCTGTAAGACATTGCTTTAGCAGTTAGCATAAGGCTTGAGGCCTATGAACTTTGGCACAGATAAATAGCCTAACGGTCACCTCTAAGTTTTGGGGAACTGGGAATAGAGTGCTTAAGGGGAAAGTCTGTGCATAACAAACCCAGCCAACCTGAGGATCATGAGCTAACACCAGCTTTTGGATATGTTAGGGTAGAACATCTGCAGATGTCTGACCACAAGAATGTCATGGCAATAAATTGACATATATGATCATAAGTAGAAATCATTAATACACTAACCTCTAGGAGAAGGGCATGCCAACATTAGTAGGGTGAGGACATACAAATAAGGAAGAGAGGAGAACCCCCTACTGAATATGAATTAGACATAGTGGAGTCAGTGTAACAGATTTTAAAAGTTGCATCCCAGCCTATGCCAGGTGAAGAAATAGATGTAGCTCTTGGGAAATGCCAGAATGATGGCCACTGGTGATGAGGGAGAAGGTGATGGTGATGAGGAAGATCATAGTTAACATTTCAGGTGGCTCTGAAAGGGGTTGTATGAGTATATGTCTGTGCAGATGTACAGTCTGTATTATCTCTACCTACATTGCTGGGTTAGAGTGTTTGTGACTTTGCTAAATGTATTCATAAACAATTGTAAATACAGAAGGGTTCCTAAAGTGTAAGTGTTGCAACTGTGTACATTGGGGTTCTCAACTGAACAGTAATTTTAACAATACTGGCTGGATCGTGGGACAAGAACTTGTCAAACCTCAGAGTGATTACTGGACATTCTTAAGCAATCAGTGTAATTAATACATAATCTATAGTTTGGTCTACAGAGGAATTTAAGCATGGTGACAGGAGAAGGAGCACCACCTCCCTCATAACTCTTAGACCAGTCGTCAAGGTATTCACCTTGGATGTAGGAGAGCTCCAGTTCAAGTTCCCTCCCTGTGTCAGAGAGAAAAGTGACCTCTCAGGTGAGTGCTCTAGCCACTGGGCTAAAGGATATTCTGAGGTGGGGCTCCCTCATCTCTCCTGCTGGAGTTGTTCCACTATGGATCAACAATGAAAGACTCATTAGACGAGTGAGAGCAGGCAAGTAAGAGAGTGACTTTATAGCTTGGTGCCTGGAGCACTCACCTTGGAGGTGGGGGATCCAGTCCTCGTGTTCCAATGATTTTTTGTTTGTTTGTTTAATTATTTAGCCACCGTGGAAGAGCTTCAACAGGAAAGACTTAGGTAGCCCCACTTATCATATTATCCCTTAGCCCAGTGGTTAGAGCATGCACTTGAGAAGTGGCTGGTTCCTCTTCAAATCACTTTCTCCCCCCCCCCCCCCCTTCAGACAGAAAGGGGATTTCAAGCAGGGGTTTTTCACATCCTAGGTGAGTGACCTAACCATTGAGCTAAAAACTATATTGGAGGTCAGCTCCCTCCATTCAATCTGTGTATCAGCTCTTCAAGAGTGCAGCCTTTTCTTTTTCCTTTAAAAATAAATACATACAAAAGTTACTATTCTTGCAGAGGAATAAATCACATACAGCCCCCTCCTTCTAGGAAAATTAAAAAGGTTAAGTTTTCTAACTAAGTGCTCAGATGCTAACTCAACAGAATACATGTTTAAGGGCTTTGATGAATTGGAGTCAAACATAGATCAAACACAAGACTTGTATGAGTCATCTTATGTGCACCCAATGGCACAATTTGGCTCTTATAATATAGATTTTGGGTTCAAATTTACCCCTTTTATTCCAAAATTGTGCATCATTAGTGTGAATAACAACTATTTTCATTTTGAAAAAATATACATCATAATACCAAAAAAAAAAAAAAAGAAGAAGCCAACATTTTTTTTATTCCCTCAGTAGAATGAGAGCTATTGTTTCTCATGAGTAATGGAAATATCTTTTCTAGATATTACTGGAATTTTTGCCTAACTATATTTTGGTCACTCATGTATTTGTTGAAACCTCACTGTAGGATCGGGCCTGCAATTTATCGTGTATCTTCCAGATCCTGTCTGAGTCAATCAAAGGGAATCTCATCACCTTACTGCATCAAACACCCACATAATTATGCCTTTTTTGCAGGCTTTGTAAAGAAAAGGCATTAAGCTGATTGAGTCAACTGAAGCAAGTAAATTCTGTGATATGGTAATTGAGAAATGATGTATCACATTATGATCCAGTTCTAAGTTATGCTCTGGGTAGTGTGCAAACCAAAAAAGAAAAGTAAGGTTGCTCAAAAAGAAATAAAAGTGCAATAGTGACTAGAAATAAACTATACTAGTATATTCAAGGGAAAGCCCATTACTGCTTGATTTTAAAAGTCCAGAGTGCATTATAAGTATAATTTATTGGACATTCACTGTAACATTCATAATTGCTCACAAAGTGGATATGGCTAGGACAGCAGACTGTATGTCTGTGTACAAAAACAAGCAATCAATTTTCTAAAAAGATTTTTTTTCCTGTCAGTGGCTCTGAGTTTTTTCCCTGTTTTCCACCTGACTTTTGTCCCCACTTGAGTTTCCAATACACCCAAATATCCCTTCATCCTTTCCTTTCTTTTCTAAGCAGATTGATTGAACCACTTACAAGCCACTGCATTCTATTCTTCCTTCCCCACCTCACACTCCAAATCCATCCAGATTATTCCAAACTGCTCTTCTCAAGGTTTCTAACAATTTCTTTGTGGCCATATAGCCTTTACTTCATCTTTATGTTCCGCGAGCTATTCATTGCTTTCAGTAGCATTTATTTGGCATTTGCATGTTCACCAAGCCAAGCAATAGCATTCCAGGGAATAAATGGAACTCACAGAGCCCACCACTGAATTTGGATAGCAGCCACTGCTTGACAATGTATATCTTTGTTTGATCTGTGCTACAGCTGCAGTTTGGATTGTCTCGAAGACCACACTAGTGCTGCTTGACTGCACAGAGGCTTTGCCCAGTCTGGAATTGGTTAAGAAGGGCCCACTAATGATGAGGCAGGTTGAAGCCGGGCGGGTGAGCAGTAGGGTCTGGGATGAGGAACTGATGAGTGGTTTTTATTAAGCACCAGTCTTCCCACCACAGGGACTCTGCTCTCATGTCCTGGCATGGCAGCCGCAACCACAGGGGGTGACGTGATGAAAGACATGTAGCTAGTGGATTGAAAAGGTCATTAAACAAGGGCAAGCTTTGGTTGGCATGAACCTTCTCAAGCAGCTTGCACCTGCAACCTCCCTCCTTAAGTAAGGGGGTACATGTGGCTCAGAACTGGAAGCCACTAACCAAATTCAGCAGTGGGCTCTGAGAGTTCCACTCAGCCACTGAGAATACTGTTGCTTGGCTCAGCGAACATGCAAATACTAAGATGAGTCAGTCAGAGAGTTCCTGTGATGATGGACTTTGTTGAGTTGAGTCGCACGTCAGCAAGTTTGGTATGTGCCGACCAACTCCATCCTTGCACATGGTACTCTGCTATTGAGTACGAGATGGAAAGGACTGAGGTCCCAATGAAGAACCTTCCAGTTTGCCTGAAAGGTTGTTGCAAGTCTTGACCTTCGCTACTATATTGGTCAGGGGGCTTTTGTATGTCACTGTTTAGTTGAGGCCTAAGCAAACTGGGTAAGCTTCATGCTTCAGCCTCTGGCTATTCAATATGATGTTTAGTTCCTTCTTATCACTGGCATGGTGGAGGTGGAATGTGCTATAACTGTCTTGCTGGTGCTAGGCTGAAGACACCATGTCTTGCAGTAGTCGGCCAGCTTTGCAACATAGTCACTCAGTCTTCTCCAGCTCCAAGAAAGTCAAAGCCTGCAGCCTGCAGC
Organism: Malaclemys terrapin pileata; assembly: GCF_027887155.1. Taxonomy (NCBI): domain Eukaryota; kingdom Metazoa; phylum Chordata; order Testudines; family Emydidae; genus Malaclemys; species Malaclemys terrapin. Next base: position 145,076,108 of record NC_071506.1, on the reverse strand, counting down.
CTGCAGCAAATGTCATCTGCATAGATAAACTTCAATGACTGGATTGATGGCAGGTCAATGATGTATAGGTTGAACAAGGTTGGGGCTAGAACAGATGCCCTGGGGTAACCCGTTCATCTATTTTTTTCAAAGTACCTGTTTTCTCACCCACATACACCGTACTCTGTCTGTCTTGGAGTAGCAGGTCAATGGCATCAGTAGTCCATAGTGGGAGGACTCTTGATATTTTAACAAGTAGACCCGTATGCCGCACTGTGTCATACGCTGTGGTGAAGTCAAGGAAAATAGCGCCTGTTTTTAGTAAACGTAGTTGGTTTCACATGCTTTGACCTAGTTAAAAGCCTGGTTGGTCAACATTCAAGATGTTCTCCATCTCTGGTTCTATTTGCTGTAAAATTAGGTGCTCTAGAACCTTGAGACACACAGAAGGCAGCGATATCGGGGGTAGCTTGATGCCTAGTTTGGGTCTTTTTGGAAGGCAGATGACTTTTTGACAAGCTCCAGATTTTCAGCAGTCTTCCTTCATTGGTGACCCTTCTGAGGAATTGAGCCAGCCAAGCACAGGCGCATGGGCTAAGATATTTCTGGAAGGATGTTATCATAGCCGGCAGGAGTGCCAGATTTGATATTATACAACACTCTGTCCAGCTCTGGAACTGTGAAAGGTTCAGGGCAAGCTCTAGATTTGTGCTGCCTGCAGAAGATCCTCTATTCACGCTGAACTTGATTCTTCACTCCTTTTCCAGGAATGTCTGTCCCATGCAAAGGAGGTGACTGGCTACTTGACTGACATGCACAGATGATTGGCTTGGTGTTGGTGGTTGCTAGGCTACTCCAAGGCAACAAAGTAAACTCCAGCATTTCCGGCTGGAGCAAGTAAAGTCCAGGTTTTTGGTCTTTTCCTCCCATCTGGCTCAGCGAGCACAGCTCAGAGCATTGATTAAGTAGTCATTCACATCCAGAGCACTGCTTGACTCAGACTGCTTAAGTAGAGTGGTGAACTCCTCTTCAAGTCAGGGAATATACACAGGGCAATATCCACATGGAATGGCTCTGGTGGCTGCTTTTTACATGAATCTACAGAAACGCCTATAAGCCTGATATATTGGGATGTGGCAGAGCAGTATCATTACAACACTCCATTCCAGTGCCTCACTGTATTTTTTCCAGCTGACTTTGCATGGCTTCAACTGCTGCTTCTTTATGCTTGTGAAGCTGAAGACCAATATGGATCAGTGATGGCTCAATCCATATTGTGCTGGCTGTGTGCAAAGTTGCGCAAGGCTTGGCATGATGCTGTATGCGAGGTGCCATGTACTGAGCTGACCCAACATATGTCAGGTAAGTAGTCACCGTTCCATTTAGAAGAATGGAATGTCTGTTTTTTATCATGAACAATGGCGAGGTCATTTTGTGAGACCTAGTCCGCAAGTTGTTCACTAATGGCATCAGCCACTTTGCAGCCACAGTCTGTATGATGCTGGGTGCGATAAGCATGGAAGAATCCATTGAACCCCAGCTAATGCTAGTAGGCCTGTAGATGTTTGCTATACAAAATGTGCCAGTCTTGATGACATTACAGTATTCAGTGGATGACAGATGGATTGTGTCTGCAATGGTAACCTGAATATATGGGACATGGCTATTCCTTGAGTGTGTAGCATGGCATATCAGATCAAAGCCATTGATCTTGTATCAGCCGGTTTTATTAGATGAAATGTGAGCTTCTTGTATGCAGATAACATTAATAGCATGTTGATGAGCAAGAGCGCTGATTAAGTGTTGCTTCGCTGTTGATAAACCCTCAATGTTGAGCTGCAAGACTCAAAGTGCAGGCCTATTTGTATGGAAGCTATGAGATTGTACATTCTTAGGGTTACCAGAAGCTGTGATACTGGGATTCTTCAAGTATGAACTTGTGAAATTCTGTTTCTTAGGAGGATCATTAGCTTCTCCAGACTATGCCAGGTATTGACAGGTGGCTCAACGAGAATGCTGATCCATTGTCACTCATTGAACCCAGCCTTCTTCTTGACATCCTAACTGCCCTTTACCTGTACAAATCTGATATCTCTTGGGTTCTCCACCTAGCTCTGAGTAATTCTGAAGATTTTACTTAGTGCCTCCTTTTCCCACGGGATCCAGCTTTTGCACGCTTCTATTCTTCCTCTGTGCTCTCTGCCTGGGTAATCCCATGCCCTCACAACTTCAGTTAACATCTCCTTCATGCCCAGCACAGCACTGCCCTCCATTCTCCCCGCATATCAGGAGCTCTGAGTGTCTCCCATTCTCTCTCTCTCCATGTGTGAGGCTCTGAGGCCCACTTCCCCCATTCCCTGGTTACCCATTCTCTCACTCCCATTCCAGGAATTCTGTGTGTATCCCTATTCCCATCCACCATTGTTTCTTTTTTTCCCTCTCTTGTACATAAGTCATTCAGGGTGTCAACTTTTTAAACTGTATTGTGGCCATGGGCAGAGGTGAGATTGGGGGGTGGGTTCTGTTATGCTGGAAGATGGCTGCCATGAATGGGTTCTCTGATCTATAGACAATTATAGAGGTGGTTGAACCGAGAGCGTCTCCTAATCAGTTACCAGGGACTACCTGTCTCCTCCATTTCCCACTCCCCCCTTTCTTTTTTGTTGATTTTGGTGAAAGTCAGACAGAGTTCTGCCAAAGTATGCCTACAACATTCCCTCAAATTTTGTAATTTATCAGATGTGGTGTTCAAAAGTTATTTTGTTACAGACAGATAATTAATCATTACAAAGTAGATCTAGGCAAGAGTTCCTCAAAAAAACAATCTCACCAAATGAAGTAGAAATTAGCAAGAATTAGAATTTATATACCACCTCTAAACTCCATATTTATTGTATGAATTACAATAGCACCAAGATCAGGGTCCTGTAGAAACATATTCTGAGAGAAATAGTCCCTGCTGCACAGCTATGTCTACATTGTCCCATATTTCAGACTTTGTGGGTGTGAATAGCAGTGCGCACCAAAGTGCTGCACTGTATCACCCACATGTGAACACTGCAGGTGCAGATTAGAAAGTTTTTGGTTTGCATTAATATAGTCCTCTTCAAACAGGACTACATGAATGCCAAGATAGGCAGTAACTGAACTCCTCTACTGTGGAGAGGAGTGTTTTTAATTCTTTATTGCTGCTGTCCACTATAAAAAGCATCCCCATTTCTCTTCCAGAATTTTATTTTTGTGTATAGGGTAATGTTTAAATGGCACTTACTTGCTCTCAACCCTGTAATATTTGAACAACATCATGACTTTTGCTTACAAGAAAAACTATTTTTCATACATGAATGATCTCCTTTCTAGATTTACATGTAAATGTTCAGTACATTTTTTGGTCATATATTCATTTCAACAAATAAAGATACAGTAACAATTTTTTGAACTGGGTGCATTTAAACATATACTACAAATTGTATGTCACAAGGAGTCTCCCACTGCACTGACTTTGCTTTGCATAGGGCCTGGGGATGGTGGCTTTGCAAATGGTCAGTGGAGTGAAGAGCTAAGGGATAGTGGCTTGATCTCAGCAATTATGGCTTATCATGGTAACACCATTAGCATATTACCTTTTTATGGCATGTATGTGATAACCTTCCTCCAGTATCTACCTTTTATCCACTGTACTCTGTTTATGCTATACTGATGGGAGGAAGAGAATGATACAGAATAGCTGGTGCTCTCCTGCTTGAGTTTTTTCCCCCAGAGTGAATCCTAATTCTGAAATACGCATTTGTGAATTTGAGGAAGCTCTGGCCTCTTAGGAGTGTTCTTAAATTTGATTCTTTTTTTTTTTTTTTTTACTGGGGCAAGGTGTCCCTCTCCTATGTGTGCATTTTTCCTCTCTAACATCTGTATGGAATATTGTGTGTGGTACTGCTATTTGCTCTTGTCCTGCTTTCTTTTGCATGTGATTTCTCTAATCTAGTTGCACTGGATGTCTGCAATACTGCCAGCATTGGGGCCTTATTCCCACAAGAGACTGACACCTTGTAAAGGTATTTAGGCATTACCTGGTTCAGTGTTTCAAGACCTAAGTCTCATTGTCAGAAATTACGTAGGAGCCTAAATCCCTATTGACTTTCAATTAGACTTAGGCTCCTAAGTCATGTAGGCCATGCAACAGAGTGCACCAATGCCTAAATACCTTTACAAACCTGGTCCTGAGTGTCTTCTCCAATGTGCTGATTGCTCTCAACTGCAGGAACATTAATAAGATTTAAGTGTTCATTGCTTCATAGGAGATGCTAAGTACCTCTCAGGATCAGGCTCTAGGCGATGTTGTCTCTTAGGCTAGGTCTACACTACCCGCCTGAATCGGTGGGTAGAAATCGACCTCTCGGGGATCGATTTATCGCGTCCCGTTGGGACGCGACAATCGATCCCCTAATCGACGCTCTTACTCCACCAGCGGAGGTGGGAGTAAGCGCCGTCGGCAGGAAGCCGCGGAGGTCGATTTTGCTGCGGTCCTCACAGCGGGGTAAGTCGGCTGCGATATGTCGAATTCAGCTACGCTATTCACGTAGCTGAATTTGCGTATCTTAAATCGACTCCCCCCTGTAGTGTAGATGTAGCCTTAGAGAGGCTAAAAAACTGGCACTGACTTTTATTTCCTGTCAGTTTTGCTCTCAAAACTCTAACAGTTTTTGAAAGTGCAATTTATATTGGTATGTTCAATATGTGAAGAAAAGAGGCTATTAAATTCCAAATATGAATTCTGCTCAAATAGTCATAAATTGCACATGCACTCTTTTCCTATGCCACCTTTTGGAGATGAAATGCGTGCATTATCTTGTTATGTGAATGGGCAATTTCTTGTTGTTTCCCTGTTTTGTCTGTCTGTAGTTCAAAAGAAAAAAAATGATTGGAAAGTTTCATTCTTCAACATATTTCCAATAAAAAATATAACAAACTTTGTAGATATCCTTTGATATGAAATAATAATAGCGAACATCATTTGTGTTGTATCAATGTTCTGTGTAACATTTCAATAGAATTCAGCTATCCCTCCCTTACATTACACAAAACTTCATAAACAATGAAAATGGGGAAGATTTTTTAGAAAATGTTTATTCTAAAGGAATTAATTCCACAATAGTAGAGGAAATTCTCCCTTATTGATCATGAGAGGCATGCATAGGAGTAGCTGAAGAAATAATTTGGCTCCGTAACTTGAAAAGTTGTAATCATAACTAAAATCAGGGAGTACTTATCTTTTTCATATGACATGGGTACTTTTGGAATCCTTAGAAAACAAAATTCCCCCTTTCTTGCCAGTTCCTGTGTATCAGATCCTTATATCTTTGTTTTATTGTACATTTTCCCTCATAATGGGTGTGATGCTCTGTACCTCGGGGAACACGCAGCACCCCCATGTTCATCCTTCTAAAATGATTGTGTGGTATCCAGTGCAAAGTTTGTCAAGTCAGGTGTCTTTGGAAGGATGTACTGAGCATTATTGTTACAGTAATGTTAGAGGTTATAATTTCATGCATATAGTTATGAGGCTGCAAATGTGTCTTCATGGCTTAAAATAACCCCAGGCAAAAACTCTCCAAGAGCAGAGAGGCAGTTCACACCTTATCAGGGGATGAATGGGACAAACCCAGCCCAGTTTCACAGAAACAAAGGATGCTGGCCTAGGCAGCAACAAAGGGTCTGTTGGACCCTCCAGTGATTCACCACTCTTCAGTTTGGGACTGCAATGAGGTAATGCTCACCTGACTCTGAAGGAGGGGGGGCAAAGCCAAGAGGGAAGAATGAACTTGATAAAAGGGAGAGATGTTTGCCATGGTCTTCCTCTCTCTTCCACCTACATCTACAGACCCCACACCAAGCGAATGAAGTTCTGATCAAAGGGGAGAACCTGGATGAAGAGCAACAAGCCAGCCTGTGGTGAGAAGCATCTACGTTTTTTAAGGGATTTAAAGTGTTAAGATGAGCTTAGAATGTGTTTTGCTTTAATTTCATTTGACCAAAACTGACTTGTTATGCTTTGACTTATAATCACTTAAAATCTATCTTTATAGTTAATAAATCTGTTTGTTTATTCTACCTGAAGCAGTGTTTGGTTTGAAGCGTGTAAGAGACTCCTCTTGGGATGATAAGCCTGGTACATATCAATGTCTTTATTAAATTGACGAACTCATATAAGCTTGCAGTGTCCAACGGGCATAACTGGACACCGCAAGACGGAAGTTCCTAGGGTTGTGTCTGGGACCGGAGATATTTGCTAGTGTCATTCAGTTGCAAATAGCTGGGAGCAGCTTACATGCCAGAGGCTGTGCATGAACAGCCCAGGAGTGGTGGTTCTCACCAGTGTTTTCAACGGAACCTGGTTGAGACTGCTTTTTCATGAAGCAAACTCACTAAATATTTGCTTCCTCAGTGAAGGTGCCTTCTTTGCCACCCCAGATATGGTAGATCAAACCTTTGATCTGCATTACCAGATAGGGAGGTCAGCCTCCTGCTGTTTCTCTCTTCCTGTTAGTTTCTTTGTGAAGTCCCCACCAGCTCTTCATTAACATTTGACTTAGAATATTAATAATTGGTGATTGTGAGTGAGACAATTATCACTTTTCATGTAAACAGATAAATAGATAAACTCTTGTCCACCAGAAAACCTTTTTTTTTTTTTTCACCTTTGCTGGTGACCAGACCATAGACACAGACTTTAAGAATGTATTTTCAATGTATATACACAATTCCTTACACAAAATTCATACATATTTTTCACAATGATATTCATGACGAGTCTGACACCATCCCAGGTTTAAGATGGATTCCAGTACCAGGTGACATGGTCACATGTCCTGTGAGACTCCAAGCCTTCATTCTTCCTGGCCTGACTCACAGGAAGGCTTGCAAATAATCAGAGCCATTTACAACCAGTTGTCCTAGTTGATGGGAGCCATCAAGATTCCAAACCACCATTAATGGCCCACACTTTGCATAATTGCAATAGAACTTCAGTTATATTTCATATTTCTAGTTTCAGATACAAGAATTATACATTTATACAAATAGGATGACCACACTCAGTAGATTATAAGATTTGTAATGTTACCTTACAAAAGACCTTTTGCATGAAGAATATTCAAGTTACATTATATTCACACTCAGTAGTATATTTTCATAAAATCATATGGAGTGCAACGTCACAACATTGTTGTTCATATACTACTTTGATTGGTACTCTGTACGTACTTTAGATAGATATTGGGTAAGATTCTGATTTCTGTTACAAGGATGTGAATTGGAAATATTTCCATTTACTTAAGGAGATTTACTCCAGACTTCGACCAGTGCAACTGAAATCAGCATCTGGCATACAGAATATAAATTATATGTAGATATCACTTCACACACAACTAAAATACAGCCATTTGGGAGTGGTTGTTTAACATTTTATATCCAAATCTGGTATATTGAACAGGAGATGAAGAATATTTTTTACAACTGAATCTCCAGGGGGTTCTTTAAGTAGACAGAAGGTCATTATACACCTCTTGAAATATTTCTTGGGAACCCACACCTTTTAAGTAAACTGCTGTGGGATTTTTAATGATCAGCTATGATCAGGGACTATATGAATATGTTTCAAGCACAAGTCCAAGGCCAGCGATAGTGGTAAAATATAAAACATTTCATATTTCACAGGTGTGATGGGATCTGTACTTGGCAATTGATGCCATTCCCATAAAATAGGACTATCCATCCTCACCTCAAACAAAATTCACACTGCCAGTTTTAACTTTTTCATACCAAAAGTAAGTGTGGGCTGTAAAATTTCCTAAATCAGCTTTTAATATGAAAACTGTCACTGCTGAAAGTCCCTGCACTCCAGAGATAATGCTCTTGAAACCTGTAGGCGTGTGCTAAAAAGAAAACTGTCCTTTTAAAAACTAAAATTGTCTGCCTGATGCATGCTTCTAGAAAACAAGGTATAAGGGCTGGGATGGTTTATGGACCGAACAAACACAATCTTTTCACTGGTGTTGATACATTTCTTTCATCTTTCCTCTGCTCTTTTATCTCTCACCACTACTTCATTACATTCCTTCCTTCCTTCCATTTCTCCTTTCTATTGATCTTCGTCCTATTACTCTCATCTCCTTGTCCTCTTTTAGGGCTCAGTGAAACCCTCACTGAAGTAAATAGAAAGACTCCATATGATTTCAAAGACTGTTGTATCAAGCAATTACTTTTCCTTTCCTTCATTTTTCCCCTCAGTATCATAGCTTCTATAACCTTTTTACTCTGCCCTTCACTTTTAAGCCCATAAGTGCACTGTGATGGGGTTGGGCCTCAGAGGCCAATTAACAGAGCTAGCAGCATCTGTGAGAAAGTCAGGGTTAACTCATAATGAAGCCCAGCTGGGGAGGGGCTGGTTCATGATTATAAAGCCAGAAACTTTGCAGCAAAAAAAGGGCTATAGGAAAAGAGTCTGCAGTCACTTTCTGGGGACAAGAAGAGATAGGAAGTGTTCTAGCAAGGAGTCTAAGGGAGTACACCTTGGCTACCAGCTATGTGGCCTGGGTTCCCCTAGCAGCCACCGAGGAAGGTGGGGTGAAATCCCCTGAGATAAGGGGTGTAAGGACCATGGAACCTAGCTTCTGGGGATGCTTCCACCCAGTTAGCACATCAGCTGTTTCTCCACTCAGTTCATTGACATCCTCTTCCAACTGCCTGGCTTTCAGTTAGTGTAAAGAGAAGAGGAATTGAATGTTGGGTCAGCATATCGTGTTACATAGACACATTTACAGGGCACTACAAACATTTACTGGCTAATTTAGATATGGAAAACAGGACAACCGTGATAAGAAGTCAGGAAGAAAATGGGAGTGTTTCCTTCTCTAACGCTTTTTCTCACCTCAGAAAACATTAATGGAAACAAAACAAAGCAACACCCAGTATCCAGAGGTTTATAGGAAACATGGAACACTGGAATGACTCTACACTATCTGTAGAGGTGGTTTTAAAAAGGGAGAATTATTCATACATGCCCCTGCCAAGAAAAAAATTACAAAAAGTTCATTATTTCTTTTGGTCAAATTTTCAAAATCAGGTAAAAATCAGGTACATTTAGCAACTATAGAGTTATGGGATGCCTGAGTTTAACCTCTTTAGTTTTGGAGAGGGGATCTCCAAGGAGCACTTTAAGAAGTGGTATTGATGATGATAAATATGAGTACTTTTCCACATTTTTTTCACTATTGATTGAACAACCCTCTTTAGGATTTGGGTAGTTGTTCTCAACCTGCGGTTTCAGGCTGCTTATGGCCCAATCAGCACACAGCTGCAGCCCATGTGACATCAGGGCCATACAGGTAGCATATATATTGTGTGGATGCAGCCCACGTAACACACATGGCGCCGCATATGTGTTCCACAATGGTAAATAGGTTGAGAATCACTGGGTTAGAGGGAACTTTACTGCTGAGTATACCATTATTTGGATGATGTATAAAACTAAGATCCTGACTAACGTTGTTTGTCTTATTTAAATAACACTAGAAGAGCACAGTTACTAGGAAAAGTTGTTAGGAAAACAACTTGATTTCTATCAGCTTATTCATACTGCACAGAGGAAATTACAATTGCCTTTAGAACACAAAGGCTCAAGCATGCGAGAAATAAACAAAATTAATGAGATTAGTACTATAATGTTGCACATTCTGTTAGATATCTACTTGTGGTTTTTGATGCTCCCACAAGATGCTCATAGTAATCCCAATGACCTGGTCAAATTCCAACTCAGGTAATTACATTCTACCTACTTAAACGCCTTCTACTGTTTCAATTGGTTATAGGTGCCTTCACTTCCAGTCATAAGTAGGAAGTACTGTGCACTGCTAAACAGATGCTGGATTTTATACCACAGGTGGCTGCCCTTCAGTGGAAGAAGTGATTACTGTATATAGCACTTTTAAGTTAAAGTGCTTTAAGCTCCTCTAATATATTATTGCAAGAGATTTGTCAGTTCAGCCAGACACTGGGTTCAAGGATTTTTAGAATCTTAATACCAATGGTTTAAAACAATGAATTCTTCCATTCACAAACCCATTTTAGTCTAATGTAATTATACTTTCTTTTCTTAAATCCTATGTTGTATGTTGTTTTTGCTATTGAATTTAACACAGGATAGAAAAAGTTTGTGTGTGTGGTTGTTTGCTGTCACACATAGTGGTCTACGATAGGAAAATACTTTTATATAGTAATGATCAGCATAACATGAGCCACTTTGCAAAGTTAAACATTTCAGCAACTCTAAAGAAATTGAATACTCATTCTATTGATCACTTGTCAATTTTTTTTAAATCACAGCCATTTTGAGTTTAAGCAAGTAGAAACATAAAACTGTAAAATAAATGGATTATATCAATAGAATTGGCCAAACCAAATAGTATGAAATTTTGATTATATTAAAAAAAGAATTTCTACAGTCCTTACTTAGGGCCTGAGTGTACAATTTTAGCTGAGTCGTGGCCTATTTACTCTTATAAACAGCCTCATTATTCAGCAGGCAAACAAGAGCAGCAAATGGGACTTCTGGAGGGAGTATGGTTCCTTCTGTGTAAGAATGGCTCTATACCAGGTAGCGAATATGGACAGTAAGGAAATAACTGTTTGTTGTACCCTGCCTTGGATGTACTCCCTCCCCTCCCCCCACTTCCCTCCCCCCCATTTGAAGAAATTTCTGGTGCATGAAATACAATACTAGGGGGAAGATATGTGGTCTGGATGTTTCCACACTGTAGCATCTGAGAAAATGAAGACTCTTTGGACAATCACATTTGGAAATTGTTGCCACAAAAGTCATAGGGGGAAGGATGGGCACTAAGGGAATTGGAGAGAGTAGAAAGCAAAGAAATAGACAGGTGACTCTTGACCAAGAAAGGGAAAAAAAGAGCCAGGAGACATTCAACTTATCTGATTTGTTATCAGATAACCAGTCAGCTGATAAGGAGCCTGTCTCTGGAGGAATGGAACAGAAAACTATAGGGAACATACCAGATGAGTGTCCTTGTAGATGAACTGTTGGCTGTGTAACTAGAGTGAAGCTGAAGGTTTGGGGTTTGTGAAATATTGTGCCACATTCCAGTGGGAGATGGGGCTAGGTGAACTGGACAGCCTGCATTTCTCAGGTGTGGGACGCTACCTTCTGGGATGGAGACTAGCTGGAGGAGCCAGGAGGGAGTTAAACCAGAAATGCAAGGGGAGGGTGCTAAAGAGTCGAATGGGGTACAATCTCAAAAGCAGTATATAAAAGAATCGGGGGGAAACGAAAATAGACAGCAAACCATATATATTAGAAGTGTGGGGAATTTGATAAAGGAAGCAAAAGTAGGAGTAATGATCTTATATAGCATTGATGAGACTGATACTGGAATACTGTGTCCAGTTCTGGTTTCCACATTTCAAAATGGAGGTTGAAAAATTAGATAGGGTGTAGAAGAGAACCATAAAAATGATTTGAAGGCTGGAGAAAGTGCCTTACAGTGAGGGACTTAAACATCTCAATTTCTTTTGCTTATCAAAAGAAGAGATTGAGAAGTGATTTATTAACAGTGTAAAAAGAACCTCTGCAAAGAGAAAATATTGAGTGCTAAAGGACTCTTTAATCTCTGGAACAAACTACCAAGGGAGTTTTGGATTCTCCATCTCATGATATCTTCAGATCAAGATATCTTTCTGGAAGATACCTTTAGCCAAACACATTATTCCTTTCAAAACAGTGTTAACTGGAGGAAATTTAATGTCCCTTGATATACAGGAGGTCAGATTAAATGATTTTAATATCTCTTCTGGCCTTAAACTCTATGAATTCATGCCCAAAATGGAAGTGTTTTCTCAGACAAAACTCCCCCACTGACCTCAATGGGAGAGTTGTCTGAATAAAGTCTCATGGACAATAAGACTCCTCCAGTTAAAGAGGTTCATATCTACTTATTACAGATTAATGTATTTTAAGGCCAGAAGGGATCATTGTGATCTTCTAGTCCAACCTATAACATAACACAGGCCTCACAGAATTTCACTTCTTGATTTCCTCATCTAACTGTACAATTTGTTGTGAACTCTAGCCTTTCATTAATTATAGTACAAAATTGCACATTACTTGTGACAGATGGACAATATCCTGAACAAATCTTATGGAATTAAGATAAACTTTATTCAATTAGGTAAATACCTGTGGGGGACATTATATTAAAAATATAATTGTGTATGTGTTGTTTATGGCATTATATGTACCTTCTCCAGTAGGAAGAGAACCCCTGAAAATCACCCTCACTGGGGAGGTATGCATATGCTAGTTCAAACTGTATTCTCCAGCAACCAACAGACAAAGAAAGAATTTTTGGATTTAAACTGTGTCAGTGCCTTCTTCCTGATCCAGGAAATGGACATGACCCCTGGTCCACAGAGGGCACTGACCTTTACAAGAAGTTGGAAGGACGGGACCTACTGTGGCCTTAAACTGGGTGCTTGCTCTGAGCTGAAGCTGTGATGAATTTGTAACCACACGGAATCCCCTTGAGTGGGGATTTGAAGGACTGCTCCTTCCAGAATCCATGTTATGGTTGGGGTGAACCCTGGTAAGCTTATTAGCATATGTATACATTCTTTTATTGTTCTTCTGTAGTGCTTTTACCTAAAAGATAAAATAGGCTTGCATAGAAAGAACTGTGTATGTGGTTCTTAGAACTGTTAACTCTCACTTTGTTGCTATTCTCATAGAGGTGCAGTTACTCTGAACTATGACATCATTAATACAGGGTCTTTACCCAGGTGGCTACATAAAAGAGTATTCATTAGGGTGGGATTGATATGAGACACACAGAGACTGGAAGACTGTACTTAAATCCAAACAACATACAAATAACTGCAATGCCACAATAAATTAATACAAATAAGAGGATATCTCTCAGTGTTATCATACACTTTAACTCCTGAGAATTGTGGAAAACAAATATAGAAGAATTAGTCTGTGGAGTATATCATTAGTGAGATGTGATAACCCAGTTTACATCATCTTGTCAACCGAGGTGTTACCCAGCGAAGGTTGGATAACCCCATTTCCATTCCACCAACACATGACTGGGACTATATGTGATGAAGTTGCAGCCCCTGCCCTTTTGTGGTATTCTGGCGAAACATACTTAAGCTTGTTACATTTAGTACTCCTACTTGAATAAATTAATTTCCTAAAAATTTTCATACATAAATGTGGTTAGCTCCATGGGTACCTTGATTGAAAAAAAGCCCCTATCTTAAAACTTGTTTTTATTATTTTGTGGTGTACTGTTCTTTTTGCAGTATTCTTAATTATCACAAAGCACATTATTATATTTCATAACCTTAGATTAACACTCATGCCAACTTAGCCTAACTACTAGGCCTCATGCTAATTCCTAAACCTTACTTCTTATAGCAAAGCCTAATATGTAGATATAGATAGATATTGTTTATTTGCTCTTTCCTACTTGCTTTACAGCTTTATCAACTACCTTTTTGAGCAATTTCAATGTTTTTATCATACAGATTATACTGTAGGGGAAATACAAACCTTTCAAAAGCACATCATTCATTGAAGAGCTTTGCTTTCCAGACACTGACTGTATAGTACAGGAAGTGAATGAACAAATCCTTAACTCATCCAGACTGCCCACTCTGGCACCATTCATCATTTATATTAACTTTAGCACTCACCATGCACTTGGATAGCAAAGCCAATTAAATGAAGACTGCCTCCTGCATATGACCAGTAAGATTCCATGAATACTGTCTGCGCCCTCTCTTGCCTAACCCCAGTGCTGGGGTCCTGAGTAAAGACTGCAAAATGGAGGCCAGATTGCTTACACATGGTGCATAGTTAGAGAAAAAATGGCTAAAAATAATGATTTGCATTGAAAAAGCACCTTTGATACAGAAGTATCTGTGCACTTTATAAACAATTGGCCTTATATGAATGCAGCATTGGGAGCATTGGTGTGCAAATATAGATATTTTTGACGTGAAAAAAGAAAAACAAGCTTCTTTGAAAATTTGGCCTCCAGAACCAGGAAGTGCTAAAGATTCAATAACTGTTGCATGGCCTGTTGATGTGCTTTATTCCTTGAGAAGGTTTAACCTCAGGTTGAGAATAAGAAAAATGTCATGGGTGTTAGGTCTCAAATGAAAAAAAATAAACCAATGCAAGGTTCTGTGCCCATAGTATCACATAAATAAGATGTGGTAGAGCAGTGTATGTGGAGAGATAGGTGCAAAACATCAATTATAGTCCTTGTACCTTGCACAGTGAGGAGCGGAGGGAACCTTCCTCTACACCCTTGCATGCCCCTCGCAATAGGTAAGAACAGCTGTATTTCCTGCATTCAGGGGAGCTCCAGAGTTGTTTCTTTCATGCACTTGTATTCCTGTAAATAGTCTCCAAAGTAAGGGTACTGGGGGAGGATGAATCACGGCTCAGCTTCCAACCAGTTGATGACAGGCTTCAATAATGGACCACAGAGAGAGGGTAATCAAAGGACTGGAAAAGACCTCGAGAGGTCATCTAGTCCAGTCCCATGCACTCAAGGCAGGAATAATCATTATCTAGAGTATCCCTGACAGGTGTTTGTCTAACCTGCTCTTAAAAATCTCCAATAATGGAGATTCTACAATCGCCCTAGGCAATTTATTCCAGTGCTAACCACCCTGATAGTTAGGAAATTTTTCCTAATGTCCAACCTAAACCTCCCTTACTGCAATTTAAGGCCATTGCTTCTTGTCCTATCCTCAGAGGTCAAGAAAAACATTTTTTCTCCCTCCTCCTTGTAACAACCTTTTTCATACTTGAAAACTGTTATCATGTCCCCTCTCAGTCTTCCCTTTTCCAGACTAAGCAAACCCATTTTTTTTTCAATCTTCACACATAGGTCATGTTTTCTAGACCTTCAATTATTTTTGTTGCTCTTCTCTGGATTCTCTCCAATTGTTCACATACTTCCTGAAATGTGGTGCCCAGAACTGGACACAATACTCCAGTTGAGGCATAATCAGCATGGAGTAGAGCGGAAGAATTGCTTCTCATGTCTTGCTTACAATAGTCCTCTTAATACATCTCAGAATGATGTTCGCTTTTTTTGCAACAGCGTTAAACTGTTGACTCATATTTAGCTTGTGGTCCACTATGACCCCTAGATCTCTTTCTGCAGTACTCCTTCCTAGACAGTCATTTCCCATTTTGTATGTGTGCAACTGATTGTTCCTTCCTAAGTAGTCTACTTTGCATTTGTCCTTATTGAATTTCATCCTATTTACTTCAAACCATTTCTCCAGTTTGTCCAGATCATTTTGAATTTTAATCCTTTCCTCCAAAGCACTTGCAACCTCTTCCAGCTTGGTATCATCCTCAAACTTTATAAGTGTACACTCTAGGCTACTATCTAAATCATTGATGACGATATTGAACAGAACCAGATCGAGAATTGATCTCTGAGGGACCCCACTCATTATGTCATTCCAGCATGACTGTGAACCACTGAAAACTACTCTTTGGGAATGGTTTTCCAACCAGTTATGCTCCCACCTTATAGTAGCTCCATCTAGGTTGCTTTTTCCTAATTTGTTTATGAGAAGGTCATGCGAGACAGCAGAGCCGGCTTTAGGCCAATTCACCCGATTCCCTGGAATCGGGCCCCACACCCATGCCTAAGAAGGCCCCGTGCCTTAGGCGCCTTTTTAATTTTAATTTTTTTTTATTCACCCGGCAGCGCTCTGCTCCAGGTCTTCGGCGGCACGGGGTTCACTCCGGGTCTTCGGCAGCATTTCGGCGGTGGGGGGTCCTTCAGTGCTGAGGAAGACCCCGAGCAGACCCCCCCACCAGGGCCGCCGAGGGCGGGTTCGGGCCCTGGTAAAAACTTTTTCGGGCCCCCCAGCAAGGGCGGACCGGCTAAACAGGGCTGATGAGAGGGGGGGAAGCCGGGGAAGCCGAGCCCCAGGCCCCCTTCTGGACCGCCGGGCCCTGGTAATTTGTACCGGCTCCCCTCCTCCCGCCCCCCCGTCGGCCCTGCCCCCTGCTGTCAAAGTGCTGCCGAGGCCCCAGGCTGCTGCCAGGTATTCAAATCGGGCCCTGCAGTTCATAAAGCCGGCCCTGCGAGACAGCATCAAAAGCTTTACTAAAGTCAAGATATACTATGTCTACTGCTTTCCCCCTATCCACAAGGCTTATTACCCTGCCAAAGAAAGCTATCAGGTTGGTTTGACATTAATTGTTCTTGACAAATTCATGCTGACTGTTACTTATCTTATTTTTGTCTATATGTTTGCAAATTGATTGCTTTATTATTTGCTCCATTATCTTTCCAGGTACAGAAATTAAGCCAACTGATCTGTAATCCCCCAGGTTGTCCTTATTTCCCTTTTTATAGATGGGCACTATATTTGCCCTTTTTCAGTCTTCTGGAATCTCTCCCGTCTTCCATGACTTTTCAAAGATAATTTCTAATGGCTCAGATATCTCCTCAGTCAGCTCCTTGAGTATTTTAGGATGCATTTCATCAGGGCCTGGTGTCTTGAAATCATCTAATTTTTATAAGTCATTTTAAACTTGTTCTTTCCCTATTTTAGCCTTTTCTGGTCCTACCTCATTTTCACTAGACGTCCAATCACCACCAACCTTGGTGAAAACCGAAATAAAGAAGTCATTAAGCATCTCTGCCATTTCCACATTTTCTGTTATTATCCCCTCCCTCCCCTCATTGAGTAATGGGCCTACCCTGTCCTTGGTCTTCCTCTTGCTTCAAATGTATTTGTAGAATGTTTTCTTGTTACTCTTTATGTCTCTAGCTAGTTTGATCTCATTTTTTGCCTTGGCCTTTCTAATTTTGTCTCTACATACTTGTGTTATTTGTATTCATCCTTTGTAATTTGATCTAGTTTCCATTTTTTGTAGGATTCTTTTTTTTTTTAATTTTTAGATCATTGAATACCTCCTGGTTAAGCCAGGGTGGTCTTTTCTCATACTTCTTATCTTTCCTACGCAGTGGGATAGTTTGCTCTTGTGCCCTTAATAATGTCTCTTTGAAAAATTACCAATTGTCTTCAATTGTTTTCCCCTTAGACTTGCTTCCCATGGGATCCTCCCTAATAACTCCCTGAATTTGCTAAAGTCTGCCTTCTTGAAATCCATTGTCTTTATTTTGCTGTTCTTCCTCTTACCATTCCTTAGAATATGCAGTGCAATCTATTAAAGAGTGTGTGCTTTCTCAGGAGGGGACAATCCCCCCTAAACTCCCTCTGTAGAGGGAGCAAGGAGCAGCTCTGCTCTACAGTTTACTCAGGCCTATGCCTAATTGGCAGAATCTAGTCCTATGTGTGCACGTAAATGTTTTCTGTCCTGTTTCATTTAATTATGACAAAATTCAAGTGTCTCGGGAAAGATTATAAAAAACAAAAAACAAATATGACTGTGATCTGGTGAAAATTGTTTCAGTCAAAATAAGTCATTTCAGAGTAGGCAGCAGATCAAGTCAGAGTTTAAAACCTGAAATAACATCTAGCTTACTATTTGTATAGGTATTTTTGCTTTTATCAAAGTATTTCAGCCCTCTTCTAAACCTCAGTAATTACAAGCCAATTTTTGCGACACTTCATAATTTAACAGCAGTAGGGAATTCAAATTCCTATCACAAGTATCCATTTTGTTTGACATTTGTCTACCAGATTTTATTTATCCAGGCCACAAAGACTGTCATGCTATGGTCAGTCCTTTTGATGATTTGGTAGAGGACTTTGTAGGTCAAAACAAACCAAACACAAACTGCTTGGTGCAAATCCTAAGGGAGGCATGTATATATTTAAAATAGGATCTGAAGCAAATAAGGGATGAGTGCAAAATATTTACAGTACTAAGAGGAGGATTTAGATAAGGCAATAAATGCACAGCAATATTAAATAACTATAATAAATAACTTCCTTAAAGTTGGTTCCTTGTTCTTTATGGCGTATGAAATCAGGCTGAGACATATCGGACTCATTTTTGTTTGAGGTTGTCAGTGCTGCCTCAATGGAAGGTAGGGTGTTGGCTTTCTTCAAACATGCTTACTGCTGGACCATTGTTCAGTTTCTGGTTGCCCATCTCTTGATGTCTTTGCAACTATTGTCCTGTCTGTAACCTTCCATTTTTGGGAAAGAGTCTAGAGTGGTGGTAACGCAACTTTGTATGACTCTAAAGTCCTCAGATTTTCCTGATCTTTGTCAATCTAGTTTTAAACCTGGGTTTACAGTAATGGAAAACCAATATCCAACAACATATGACCTGCTAACATCATGAATCCATCACAGCTAGGCTTCAGGCCAGAGCACAGTATGGAGACAGCTGTAGGACCACTAAAGGATTGTTTGCTCGTGTGAATAGATAGAGGCCATATCTCAATGCTCACGTTACTAATCATAGGTGCTGACTCCATGGGTGCTCTGGGGCTGGAGCACCCTCAAGGAAAAAAATAAGCAGCCCCCTTATCAGCTCTGCCTCAACCTCCTAGTGCCTCCCGCCTGCCGGTGGGCCCCACCAATCAACATCTCCCCCTCCCTGCGCCTCCCACCCACCACAATCAGCTGTTTTACAGCATTCAGGAGGCTTGGGGGGGGGGAAGAGCAAGGATGCAGCATGCTCAGAGGAGGGGGCAGAACTGGGTGGAAAGAGATGGGGCAGGGGTGGGATAGGGACTTGGGGGAAGGGGTGGAGTGGACGCGGGGCCTGGGGCAGAGCCAGGGGTTGAGCACCTCCCAGCACTTTGGAAAGTCAGTGCCTATGCTACTAATCATACTTTCTGCAGTTACTGATGAAGTGAAACACAAAATGCCAGTCATCTATCATTCCTGTGTAGCAGGACCCAAAGTATGGTGGTAGGTGACTGTTCTTCTTTAAAGCTCCTCATTTGTGATGTGCCACATGAATCTATTTTTCTCTTCAGCGTCTATAGGAGACCTCAAGGAAATGTGGTGAAATGCCACATTCTCCACCACAAAAAATGCACCACCAACATCTACCTGAAAATCTAATTGTCCATATTTGTAATTGCCATGACAAAGTTGTCCCAGTGCTTCTGGGAAATCAGCACCAGGTGGAAGAATAGCAGGCTCAGACTAATGACAGAAGACCACAGTTCTGATGGATGTAAGGAGGTAAACTTTGAAGAGCTAAATGTGATATTCTCCCTTTTTCACTGCACAGCTCATCCAAGTGTAACGTGGTGTGGTCTTGCTGGATTCCTTAGTAATCCTGGATGATTAGTTAGCAGCAGTGTAAAGAAATATCTTCTTCCAACTTTGCCTCTTCCTCTTGATGATGATTTGACCAGAGTGGTTCATGTATTCATCACCTCTGGTTTAAATTACTGTAATTGACTGAACGTGAGGCTGAAGGTAGAAGCTTTGCATAGGTTTCAGTTCATGTAGAATGCACAGCCTGCTTCAGTGGGCCTGTCTGTAGTGATCACTTGTGCTCTTGATCCTGCCATTCACTTCCAATTCATTTCCTGATGTCCAAAGCCACCTATTGGTCAAAACCCAGTTTACACCAGCAACTGCATTACCATCCATTACCTATCAAGACTATCTGTATGAGCTAACAACCCTGGATGCAATACATGAGAGATGAAAATAAAGCATTTGCAGTGGAGCCATGAAATACCAAAAGGTTTACACAAACCCAAAGTATTATCACTCTTATATCAGGCTGCAAGAATCTTCAGTTTGACATTCTGTAGTTATTTTTTAAAAGTAGTAGTGTTAATTTGCCTTACAATAGTACTCAGAGACCTCATTGTGGTAGGCACTTAAAAATACCCGGTAAGACCCATTCTGAGTTGAAGAGCTTATTATCTAAATAGGCAATATAGACAAATGGTGGGAGAAAGGAAGTAATATTAGCCATGTTTTACAGATAAATGTGTGTGTCACGGGGCACAGTTCCTCTGGTTTCAACTGGTACTAAATAGGCACACCTGAACGGCCTGGTCCACTGTAGGAAGTAAGTTTGAAAGAGAGAATTTGTTACAGGAAGGGACAACAACCAGGAAGAATGCCCCAGAGTTAGCTGACATTTGCAACAGAGCTGCTGGGGGGGGAGCCAGCTAGTGAACGTCTGCTGCCCACCAGGCCAGGTACAAGCTGATTGCTGAAGGGAAGGATTGAAGATAAGCCCTGCCCTGGGGTCTAGCTGTACTCAACCTTCAAAAATAAGCCAGACCTCTTTAGACTCCTTTGAAACACTCAAAGTCTGAGTGCCCTCATAACTAGAAGGATTTCTGATGGGGCAAGATCTCTGAAAACATCCAGACACGATCTAAAAGAGTCCAAGCTATTACAGTGTGTATATATGTATATGTCATGGAGCAGATCCTCAAGCTCATGGAGCAGATCCTCAAGGAATCAATTATGAAACATTTAGAGGAGAGGAAAGTGATCAGGAACAGTCAGCATGGATTCACCAAGGGGAAGTCGTGCCTTCTATGATGAGATAATTATAATCTGTGGATGAGGGGAAAGCAGTGGATGTGTTATTCCTTGAGTTTAGCAAAGCTTTTGATACGGTCTCCCACAGTATTCTTGCCGCCAAGTTAAAGAAGTATGGGCTGGATGAATGGACTGTAAGGTGGATAGAAAGCTGGCTAGATCGTCGGGCTCAACGAGTAGTGATCAATGGCTCCATGTCTAGTTGGCAGCCGGTTTCAAGCGGAGTGCCCCAAGGGTCGGTCCTGGGACCGGTTTTGTTTAATATCTTTATTAATGATCTGGAGGATGGTGTGGACTGCACTCTCAGCAAGTTTGCAGATGACACTAAACTAGGAGGCGTGGTAGATACACTAGACGGTAGGGATCGGATACAGAGAGACCTAGACAAATTAGAGGATTGGGCCGAAAAAAACCTGATGAGGTTCAACAAGGACAAGTGCAGAGTCCTGCACTTAGGACGGAAGAATCCCATGCACTGCTACAGACTAGGGTCCGAATGGCTAGGTAGCAGTTCTGCAGAAAAGGAGCTAGGGGTCACAGTGGACGAGAAGCTGGATATGAGTCAACAGTGTGCTCTTGTTGCCAAGAAGGCTAACGGCATTTTGGGCTGTATAAGTAGGGGCATTGCCAGCAGATCGAGGAACGTGATCGTTCCCCTTTATTCGACATTGGTGAGGCCTCATCTGGAATACTGTGTCCAGTTTTGGTCCCCACACTACAAGAAGGATGTGGAAAAATTGGAAAGAGTCCAGCGGAGGGCAACAAAAATGATTAGGGGTCTGGAGCACATGACTTATGAGGAGAGGCTGAGGGAACTGGGATTGTTTAGTCTCCAGAAGAGAAGAATGAGGGGGGATTTGATAGCAGCCTTCAACTACCTGAAGGGGGGTTCCAAAGAGGATGGAGCTCGGCTGTTCTCAGTGGTGGCAGACGACAGAACAAGGAGCAATGGTCTCAAGTTGCAGTGGGGGAGGTCCAGGTTGGATATCAGGAAAAACTATTTCACTAGGAGGGTGGTGAAACACTGGAATGCGTTACCTAGGGAGGTGGTGGAGTCTCCTTTAAGGCCCGGCTTGACAAAGCCCTTGCTGGGATGATTTAGCTGGGAATTGGTCCTGCTTTGAGCAGGGGGTTGGACTAGATGATCTCTTGAGGTCCCTTCCAACTCTGATATTCTATGATTCTATGATATGAACACACACACATGTAGACATGTGTGTGCGTGTCTATATACATGTATGTGTACATGTACAAATAGGTATATATAGATGCGTATCCACATAAATATCTATACTAGTATATTATTTAATACTTATATATTTATATTAAACAACATATTATAGTATAGATGTGTACATAAGTATTCAAATATATATTATAATAAAATATGCACTATAACATCTCCCAAACAGAGCTTCCTAAAACATGGAAAGAAAAAAGAGCTGAAGACTCCATGGAGTACATTCAGGTCCTCACCATTCAGATCTAATTTATCTGGATAGCTCTTGGATACTACTGTTAAGGGTGCTATAGAAAACCCTGAGACTGATACTTTATAAAACATATTAATCTTATACCATTAAAAATATGCTGTTATAAACTTAAGACATTTCTATGGGGCTCTTAAATGCATTGTGTCTTATAACCGTAAACATTTACAGAAAACTATTCAAAATTTAAACCTGCATTAAATGTTTCATGGCTTTTGCTAGTGTTTTAAATACAGTAGTTAATCTTGAAGTGAGATTCATTTCTGTGAGGCTTTAGTGAATTTTAAAGACACCTGTAGAAAGAAATGGGTTGGCTATGCCTTTGGAATGAAACCAGTCAGTAAGTCCTACCCTGAAAATAGAGCTGTGGAGCCTCTAATATAGTAATTTCTGTTCATAGAAACAAATATTTGGAAATTAGGGCAACCACAGTGAATTTCCTTTACAGGGTGTGAGGTTGGATGGTTAAAATGTGGGAAGACCTTCAATGTTTTTTCCCTCTGAGAGTAAAAGAAAACATAATGACTATGTGCTTACCATTTCTACTGTGTGTAAGGGTCTGCAAGTAGAATGAAACAGTAGGAAAAGAAAATGTTTGTTGCTGGGATAGGAACAGAGTTGCTTATTTTGAATGATTCAAGAAAAAAATCCACACAGCGGGGAAAATTGTCCTTCTCGGGTCTCCTTTACAAATACTATAATTAGTCAGTCTTTTTTTGGCCTGGCTGCTGGTTAGTTAGCCTGATAAGCTTGGTGTGGTTTTCTGCTAATCAAAATGTCATTATCCAATCAGATTTAGCAGGTTCATGGTATTTTATTATGTGATTCTCTTTTATGGAAAATAGAAAAATGACTTACATAGGCTGAATATAATCAACCAATTAATCAGTCTCTCCATTGGAGATAGTTGTTGATTTGCTAAGGTCACTGGTAATACTGGTTCTGAAAGCCATGGCTATTTGTTGTGGCACTTAATCAATGCAGCAGTGTGGGACATCAGGTTGCAATTCATGTAGGCAGTTAATTTCATATTGTAATTCATCCATGACCATGTATTAAGGAGAATTCCAGCTGTATTGCATGTTATTGCTGTGACTTATAAAACAGCCAGGACATACGAGAATAGGGCAGGGCATACAGGTTTAGATAAAATATGATATGACTCATAACTTTTGATCACAAACCAAAATTTTCTGAGGATTGGGACAAATATATATAACATATATTTTCTCTCTACTAATGTTTATCACTTTCCCTGACTTCGTACTTCCCGTTTGCAGGCAGGATGGGAAGCAGAAGTGATATCACAGTGTGCCTCAAGAACAGTGCTTAATTTGTGCCAGCGTTGAGCCCCAGCACCTCTAGGCTTGCTGCATCAGTTATGAAAGAGAAAAATTGCTGGAGCCCCTTTTAATGATTTTAAAACATGATTCATCACAGGTTCAGAAAAATAGATATAATATTGCATACATTATAAAGCACTAAAATAATATATGTATTATGTATAATGCTGTAAAGCATTTTAAGTACATGGGTTATATTCCTTATCTTTGACCCCAATATGTATTTTCATTGCATTAGGAATATTAATGGCCACAGAAGACAAAACTATTTTTCAAGTAAGTGTTAACTTTGTAAATTGTGACAATCAAAAGTGTGTGTGTTGGGGGCTTGGGCGGTGGAAAATACCCAGTTTTTGAGCTGGAAGTAGAAATTGATAATTACCAACATGTATCAGTTAAAACTTCTACCAAGCATTTCCCTACAGGGGAGGAGGACAGGAAAGGAAACTGGGATGTAGTGATAATATGAATCAGAAGTATCTGCAAGGCTAGCACAATAAGTGCTGCCAACTCATGTGATTTTTATCATGTGATTCATGATATTTTCTTAAAACTCCAGTCCTGGAGTCACACAGAGAAAAACTTTAAAACATGACCTGAGTGTACCCTAAAGGTTAAAAAAGAATGTAACCCAACATGTAGTATTTAAAAAAAAAATAAAACACTCACAATTTTTGAGCCAATCATGATTTTGGAGCGGGGAGAGGGGGCTTGATTCATGATTTTTGCATTCTGGGGGAGGCATTACTGTTATACAACTGGAATAGGAATAGTGTGGTAGTGAAATTCTTTGGATAAAGATACAAAGAAAAAATTGAGAGAGAAAAACGAAAGCATGTCTATTTATGCTACAGATACCAGTAAGGGAGAAAAAAATACTGGACCAACTTTCAAGAAACTTGAAATCACAGGATACTTTCCTCATGGAGGAATTTATCTGCCCATATATCTGTTTAGCACCAGAAAAAACAAACATTCATCATCATTATCACTGAGATTCTTAAAGTAGACAATATAGAACTTAGCTTTATGGTCTAGAAAATAGATAATCTGACTAGAGGAGAAACATCCTGCTTCTACTTCAGTTAGGGTAGAACTGCATCATCACAAGGTTATAAGCATTCAAGAAATAGATTTTTGAAAATTAATATATGGCCACATTCTGTTACTCTTACTTACATAAAAATAACATATTGAAATAAATAGGACTACTTATGTGAGTGCTGCTCCATGTTAACGATGGTTGCAGAGTTTGGCCCTGAATGAACAAGACACAGTAGATGAGAATTATTAGTAAGTAAATAAATAAATATCTAGCCCTTAATTGAAGGGGAGACTGAGGCACAGAGAGATGAAGTGATTTGCCTGAGGTAATTCTGCAGGCCAGTGATAGAGCCGAGGATAGAACCCAGTCCAATGCTCTATCCACTAGGCAACACTGCTTCCCTATTAAAATACATGAATATAGAACAAGATGGGAGGATCCTAAAAGTCCTAAAAAGGCTCAACAGACAACAAATTCCTGGAAAAGAATGCAAGGAAAAAGAAATGAGCAATGTGGCTTTATAAAGGGCTGCTCAAAGACATCAGAGGAAAAACAAAGCTGTACAGGACTTAAGAAATGGGAAAGGCAACCAAACACTCAGAGGCAGTTAAGGCTTGCAATCAAGAGATAAATAAAGGCCAAAAAAAAACCAAACACAAAAACAGAGTATTATTCATAGCCAAAGGGCTTGGAGATAATAAGAGGGTTTTTTACAGCTATATCGGGGGGAGAGGAGGGAATAGAGAGAGAGAATCTTGAGTTGATTGATGCCTGAGACAATGACATAGTGAGTTTTGACTGTGTTCTGTACTCAGGAGTAGCCTGCTTAGTTACTTGTTAGTGGACAATGGTAAAGAAAATCCATTAAGTGAACAGAAAATCCCAAGTTCTTTAACGTCTATCTCAGGGGTCGGCAACCTCTGGCTCGCAGCTCGCCAGGGTAAGCACCCTGGCAGGCCGGGCCAGTTTGTTTAACTGCTGCGTCCACAGGTTCGGCCGATTGTGGCTCCCAATGGCTGCGGTTCGCCGCTCCAGGCCAATGGGGGCTGCGGGAAGCAGCATGGGCCAAGGGATGTGCTGGCTGCCCTTCCCGCAGCCCCCATTGTCCTGGAGCGGCGACCCGCAGCCAGTGGGAGCCGCGATCAGCCAAACCTGCGGACGCAGAAGGTAAACAAACTTGCCCGGCCCACCAGGGTGCTTATTCTGGTGAGCTGCATGCCAGAGGTTGCCAACCCCTGGTCTATCTTAATAATGAAGTCAGCCTAATACTCATTTACCGACTAAACGCATCAACAACAGACTTTTTAGGGTAGGGGATGCACAGTTTACTGCTCAAAGAACAGAGTGTATGACTACCTCTTGCCAGGTGATCGATACATAATATCCCTTCTGAGTCTAGTACAGCATTTTGAGGCTGGAGGAGCAGCAAGAGATGGAATTATTCATGGCTTCACCATGCTGTAGAACAGGCCTGCCTGAGAACTGTCTGCCCTGATCCTCCAGCCGAGGAAGCAAGTCTTATGATGGAAGGGAAACTAGTTGGAATAGTGAACTCCCTCAGATGAGACCCACATTCCACTAAAATTAGAGAAGTATGATCATTTCTTACACACTGAGATCACTCCAGGAGAAGGATTTACAATGTGAGGTCCAGAAAAGCTGTGGTGGTAGATTTGATCATTAGAAATAGCAGTAGTTGGCTATACGGGGACGATGAGAACAATTACATGAATTTCCTATCCAGTATTAGGATGACAGATCTCCCAAGATGTCTGGATAAGCTTGTAGTGCAGATACCCTGCCTTTGGTTAAAATCTTACATCGGGCCAGATTTACATAGGTATTTAGGTTCTTAACCATGCAGATAGGCACCTAGTTGGATTTACAAAAGCACCTACAAAGGTTAGGCATTTAACTTCTATTGATGCCAATGACTTCAATGGGAGTTAATCTCCTAACATGGATGGAGTAAAAGAGATGGACTGAAAACAAAATAAACAAAGGAGACCCAGCTATACCATGATGACTATCTTTTTGTTCTGTGTTTCTACAGCATCTAGCAAACCCGTGTCCAGGTCCATGACTTTACCTCATGGATTCTATGATAATACAAACGATAATAATGGTGTACAATCTTTATCAATATACTCTTATATTGTGTATGTGTGTATGTGTCGTAGGGGGACGCAATCCAGTTGGTAGACACTTAGGTATTACAATGCTGAGCTCAGCAATGCCTAAATACCTTTGAAAATCAGGGCCTAACTGATGCCTACATCTCATTTAAAAGGGATTTAGGCACTTGGGAGTCTACATCTGCACTTGGAACTAAAGGTGTAATTCCCAGCTCAAGTAGGCAAACATATGCTAGCTTGATGAGAGATCTCATGTAGAGTAGCTGTGGTTTCAATGACAGTGGTGAATGACAGCACAGTGACTCCAAGTACATACCCCTGGAGCCCATAATGGGTTTGTATTTGCGGTGGATAGGCCCCTACCACTGTTTGCTACCGCGGCTACACTATATTTAGTGTGCTACCTTGGTAACAGCTAGCATGAGTATACCCGTGCGAGCTGGGAATCACACCTAGCTCCAAGTGTAGATATAGCCTAAATCCCGTTGACTATCACATATGGCAGGCCATGAATACTAAGGAAATCCTTGTCCCTCTCTATATTCCATTGAAGTCAAGGAGATTATTGGTGTAATAACATACTATTCAACAGTTCATGAAGGGTATCATGAATCTGGCCTGTAAGATAGCAATGAACAAGAATTATGTCACCATACAGCATCCTGTGTGCAACTATAAGGTATGATAGGTCTGGAATAGGATTCTGGAAGCGAGTGAGATACATATTGTGAAATTGAAGCATAAACACAGTCTGAGTGCTTCTCTAAAGTTCTACTACCCATTATTAGCCTGTTGCTATCCCTGAGAACGCATGGTAAGCCATGTTAGCCTTGCAAATACTTGATGAGGAAGGATCATCTTGTGGTTAAGAGACTTGGGTTGGATTTGTGAGAGCTGGGTTCCATTTGCATCAACAGAATGAGATTGTGTGATGGAATGGAGGGGAAGTCAATACTTGATGAGTAAAAAGTGCAGAAGGGGGGGTGAATGGAGAAGTTTGGTGGAGCAGGCTGGAGTAAGTCTGTGAAAAGGTTTTAAAAGGAGGGCAATTTTGACATAGATCATGAAATTAATAGAGAACTAGCTGAGGCATGTGAGGAAGGGGATGACTTATGATGTTATTTTAGTTGCTGTACATGATACTTATGTTATTGTATCCTGATTTAAAATATTTAAAAAAAAGAAATTGGCCAATAGTGTCTCATTGTCTTTCTTTGAACTCTCATAGTTATTTAACCACCTGTTAATGTTTTTATTGCTACAAAAAACCCACACCTTTGTGCACTATAGTCAACACATTTATATTCAGTACTGTATGTGATCCCATTTGTATGATCTTCTTGAAAGATTTAGTGTTGAAGTTAAAGATGCACTATAAACCACTGCTAAAAAGATATTCAGTTAATGGTGATGTCAAAAAATAAGTCTTTGTTAAATAGAGGGGCATAAGACAATATTTACTGCTAGTGAAAATATGGGGTCATATTTTCACTGATTTCCACAAAAATAAAATGTTTTTGACATATAAAACGTGGCCATTTCAAGCATGAAGAATTGGTTGCAAAAATGTTCTAATTTTGCTGCAAAAATGTCACCCTGCACTGTTATCTTGCCTTTGTATTTTGCTATGTATGCAGCACCAAAATGATTTTGCAACTTGAAATGAAAAGGTTTCTCCATTTATTTTCTTTACTATATATTGGAAAACTCCACATGCAGATGCTCCCAAAGGAAAACTGTTATTTTTAACACAGACCTGGTTGTTGGGTGTATTTCTTCTCACACAAGTCCTCAGTGTTCAAGTTTACAACATAGCCCTGCTTCTCTTTAATCTGATTAACTCATGTTCAGTCATATCCTCCCACAGCAATGCACACACATCAAAATTCCACCCCCCTTTCCTCTCTCTTCAATCACACAAAGACAGAATACATGGATTATGTGTAGAAAATCATGCAGGTGTAAGCTTGAGGAAATGCATCTTATGACTCATAGGCAATGTGCCTACCATGTGTTATCTTATTGATGAGCAAGACTGGCTTCAAAATAAAGACTTTATTAAGAATGATAATTACATACAGAAATAAGGTAGCAAAACTTCTTACTGTTCTCTAGCTGTCACTTGTAACTTACGCCCTGTCTTGGGTTTCTCCCCACCCCTTTTTGTCTTACCCAGCATTTAATACCTCACAGGAAAATAAAAAGACTGCATGCAGAGTGTATAAGTGTCACATTTCAACATTTCCTGAAGGACTTAACCTATAGCACACCTTCCCTTTTTTTTACATCTCTGTTCAGTCTCAGAGGCAGTAACAGGATCAGTTTGTGAATTATTTTTTATTTGTACATTTGCAGTCAGTTCATTTGTCTCTGCCTCCTCAGGTATCTTGAACAGGTGCTTATGATTCCTTCATAAGAATTTGCATTCATCTGTGATCACTGTATATGAACAAGGAGATTCTTCTTTTTGACCACTATAGCTTTGACTGGCAAGTACCCATCTTCCCAAATGTTCACTGGAGTGTTTTTTGTTTTGTTTTGTTTTGTAATTGTGAAAGAGGTCTTGTTCCTTTGTTGTCATATTTTGTCAGATTGTACTTTCTTAGTTTTGTCCTCACTATCACAGACTCTTTAGTCATCCTCTGTTTTTGTGTCATATCTGGCATTTATACATCTGTCGTAAAGGAGTTCATATTCCTTTCCATATTGCAGTGGGTTGCTCTTTAGTTGAATAGTCATCTTCTTACTAGATGCGGAGTTTGCCAAGCCAATTTGCGGCAGCCTCATCAGAGAAGTGCAGAGCCCTCAGTCAACCATCAAATCTGGTCTGAGAGCAGCTGCCAGTGATGTCTGACATTGTCTGTCTTTGGCCACAGGTGCAGGTGGGATCCTCTTGTTGACCCCAGACAGAAGGCTGGCTACACATTGACCCTGGCCCATTTGAAAATGGTTCAGAAGGGCCCATGAGTCTGTAACAAATCAAAGCTGATACGTTTGGTTGGATCAATTACAAGAACCTATTTTTTATGTCAACTTCAGACCATTTTTCACGCCACATCAATGTCACAGAGAAATCTGGGCAGGAGAAGTGGGTCCACAATGGGTGCCTCGATGACAAGTGTGCTCTTGGGTGGTTGAAGAGGTCTGTGTGTAATGGTAGACTTGGGTTTGTCCTGATCTTCTCAACCATTCTGGCTGTAGCAGCCTCATGATGGATATGTGGAGGAGTTATTTTACTTTACAGGGGGAGCCACGGTACTGTTTTTGATCAATCACCCCAGTTATGGTGTACATGGTTGAGTGTAGTTGTGTGTCAACCAACTTTACATGCGAGAAATGGAGCCAGACTGGAGCACAGTATTCTGCTGCAGAATAAGAGAGTGCTAAATTGGAAGATTGGAGAATTTGAGTGTTTGCTCCCCATGAAGAGCTGGCTAGTTTACTTAGAAAGTTGTTACGCATCCTCACCTGAACTGCAGTTTTCCTCAGGCGGTTAAGCTATGTGAGAAATCTATCTAGGATTACTCTGAGGTAGTCTGGGTGGGTTTTTTTTCCCCCAAGAGATCTCCATTGAGAAAGCCAGAGCAGCCCAAGAACTGAATATCTTTCTCAAGATGGAACACACTCAAAATTGTCTTGGTCACACTTGGTTGTAAATGCTACTGACCACAATATTTGGCCATCTTAATCAAGTCCGCCTTTAGGGCCTCTTCAAGTTCTGAGAATGAGCATGCTTGGATGACCAAGCAAATGTCATCTACATATGTGAACTTGTGAAACTGGGTGAGTGGAAGGTCATTTGTGTACAGGTTGAAAAGTGACGTTGCCAAAACAGAGCCTTGGGGTAGACTTATTTTTTTTTCCCTTTCCCCTTGCTAACTCTGTCTCCCATGTGCACTCAGAATTGTCTGTGGCAGAGGAGAAAGTCAATTACATTGGCTATGCATGCTGGGAGTGCTCTTGACAATTTGACTAAAAGCCCCATGTGCCAGACAGTGTCATATGTTGCTGTCCTACTCCCATCTGAAAACTACTTTTGATTAATGGCGTCAAAGCTAGCACTTGAACGCAGGTGCTCCGAGCTCTTTGAAAGCCTGCTTGCTCTATGCTGAGTATTGACTAACACTCCAGCACCTTGAATGGCACAGACAGAGATAATGTTGCAAGCTATTGACCAATATGTGGGTCTTTCTCCAGTTTTAGGAGCGTTATGACTTTTGACATTTGTCATGTCTTCAGATTGTGATGTTAGTTGCCTATTTGAGTGAAGAACTGTGCTGGCCACTGGTGAGCATGAGTCCTAAATTACTTCAAGAAACCTAGTGGTACCTTATCATAGCCAGCAGCCGTATTGCTCCTAATATCACTCAGATTTTTTTGAGGGGGGGTGATAGATCAGTGTTCTTATTGTATACCCCAGGGAAACTGATGACCTAACCAGCAGACCACATTCGAAATCATTCCTAGGGCTGAATCTCAGTCACTTGCCAGCCAACATTCCTGATGCAATTCCACCACGCCCCACACCAAAGTTCGAGCCATTGGGCTAGCCCAGAGAATATTGCAGTTCAAAGTTCAGGACTTGTCAACAGCCAAATGTAGTATTATTAGATGAGTAATGCAAAATATGGATCTCCTTCTGTTGCATCCATTGCTTTTTATGAGAAAATTCTTCCACATTCAGCTAATCCATTGGCTTGAGAATATCTGGAAATAGATGTTTTATTATGAAAGTTGTATGTGTTAGCAAAATTCAGGAATCCCCTATTCTTGAAAAGTGGGCTGTTGTCAGATATTACTGCTCTTGGAATTCCATGATGTGTAGATTTAATATTTCTGACAACTGTGGTATCTTCAAGTGTGACTATTTCTGGGAAATCAGTAGAGTGCTCCATTATAACTGGATGATTATGGCTTCCCAGGCTGAATATATCAATACTGAATTTGTCCTATAGAATTGAGTTATTTGTGTGGTAACATTGGTTCTTTCTGCTAGGAATATTTGTAGTTCTAAAACATTCCACACCTGCTTACCATTTCTCTGATGTTACCACTCATCGGTGGACAGAATACAGCTTCTTAGCTCTCCTGGGTCATTTGCTCAATCTCAAGTTTATTTGTTCCAGTACTTTTCTCCTCATCACTCTGAGAAGCATTGTCTGTGCTCCATTCAAGAGCACCCCTGAGATCACTGAAACATCATTTCTGTAGTGGGAACATGCAGGTGAGGAGTGTTGCTTCCCCCCCCCCTTTATTTGTAGCTTGTGTCACTGCTTGCAGTCTGTCTCCAGTTCATCCCATTGTTACCTGGGGTTCTTTCAACCCAAAGCTTTTGGTAACTTTTACGCTGTGCGAGGAGGTGTCAGGAAATAAATCAGGGGAGACACAGCCATCCGACCGATAGATGGCTGGCACAAACAGGAAAACTCAAGAGTGCTTTCACTTAAAGCTAAACTTTACTTAGACTCAAGCACTTACACTCATCCGCAACAAGATTAGTGAAACACTCCCAACCCTTGATAATTACCAAAGCTGAGTGTGGCTCTCGAGTGGCACAGTGGCAGCCCGTCTGCCAGTGGGGAACACAAGATGCATCCAGAGGGAGAGACCAGTCCTGAAGAGTCCCCCCACCCAAGAGTCCCACTTATCTCAAGCTTTTTCCCCGTATTTATACATTAGTAATACAATGACATGTCCCTTAAAGAAAACTTGTCAAGCTAGCAGTTCCACTGGGCAAGCAAGAGGCTCCTTCTGATTATTGATTAACCAGGTGTGGGTCTTTCTAGAGTCTGCAGCCTTGAGACCCGAATAGACATTCCTAAAGGTACATACTGCTCTTCTAAAATGTATCAGCAACTTCAACACAATTCTTATCAGGAAGGACATGGATTCAAGCTGCCCTTTCTGTAGCACCCTAAACCCCCCTCCCTTCCTGCCTTGGTCAAGCTGCCTGGCCATTTCACAGCCTGCTGACTAGGTTGCTTTTTAAACAATAAGCCATAGTGGTTTCAAGCACTTTACTGGTTTGCCAAAGTCTCCCCATACACCATGTGCCTGGAGATACAGCACATGATGCTTTTATCATGTTGATATGTTTACGGTTTGTTCTAGATTATCAGGCTTTATATTGTTAGACAGTGCATAAGTTTGTGAGAATGTGTCTACCTGTCACAGGCCACTCAAGAGGCCACCTCAAGAGGCTAAGCATAACCTGATTGCCCCCACACACACACACACTTAGTTTGCTGTCAGTGAGGTCATTGTTTGGACACTCACCTTCCTTTAATCCTGTCAGCATTTCACTTGTCATCTCTTCCAGTCTCCTGCCTGTTTTCTTGGAGGCATCCTGGCTCAGGTTGTCACCATCTTGCTCCCCAAGACCTTTCTGCCTTCCTTTCCTTCTCTGCACTCTTCCCTTTATAGCAAGCCTTGTTTCCTGGTTGCAGCTGTGGGTGACTGCCTCCATGATTGGCAGCTCTGGCAACTGTGAGGGGGTGTGACCAAGCTGCTTGCTTGTAAACAGGAGGCTCTCTCCTCCCCCCTCTATTTATGTTCAGTATAAGGGTTGTAGACCACATTACAGTGCCATTACTAAGTGGAACTCAGGTCACATCCTTGATGGTGCTTCTCCCATTTCCTTTTTGTGTATTGCAATTACTGGTTTGTGATCAATTTCTGCTTTGAAGCTGTGAACGTAAAGAAAGGTGTGAAAATTTTTGTGTACATCTTCTCTGTAATTGTCATAGGCCTTGATGCATATGAGACTGGCAACCAATCATTTTCATTACACTGTACTATTACTGCTCCTATCCCTCCTTTCAAGGCAATTATGGGGAGTTTGATGTCTTTCAATGGGTCAAAAAATTGCAGTACTGGAGCTCTGATTTAAATTATTGGAATCTCTTTCATGCTCTGGCATCCATGTCTGTTTGGTGACCTTGAAGAGGAGATGTATTAGATGAGTTGTGCGAGCTGTACAGTTAGGCATGAAGTTGCTGACATAACTCAACATGCCTAGAAGTTTTTGAATTATGTTTTTATCTTCAGGCGTTGGCATGTTCAATATTGCCTGAATCTTAGATTTATTGGGCAAGCTCTGCTTTGAGGACACTCTCTCTCTCTCTCAAGTATGGTTTTCCATTGTTTGAAATTGACATTGGCCTTATTCAGTTTAAAGTATTAGCTCTCATTCCTGATGCACAGTGGTGGTGCTGCCCAAAATTGTTATGTCATCAATGTATACTTTCATGCCTGCTAGATCTTCTAGCATCTGGCTCGTTCTACAGCGAAAGACTTCTAGAATCAAATATATTCTGAAAGAGAGTCTCTGATGAAGCAGTGTCTGCCAGTTGGAGTGCTGAAAGTGCAGATTTTGAAACTCTGTGTCTAAGTAGTGCTGCCAAATTCCTACCAATACATCTAATATGCTGAAGAATTTGACTTGTTCCATCTTAATCAATATTTCACTTCTTATGAGCATGTGGAAATATTTTCTTTTTATGTTTTTGTTCAGCTCCTTAGGGTCCATACATAGCTGGAATTCTCCACTTTTTTCCCCCTCTACAACAACTAAGGAGTGAACCTAATCCCTCAGTTGTTCTTTTTCCTGAATGGTACCATCTGCTGTCATGTTTTGCAGCTCTTCTTCTACCCTCTTTCTTAAAGCTTGTGGAAGATTATGTGCGTAATTTATCATAGGTTCTGCATCATTCTTAACCATATCTTGTATGTTAGCAGGAGGTACCCATTTCACGTGAATACAACTTCATATAATGCTAGTAATATATCTGATTCTAGGTTGTCTTTATGTCTCTATACATTCTTCATCTTGATGGGACCAACATTTCACATGTGTTGGCCCAAAATTGGTTGTTTGTCTCTGGATGCCACCACAAACTCTTGTTTTATCATTTTCCCTTTTTATTTAGGTATCAATGTGCTCTGTCCCAACACTGTAATTGTTCCTCCATTAAAATTTTCAGATACTTTTGACTCTTCCATTTTTATGTGCTCCTCACATCTTTCTGTTTCAGTTTCGGTTATAACATTTACTTGTGCCTCAGTGTTCATCTTGTATGTGACAGATGCAGAGCCATCCCTAGCTGGCAAATTGGGGTGACTGCTCTGGGTTCCGTGCTTTGGGGGGCCCGTGGGCCAGCACAATTGGCTGGCACCATATGGGCGGCAGGTGAACCACTGGCTGGGGGAGGCTACCCCCAGCCCCACCCATTCCACCAGAGGGAGAGTACGCGGCAGTCGGAGCACTGGGAGGGAGAGGGCATGGTGCCATCACAGCCTCCCTGTCCCCGGAAGGCAGGCGGCGTGGCCCCAACTTCCTGGAGCCCAGCAGCACTGCCAAAGGGAGGCTGGGGGGGGGGCAGAGTGTGGGCTGGGCCAGGCTGGCTCCCCCAGCCTCCCTTACCCCGGCGCGGTTGGCCCTGGAAGTGACATCACTTCCAGCCCCCAAGTGATGTGATTTCCGACCCAGGCCCCACACACCCCTAGGGACAGCCCTGCACAGATGTGACATTTGTGCACATTTAAATTAGCGAATCTTTTGAGTTTGCAGCCTCCTCTATTATTGTGCAAAAGGACAGTTCTTTCTTTTCACTGGAGGAATCCTTTTCTGAACTCAATACATTCAGTTTCATGCATTCTCTGAACATTTTAGCATAATGGCTGGGCTCATTACAGTTTCTGCATATTTCCCAAATTCTGAGCCTTTCCTATACCTGATAGCTGCCACTGTTTCCTGCTTTCAATGTTTCTACCACTTGCCAATTTAATTTCTGTGAACCTTCCCTTTGCTGGGCTAGCTATAATACTCCAGTCATTCTCTGTGCATTTTTGTAGGGGCTTTTATATATTTCTGTTTGTTCTGCTGCTTGGCATATACATATTGATTTTTCTAGTGTTCTATCCATCTCTCTATGTTACTGGTTGTAGATTTTTTTTTATAGTTACATCTCAGGACAATCTGATCATTAATGAGAGAATCTTCTAATATTCCATGTTCACAGAACTGACTTTTTAGTGTTAAGTCTGTGACAAACTCCTTGACAGTTCCCCTTCATTCTCCGTTCCCATCCTGCACATATATCTTTTTCATAAGTAACATTTTTTCTAGGGACACAATGATCTTCAAAGACTTTCATTTTTTTTCCTGCAAAGCTTACCTCTCTCTCCCCCCTCAACCATGTAAATGTAATGCATTGTGTATAGCTAGTGCTTCTGTATCTGCCACAGTTAAGAGCAGAACAACCTTTTGCTCATCTTCCAGTTTATTTGTCTGCAGCTTTCATGTATAGTTTGAATGTTTTCAGGCATCTTCAGGATTTCTCAAGGCTGGGGAGGAAGCTACTTGCAGTTGCACAGGCTCCAAAGCAGTCATTTCATTGTTACCTCTCTTACTGGGCCTTCCAAAACTCTGCCTCCCACTGCTGGTATTAGGTAATATACTTAACTAGCAAGACTGGTTTCAGAATTAAACTTAATTAAGAACAGAAACTCTGTATAGAGAAAAAGGTAACAAGCTTCCTACTATTCTCTGGCCATAGCCTGCAAATCCAGTGTCCTTGGCTCTTCTGTTTTCTCTTTCCAGCATGCAGCACCTCACATGAAAGAAACAAAAATCCTGCATAATGAATGTACAGGAAATGTGGCATCTCTATGGTTTCTGGAGGGCTGACTCTATAGCACACATTCCAG
Organism: Malaclemys terrapin pileata; assembly: GCF_027887155.1. Lineage (NCBI taxonomy): Eukaryota > Metazoa > Chordata > Testudines > Emydidae > Malaclemys > Malaclemys terrapin. Next base: position 145,039,849 of record NC_071506.1, on the reverse strand, counting down.
ATCAAAATGGTACAACCACTTAGCACAGAATGCAAGGCAGAGGAGATTTCACCTCACTGCACGTAAAATCACTTATGCTGGCTGTGACGGGTTTGGGACTCACCACTGCAGCACCTCCCACTGGCACGTCTGGGAATTAGCTCTGTCCTCTGCAGGGCGCCCTCTGCCAGGTGTCCTGTCCATTGTCTGTTCCCCTGTTGGTGTTTGGACCCCTGTTGCTCCCCGCTCAGCGGCGTCCTCTTCAGGACACTGCCCTCTGGCAGTGCCCACTGCTCTGGTCTCACCCCCTTCTGGGGGTCTGGTGTTATCAGCAGTCCTCCATCTGCACCTCTTCTAGTGGCCAGCCACAGCCTCAAAGTCTTGTCCCTTTGTCACAGGAGCCAGACACAGCCTGTATCAGGCCATGCTCCTCCTCAGCCAGGTGTAGTACAAGGTGGGGGAATCTAGGCCCACCCGCTACTCTGGGTCCCGACCCAGGGACCCTCTAGTGGCAGCCTCCCTGCCCTCCTTCTCTCCCCTTGTCAGACTTTGTCCCTGAGCCGCTTCCCCTTTGGCCTTGTGCACCCGCTTGGCCCTTTGTAGCAAGGCCTGCAGCCTGGGGTTTTCCTTGGCTGGAGCTCCCCAGCTCCTTCTGCCCTTCCCCAGCACTGCTCTGTCCAAGGTTCTACCTTTCAACCCAGAAGCCAGTCCTCCTCCCTTGCCAGTCAGGGAGAGACTACCTCTCCTCCTGCTAGGTGGCCTTTATATAGGACCTGACCTGGACCTGATTGGCTGCCTCTGCCCTGCCCTGATTGGCTCCTAACAGGCCTCTATTGCTTGGCTGCCAGCCTGTGCAGCCTCAAAGGCCTGTTCCAGCCTTTTCCTCAGGGGTTGGGCCATCGCCCCACCACACCGGTGTAAAGCAGGAGTAGCTGCATTGAAGTAAACATAAAATGCTGTAAGTGAGAGAAGAACCAGATTGAGAAATTTTCAAAACAAAAATGGCCATATCTTCTGAATGATTTAAGTTTTGAACCATCCTGATTCAGTTTAAGGTTTCAGTTAAAAAAATGCAATATGGAGATGAAACCAGATTGACTTTGAGTTTCAAGGTGGAGAAGAGCCTAACACAAAATTCAGGATCTGAACTAATGAAAACTAAGACTCATTTAAGATAAAAGGGTTTATACAAACCACTATGAATAAAACTATCAAAAGTCACAAAACTCAAGGAATGCCAAAAGAATATTCTCTCTTATTTACATTTCCTTTGTTTTCTTGTTGATACATTTAAGTTCTTCCCTGGTTCACTCTTCTAATTACAGAAGAATAAAAAAATTAAATTATTTTTTTTTAATATAACAAAAGTAATAGGCAGAGGATTAATCTAAATTACTTGTAAGCCATAATATTTGTTAACCCAAAGCTGCTGTCAAAGTTTCACCTTTTGTTACTCTGGCCATCTGTGAAATCTGTGTTAATGGCATGAACTCAGCCAGGGCATGTATTCATCATGCAGAGAGAGAAAGAGAGAGACACACACACACATCAGATCTTTCCACAGAAATGATAGCATTGTCCATGTTTATTAGCATCGCTAACAAAATTGCAGTGCTCAGCATTAATGAGCAATTTCATTAGTGCCCATCATTCTGACAAAATTGTAATTGGAATGTTAAATGAGGTCCTTGAGGGTACCTTGGCTATGCCACTTATATTAGAATGTAGAGATGTCTGCTTATAATAGTACCTTCTCTAATATCCAGCCTACTGTACGCATAAGCTTTAGGAATAAAACCAAGAACATATGGTGTCAACAGCTAGCCCCTTATTACATGTTACCATCCAGCTGTTGCAGAAGCTAAATATTAAAATGAGAAACACAGTTTTTATCATATTTCAGATATTTATTCCACATATCCTTCTAAAATAAAACAGTCAAAGGAATTATAAGGATTGCAATCTGTATGATGGCTTAATTCTCCAGTGAACATAATTTAAATGACATGGTCAAAGTGCTCATATCAGAAGGCACGCTAGAAGAAGTCAAATTAAATTCCTATCATTTAACAAAAATCAGAGTTTAAAATCAGTTGTCACTTAACCAACACAAACAAAGCATTCTAATATAAGGAGTATACTTGTGTATACTAATAATAGGTAGTAATGTTCAAATCTGGATTCAGATCTAGAGCTGGTCAGGAATTTTTTGATAAAACGTTTGGGGTTTTTTTGCACAGAAAATGCTGATTTGCTAAAAACAAAACTTTTAATGTACTAGTTTCAATGTAACTTTCAGTGGGAAAGGTTTCTCAGGTCCAGGATAGAATTTTTGGGAAGGGGGAAGGAGAGAGAGAAAGAGACAGTCACCCAGCCTAGTATAGAAAATAGCTCTGTAATTAGTGTCTTTCTCTCTCTCCTGATGGAGCTGTTCTACTTTGGCCAAAAAGAAAAAGAGACTGACTGTATAAGTAGAGGGTAGGGCACTCACCTGGGATATGGCAGGCTCAGGTTCAAATCTCTGCTCAAAAAAATATTTATACAAGTGGAAACAACTTCAAGACTGTGTGGAATAGCTAAGAGCCACCTCTGGAAAAACCAAGAGCTGAGTGGTTAGGGCACTTATGTGGGAGACCAATGTTCAAGTCCCTGTCTGAATAATAAGATAGAACAGGGAGCTGAACCTGGGTTTTCCACACCCCGGGTAAGTGCCATAACCAGTGGGCTTTTGGCTAAGGTTTCTCTTTCAAAACTTCAAAAAGTCTTGGTTTTATTCCAGTGCAGAATTGGAACATTTTTGGAATCTTGAAAAAATTCCCAATATGGGAAAGCCATTTCCTGTCCAAGTCTATTCAGGTCTAATATCTCAAAATTCAAGGGTGTTTGGATCTGGAGATTTGGCTGAGGTGCCTCTGTCATGTGTATACAGAATACATGATGGCATGGTATGGCATTGAATGAAAAAGGTGTTTTGGCATGAGTTAAGATTGACTGTATTATTCATGAGGAGCAAACACATGAGCAAATTACGCGGACCTTCCAAAGTGAAGGCCAATAAAACTTTTCTACAACCATGTACAAAAAAGTATTCTAAATATGCCACATATTTAGCAGGTAGAAAAATTATTTAAGAAATATTTTGGAGAGGTTTTTTTTGGCCCTATTTTTGTATCCCTTCACTTGTAAAGCAAGGTCATATCTTCCCATCCTGACTTGCAATGATTTATACCTTATGCTACAAGGACTCCTACTGGAATAATGGAAAAATAAAGCTGCTAGTACCATTAGGTCAATTGTACAAGTCAGTGAGGGAGAGAAAAAAATATAATGTATATTTTAGAAACCTATAACATTACATTCAAAAGCTTGTCTGTATGTGTATACATATATATATAGTGACAAAGTTCCTCCACTATCTTGGTGAGTCCTGCACTTATTGGTGGATTTTCTTGCCTTAGAGATTCACCATGTGGGTTGAGAAACAGCCCAGAGACCTTCCCCTCTGGAAGAACCCACCATCCAGGTCAATTGGGAGGTTTGGGGGGAACCAGGGCCCGCCCTCTACTCCGAGTTCCAGCCCAGGGCCCTGTGCAGCTGTCTATAGTGCCTCCTGTAACAGCTGCATGACAGCTACAACTCCCTGGGCTACTTCCCCCTGGCCTCCTCTAAACACCTTCCTTATTCTCACCACAGGACCTTCCTCCTAGTGTCTGATAACACTTGCTCCTCAGTCCTCCAGCAGTACACCCTCTCACTTTCAGCTCCTTGCACCTCTTGCTCCCAGCTCCTCACACTCATGCCACAAACTGGGGTGAGCTCCTTTTTAAAACCCAGGTGCCCTGATTGGCCTGCCTTAATTAATTCTAGCAGCTTCTTCTTAATTGTCTCCAGGTGTCCTAATTAGCCTGCCTGCCTTAACTAGTTCTAGCAGGTTCCTGATTACTCTAGTACAGACCCTGCTCTGGTCACTCAGGGAACAGACAACTGTTCAGCCAGTGACCAGTGTGTTTGCCCTTGAACAGACTCCTGTACCTCACTGGTCTGGAGGGAAGGAGGTAGAGAGCTACTCCTCCTGCTTCTAGGCCCTGGGTTTTCCCTACAACTGCTGTCTGTTGCTGCTGCTCCAGCTACTCCCCTGGCTGGACTAATCCTGCCCCCCTGCATCTCTGCTACCTGCTTGCTGTCCGGCTGCTAGACCCCCCCACGCCCTTGATTGTTGCTGCTCCAGTTACAGCCCCTTGGGGGGGGGGGGGGGCTGCTGGCCCACTCCCCGGAGGAGGGGAGGGAGGGAGTGAGCCAGCCATTCCTCCTGCTGCTGAGGACACCACCACCATCGACCACCACCTGAGAGGAATCCTTCCTGCTGGCCACCAGACTGCCGCCTAAAGCTGCTGTGTTTGCTGCTGGGAGCTGCTGAAGCCCCGAGGAGAAGGAGAAGAGGACCATTTGCCAGTAAAGGAGCACGTAAGAACAGACCACCGTGGAGGGGGTTCTCATGGACTGAGTAACTTTTGAACTGTGCTCTTGTGGTGGGGGTCTAGACTGTGTTTGTGGGACACAGGGGGTGTGGCGTGGAACCTGCTCCCTGGTCTGTCTGTGTCCCCGCCCGACCCCCACCTCCACCATCATTGTTGCCCCCTCCACCACCCCCACTGGCTACTTACCATCTACCTCAAGCTCCTGCCTCTGGGATTTCAGCTGCTCACCTAAGCTTGCTACGCCCTGTTGCCACCATTGGGCCTGATACAGCAGCCAGCTTCCAAGGACTTTCTTTTTGTTGCAAGCGCACGTGGGTGCATGTACCCCCCCTTTGGACTGACCCCCTCCCCCCTGCAACAAGCCCCCAGCTTTGTCCCTGCTGCCTACCCATTTGCCCCTTGCTGCCTTTTGCCCCTCCCCCTTGCCCCAGCCCCTCGCTAGCTCCAGTTTGTTTGCCTGCCCCGCCCTTTCCCTCTGCAGCCTTTGTTTGACACACCCCAGCCTCGGAAGCTAGCCCCGTGGTTCCTCTGCCCGTTTTCCCGCCTGGTTGCTCCCTTCCCCTGCGGTCCCCTTGCCTTGATTAGCCCCTCCCCTCGTGCGCCCATGTCCCCTCCTATGCGCTTGTGCCACTCCCCGTTTTAGTTTAATTCTATCTCACTGCACCCCCCCCCCCAATGCTGTTATTTCCTCCCTTCCTTGGTGCAACAAGAGGAGCCGGAAACCTTCCCTGAGTCGGTGACTGACCCCTAGCCCTTGATTAGCCCCCCCATCCACCCCTCCCCTTTTTTGGTGCCCTCCTCCCCTGCTTACAGCCTAGCAGGGAGGAGTGGTTGACCCGCTTCCCCTTTCCCTACCCCCCCTCCAGTGTTTGCTCTCCCCCCGTCCTCATTATGGCAGGGGACGAGGAGAGGGAGACCCCTCGGGCAGACTCTGATGCCCCTCCTCCACCCACCCCACCATCATCCCCCCTAGCCTCTACCTCAACCGCTGCTGCCGAGCCACCTACTACCACCACTGCTGGAGCGCCGGCAGCGGTGGGTAACGAGGTGACCTCCTCTGCTGCCACGTCCCTCGCCCCCTCTGATTCTGGGGGAGTCCCCGCAGCCGGCAGGAAGGGCCAGGGCACGAAGAAGGGTAAAGGCCCCGCTAAAAAAGCCAGGCCCTCCATGGCAGGGGGTACCCCCACTGCCGCAGCCCCGCAACAGGCCGCGGCGTCCCTCCCTGCTGTTCCCTCCACCAGCTATATGGGTGTCCCACCCCCAGCTCCCAGGGCATACGCCCAGGTGGCGGCGGCCCCCCCACCTGCCGCTACGTCATCTCCCCCATCCACCACCTCTGCTACCATCTATAGCGGCCGGGGCCCCTTCCCCACCTTGATCAGGAAGCACGGCGTCCGTTGCCTCCTGGTACCCGCCTTGCCCCGCGTGGAGACCTAAGTGCGGGCGTTGGCGAGGGTGGTGGGGCCCACGGCCATTGTGGCTGCCTCCAAGATGTACGGCAAGGTCGTCTTCTTCCTAGCATCGGAGGCCGCTGCCCAGGAGGCAGTGGAGAAGGGCCTGGCGGTGGGGGGTGTGTACGTCCCCCTGGAACCACTAGAAGACCTGGGCGCCCGATTGGTCCTGACTTCTGTCCCTCCCTTCCTTCCAAATGCCTCCCTGTTACCCGCCCTCTCTACCCTGGGGAGGCCGATCTCTGTGGTCAGCCCTCTCCCACTGGGCTGCAAAACCCCCGCCCTCCGTCATGTCCTCTTATTCCGCCGGCAGGTACAGTTACAACTACCGCTGGCGGCACATGACGGTGAGGCACTCGAGGGGTCCTTCTTGGTCCCCTACCAGGGGTCCCGCTACCGGATGCATTATTCAACAGGGGAGGCCCGGTGCTATCTCTGCCACACGATAGGACACGTCCGGAGGGACTGCCCTTTGGCCTGGCACGGAGGGACATCAGCGACCCCCGAGCCCCGTCATCGCTGGCCCCCCTAGCTGCCCGGCGCCCGAAGCCGCCCCTCCTCCTTTCCGGCCCACCAACGCTCCCGCTCGGGCCGAAGGGGTATCTCCCCCAGTGCACCTAGACGAGCGAGAGGGCCCCGCCTCTGCCGCCTGCGATCTGGCAGGGCCTGTGGAGGAGGGTGAGGTAGGGATATCGCCGGGCATAGAAGAGGGCTTGCCCCAGGGAGAATCCTCCCTCCTCTATGCTGCCCCACCATTGCCTCCCCGAGTCCCTAAGCCTTCGCTTTTGCTCCCTGACCCGACTCCTGTTAGCCAGCCCCCGGATGATGCCATGGAGGGCTGGTCCTTAGTACAGGGGAAGCGGGGCAAGCGGAAGGCTCGAGCTCCTCTCCTTCCATCTGATGCGGTAGCCCCCCGGAAGACCAGGAAGGGGGGCACCGATGCTGAGCCTTCCGCTTTGTCCCCGGGTGGATTTTGTCCACCATTACCGGCTAGGGAAGACGTGGCAGCATCGGAGGATAGTACTACCCCTCCTCCGGAGTCCCTTCCTATGGAAGTTCCTGATGGAGCCCCTCTCGCCCCCTTACAATCTGAAGCCCCTGCACGCACCATGGCGAGCGTCGCTTCGGGTGCAGGCGGGGAGAGCCCTGGGGTGGTGGAAGGTGATCTCCCTTCCATTTATGAGGAGATCGAGGCCCTGGGTCTGACCCCGGTTACACAGGGGGAGGACGACCCTCTGCCAGCGGGCCTCGATCTGAGTGACCTCGCCTCGGTCCCCCTTTCCCCATGTTCCGTCCCCCTACCCACTGCTTCCGCTCCCGCCTCCAAGGAGCCCCTGGACTCTTCCACCAACCCGGCCGCAGATGGCACCCCGCTAGCAGCCGCCGAGCCTCTTGAGGCGACGGCCAATGCCATGCAACTGGCACCCGAGTCGCCAGGGGACTCCCTCATGGCTGAGGGGCAGCCGACCTCCTTCCCGGGTGAGGGCCCCATCATTGATTCTCCTTCTACGGATGCCGTGACCTTACCATCTGCCTTGCAGCACGAGTCCGGCATCGCCGAGGGCCCACCTCCCTCCCTGCAAATCCCTGAGCCCATTTGCGGGGTGTTACCCCCCCGCACCCAGTGGCCTGGCTGCTGGGACCCCCGATCCCAATATTGCCCCTTCCCCTGTCCCTATTCCTGATTCCAGCCCTACCCCTGACACCGACCCCATCCCTGTCCCCTCCACTTCCCGTGATGCTTTTGCCGCCCCTGGGGCTGTCTCCATCTATATCCCAGAGGATGACCCCCAAGGAGCGGCCTTTGTTTTTCCCTGTCCCGACCCACCAGGGGCTGCTATTTTCCCTCCGCCGCCCCCCATTGAGCCAGGATCTGAGGCAGGCCACGTGGCGTCGGCCCATCGGATGCCACGTCGAGGGTCTGCCCCCTGCCTGCCCCCACGGGGCTGTAACACGGGCCCCACTGGGGGAAAGCCATAGATCAGTAACCCCACCCCCGCATACGCTGAGAGAGGAGCTACGGGAGTTCCTTGAGGACGTCCGTAGCTCCCGCAAAAAGGTACAGCTTGCACTCCAGCGATGGGGGGGATTTCCATCAGATCCTCCGGGCCGCGAGGGCCCTCATGGGGGAGGGTAAGAGGACCGGGAGGCAGGCTGCCGCGGCCTACCAACGGGTCCGCCTCTTCCATGACTCCTTAATCGCTTATGGGGTAGGTCACAGATTGTTGTGCAGCCCGACGGAGGCCGTGGGTGTCTCTGCTAGCGAGGATCCCCCCCCCCAGCCCTCCTCATGGCACCGATCATCTTCGCACCATTAAACACCCAGGGCTGTAGGATGGATCTCCGCAGGAGCCAGGTGCTCTCCTTCCTTCGGGAGGGGGGGTACTTTGTGATTTTCCTGCAGGAGACCCATACGGATCCGGCCGCTGAAACTAGCTGGTGGCTGGAGTGGGGGGGCAGGGTCTATTTTAGTCACCTCACAGTTCGTATGGCTGGAGTGGCGACCCTATTCTCCCCCGACCTACGGCCCGAGGTGCTGGGGGTCGCCGAGGCTGTGCCGGGCCGCCTGCTGCACCTCCGGGTCCGCATGGAGGGGCTTGTGGTTAATCTCATCAACGTTTACGCCCCGACATTGGGCCCGGAGAGGTTGTGTTTTTATCAGCAGGCGTCCGCCTTCCTCGGCACCTTGGATCCTTGCGAGTGCCTGGTCCTGGGCGGGGACTTTAACGCCACCCTTGAGGAACGGGACCGCTCGTGGACCGAGCAACACCCGGCCGCCGCGGAAGTCCTCCGGGAGATCGTCGAACATCACTCCCTGGTGGACGTCTGGCGCGACCACCACCCGGATGACGTTTTGACATTCACTTTTGTCAGGGTGGAGGTCCATCGGTCATACCACTCCCGGTTGGACCACATCTATATGTCACGCTTCCATCTTTCCCGGGCCCACTCCTCCAGTGTCCGGCCGGCCCCTTTTTCAGATCACCATCTAGCCACCGTGACAGCCTCTCTCTGCGCGGAGAGGCCGGGGCTGGCCTATTGGCACTTTAATAATAGCTTGTTGGAGGATGTGGGCTTCGTGGCATCCTTCTGGGAGTTCTGGATGGCCTGGCAAGGGCAGCAGCGTGCCTTTCCCTCGACGCGGCGGTAGTTGGACCTGGAGAAGGTGCGCGCCCAGCTCTTCTGCCGTGACTACACCCGGGGTGCCAGCCGACGGAGGGATGCGGCGATAGGGCAGTTGGAACGGGAGGTCTTAGAGCTGGAGAGGCGTCTGGCCACCAGCCCCGGTGATCCATCCCTCTGCGGACCGTTATGGGAGAAGCGGAAGAGCTGCGGACCCTCGAGGACCATCGGGCCCGAGGTGCCTTTGTTCGATCCCGCATCCGCCTCCTTCGGGAGATGGATCGCGGTTCCTGCTTCTTCTACGTCCTGGAGAAAAAGAGGGGTGCTAAGAAGCACGTCACCTGCCTTCTAGCAGAGGACGGCACCCCCCTCACGGATCCGGCGGAAATGTACGGGAGGGCCAGGGCCTTCTACGCAGGCCTTTTCTCCCCGGATCCGACCGATCCTAACGCTTGCAGAATGCTCTGGGATGAACTCCCGATGGTCAGCGCAGACGACCGAGACCGGCTGGAGCTACCTCTCACTCTGGCCGAGTTCTTGGAAGCCCTCCGCCGCATGCCCACCAATAAATCTCCAGGCATGGACGGACTGACCGTGGAGTTCTACCGCGTGTTTTGGGACGTCCTTGGCCCGGACCTTGTCACCATCTTGGCCGAGTCCTTGCAGGGCGGGGTCCTTCCTCTTTCATGCAGGCGAGCCGTGCTGACCTTATTGCCGAAGAAGGGGGACCTCCGTGATTTACGGAATTGGCATCCCATCTCGCTCCTCAGCCTTCGCTATGATTTTATAGTCCGTGCTATCTCGCTGCGGCTAGGGTCCGTGCTGGTGGACGTGATCCACCCAGACCAGACCTACACCATCCCAGGCTGCACCATCTTCGACACCTTGTATCTGGTCCGGGACCTCTTGGAACTCGGGTGTAGGGATGGTCTGTCGTTCGCCCTCCTGTCCCTGGATCAATAGAAGGCGTTCGACAGGGTGGACCACGGGTATCTCCTGGGCACTCTGCGATTGTTTGGCTTCGGGCCCCAGTTTGTGGGTTTTCTCCAGGTGCTGTACGGCTCCGCAGAGTGTTTAGTCAGGCTCAACTGGACCCTGACCGAACCGGTCAGCTTTGGGCGAAGAGTACGTCAAGGGTGCCCCCTGTCGGGCCAGGTGTATGCTCTGGTGATCGAGACCTTCCTCTGTCTCCTCCGTAGGAGGTTGGCAGGGTTGGTGCTGCGGGAGCCGGAGCTCTGGCTGGTCTTGTCAGCGTACGCCAATGACTTGCTCCTCGTGGTCCAGGACACGGACGACTTGGTGCGGGTGGAGGCTTGCCAGAACATCTATTCGGCGGCCTCCTCCGCCCCGGGTCAACTGGATCAACAGCTCTGGCCTGGTGGTAGGGGAAGGGTGGCAGGCGAGCTCCCTCCCACCCGCGCTTCAGGCCATCCGGTGGAGTGCGGGTCCGCTGCTCTATCTCGGCATTTACCTTTCTGCCACGCATCCGTCTCCGCTGGAGAACTGGCTAGGTTTAGAGGGCAGAGTGTCGGAGCAGCTCCGGAAATGGACAGGACTGCTCCGGTGTCTCTCCCTTCGAGGGAGAGAACTGGTGCTTAATCAACTAGTCCTGTCCTTGCTCTGGTACCGGCTCAACACCCTGGTCCCGGCCCCGGGCTTCCTGACCACCCTCCAGACGTCGAATCTGGAGTTCTTTTGGTCAGGACTGCCCTGGGTCTCTGCGGGGGTTCTCCATCAACCGCTGGAGGAGGGAGGACACGGCCTGAAGTGTCTGCATGCTCAGGTCCACGTCTTCCGCCTCCAGGCCCTGCAGAGGCTCCTTTAGGGTGCAGGTAGTCCGGCATGGAGCGTATTGGCGCACGCCTTCCTACGCCACTTCCGAGGGCTCCGATATGACCGGCAGCTCCTTTGTCTCCATCCGAGAGGTCTTTCGCGAGGCCTCTCCGAGCTGCCGGTCTTCTACCAGGACCTCCTCCGGACCTGGAAACTGTTTTCAGTGACCAGGTCTGTGGCGGCCACCGTGGGGGCAGATCTCCTTGCGGAGCCGCTGCTACACAACCCCCAGCTTCGTGTGCAGGTGGCGGAGTCCCCCATGGTGCGCCAGAGGTTGGTCCTGGCAGAAGTCACCAAAGTCGGAGACCTCCTGGACTACGACCGGGGAGACTGGCTGGATCACCTGACACTCGCTCAGCGCATGGGGCTCTCCAGACCTCATACTCCCCGGCGCGTACTTCAGGAGGTGAGGGCCGCTTTGCCGCCCGCTGCTCGGGACTATCTCGACCGGGTCCTGCGAGAGGGCACGCCCCGCCCACCCTCCACTCCGAGCCCTCCAGACTTTTTCATCGGGCTCCTGCCCCGTGGACCCAACCGGCCCCCTCCCAGTCCATTCGCCATGAGCCGGCTGCACAATCTGCAGCCGGTTCTATTCCGGACCGCGCCAAGGAAACATCTATACACGCTCGTGCTCCATGTTCTTCATGTCCTCACCCTTGCGTCCCACCCCGATACGAAGTGGCGGGACCTTCTGCCACCTCTGGAGGGTGAGGAGTCCCGGTGGGCCAGTCTTTTATTCTGCTCTGATCCCGAAGCCCACCGGGGACATCAGTTGGCGGCTCCTTCATGGAGCCGTGAGCCCGGGTGCGTACTTGGCGTGGTTTACCCCTATCCCAGACACCTGCCCCTTTTGCGTCGTGAGGGAGACCCTGGCGCATGTTTACCTGGAGTGCGCCAGCTGAAGCCCCTATTCTGGCTCCTCACGGATATTTTGTTAAGATTTTGGTTGCACTTTTCTCCTCACCTTTTTATTTATGCACTCCCTATCCGTCGCCCTACAAAGTCACGGGACCTCCTGGTCAACCTCCTCCTGGCCCTAGCGAAACTGGCCATCTATAAAACCAGAGTGAGGAGGTTGGCCGATGGAGTCTCATGTGACTGTGGGGACTATTTCAGATCCTCCGTTCATTCACGTATCCGGGCAGAGTTCCTCTGGGCGGCGTCCGCTGGCTCCCTTGATGCCTTCGAGGAGCAGTGGGCGCTGTCCAAGGTTCTCTGCTCAGTGTCCCCTTCTGTGTCCCTTCATTTGACCCTTTAACCTCACTCCTGTCCCTGTTCTTTTATTAGTTGTCCCCTGTAATTTTTTTGGTCTCCAGGTCCTGTGGAACCCCCCCTTAGGCTGGGGGGGGGATCCTTTAGCAGTGGGTATGTGGGTCAGATTGGGAACCTGGGATACTCCTTTTCCAGTTATGCAAACTCTCAATTATAGCTTTGATGGATGAATATTGCACCTTAGACCTGCCACTGGTCCAGAAATGAATATTGCCTATCCATCGGCCTTTGATCTATGCCCTTTTTCTGGAAGGGTTATGGGAAGCCGGACACAACTTTTTGGAGAAAGAATACAGTGTTTTTTCTGGTCAATGTTTTTCAGAACCATCAATCTGAGCAGCTCATTGAAATGTCTCAGAGTTTTGAAGTATTAGCAGCAGATAAGTTTGAAATGGTTAATGAAAAGAGTGCAGCAGAAGTGGTCATAGGTGTATAGTTAAATATAATTTATTACACTGTTTTGCCCAATGAGCAAAGAAGAGCTCTTTATAATTTGAGAAACAGAAGGTGGGGGGTAATTCCTAATACACACATTAACTATATATACACGTGTGTGTGTGTGTGTGTGTGTGTGTATGTATATATATATATACGAACAAATTTTCTAATTCAAAAATATTTTTATAAAGCAGAATCCCCCCAAAATCTCTTGTCTTGTATAGGGATATTTCCATACGTATTCTATAACGCAATGAAATATTCTTGCACAGTGCAAGAGCTGCTTAAAATACTAGTGTCTAGAGCTGTGATGGGTGAAACTGTCTCCATGCTTTAACAGAAAATAAATCCACCAGTGGGATAGGAGACTCAGAATTTAAAGGGTGAAGATCATGCTAAAATGAAATCGTTTTTCTTGTTCATTCCAAGGTGTAAAATTGCTCTTTAAAATGAACAATGTGTGTTAAAATCGCTAAAGCCAACTTTAATTAATGGTCCAGTAATGGGATCTTATGAAGACTGCTACTTTCTGGGGCAATTGATAGTCATACATACTAGATATACCTATTCAGAAAAATAAGTACTTCCTTTTTTAATAAAATAGGTATCATTTTTTGTTCTGTCTCTTAAACTCCAATGCATTTCAAGAGATTTATAAGATGAATCCTCATTCTATCAGTGTCCTTATTTATAACTCTCAGTGATGACAGATATGGTAGTTTAGTAATGGGAAGCAGAGCCTTTTTGCTTTGGTTTACAGGTTTGTATTTGTTACTGTCGGGTGGATGATCACTGATATAGTGATTTCAATCCATTTGCCAGTGGGCTAGTGACCACAAAAGAACACCATTACAATAGACCCCTTTCTCTACAGTTTCATCAGGGAATCCAGTTAACGAATGGACACAGGTACTGAACTGTCCTTTTGCTCCTGGCGGTCATCCCATAGGTCATAAATGAGGTACAATGGCCGCATGGTGTGGAGAAGATTAGTAAAGTCATCAGCGCGTATCAGTTCCATAGATAACATCGAGGATTTCAGTTACAAGTATTGTCAGTCAGGCATGTTCCCACAGCACTAAAAATCCATGTTTAAAAATTAGAATTCCTACCTCTCTTCTTTGTCCTTCAGTCGTGGTACCCTGTCCTCCTTAAATGTCAAATACCAAAAACATTAAAAGTTGAGCCTTTGCAGTCTTTAAATTGAGGCACATTATATTCTTGCCTGCTTTTTTGCCATCCCCTCAATGAAAACACAATTTCAGCAAATTCTTTTCCTGCTTATCCACCCAATATATAAAAATGTCCTATATTCATTGTGTAATTGCCGTTTACTTGACATTTTATTCCTCCCATTGAAATACATGGCAGAAATAATATGCCAGTTACAAAGGAAGTATTGACATTTTATTCCTGCCTTGTATTTCAATGATGCAAATCCTGTATTTGTGTACTCAGCAACATCAGTGAAAACAATGTCTGAAACAATGGGTAAAGTTAAAAGAAATACAATTTGAAAGAAAGGAGGAAAGAACATATAATTATAGTGTGTATTACATTATGCAGTATTTTCTTTCTTTACTGTATTCTATGCGTGCTCCTGTGCCTTACAGCTCAGACCTGCTTTGCAGTATAATGACATCCAATTTTCCATTCCCACCTTGCACATTATAATGTAATGCATAATTTGATAATTCTGGTTGTCTGCATAAATGTGAAAATCACCCTGACTACCTAGAGTTGAAAGTCATACTATATTGCATGTCTCTGGAAAGATAATTTTCCTACTTTTGCATTAAGATTGTGGACTAATCCTATGTTCTCAAGCAGCCAAGTGCAAACTCTTAGGAGGTGAGAGTTGTATCATATGTCAAAGGAAAAATAAGTTTTCCTACAGTTGAATTAAGGTCACCGACTTCATATATGACCTCAGTGTCACATTAACTGGAGTCCTCAAATGTGTCCTAACCTGTGAAATACAGGCTGTTGATGACTGGAAGACACAGAATACCTTCTGAATTAGAGTGAAGGGGAGTGATGCCTGCCACTGAGAGCTTGTATTTCACACAAGTTATTTCTGGCACCCCAGAAAGACATTTCTGCTTATTAAGAGTAACTTGAAATTGAGGAAGACACCAGCACACTTACATCAGACAGGCATCTTGCTCTTGAGTCATGACACCATGCACTATATTACTAAAGTATGCCACCTTTCTCACAATACTTGCCACCGTGGAATACATGATTATCTGGGTATAAGTAAGCATCAAGCAAAGCACAAAGTGTATCTAGTTAGAAAGAGAATAGAGATGGGCTTGCCTAATAACTTTGGTCAAGCTAGATTGGAGAAGGAAGGTAACCTTTTAGTATTGCCTTTTGAGGCTGTCATCATTGAAATAGCCATGAACTCCTCTACTGAGGTGATGCGCTATTCATCAGGGATAACTGATTTGCCCCTTATCGCACAAGGAATAGTCCAATACCCTGTGGAAAACTATGTCATCGATGTGACCTTTTGATCCCTGTTTGATCAGCAAGTCTTACAATGCAGTTTGGCCAATCTTTCCAATAGCAGATAATATATACTTAGGTTTATGCTAGCATCAAGCCCACCTTTAGTTTTAATGCTTAAGGTTATTAGGCTTAGTGGAATCTCCATAGATGATATTCTAGATACTGAATAAACTTCAAAAGTGGTTACGTTAGACTGTATACATCATATTTTGTGTAGAAATATTATTAATTCAAATGTCTTCCATAAGGTAAGATTAAACAATGTTTAAAGTATATTTAGTGATAAACAGTTATATATTGTGACAAAGTTCCTCCTCTATCTTGGTGGGTCCTGTGCTTATTGGCAGATTTTCTTGCCTCAGAGATTCACCACGTGGGTTGGGGAACAGCCCAGAAACCTCCCTTCTGGAAGAACCCATAGTCCTGGTCAATTGGGAGGCCCTGTGGACTGCCTCCAAGGAGCCCTTGGACTCTTCCACAAACCCAGCCAGAGATGGTATCCTGCTAGTGGCCGTCGAGCCTCTTGAGGCGACAGCCAGTGCCACGCGGCCGGGACCCGAGTCGCCAGGGAACTCCCTCGTGGCTGCAGGGCAGCTGACCTCCTTCTCGGGTAGGGGCCCCATCGTTGATTCTCCACCTATGGAGGCCGTGGCCTTACCATCTGCCTTGGAGCACGAACCTGGCATCGCCGAAGGCCCCTCTCCCTCCCCGCAAATCCCTGAGCCTATTTCCAGGGTGCCACCCCCCCAACCCAATGGCTTGGCTGCTGGGGCCCCCGATCCCGCTATCGCCCCTTCCCCTGTCCCTATTCCTGACTCCGGCCCTGCCCCTGACATCGATCCCATCCCTGTCCCCTCCACATCCTATGATGCTTTTGACGCACCTGGGGCTGTCTCCTTCCATATCCCAGAGGATGACCCCCAAGGAGCGGCCTTTGTTTTTCCCTGTCCCGACCCACCAGGGGCTGCTATCTTCCCCCCGCCCCCACTGAGTCAGGGTCTGAGGCAGGCCACGTGGGGCCAGCCCATCGGACGCCACGTCGAGGATCTGCCCCCTGCTTGCCCGTCTCGATGGTCCACGGAGCTGTGACAGGGGCAACACTGGGGGAAAGCCATAGATCGGTAATCCCACCCCCCCATACACTGAAAGAGGAGCTACGGGAGTTCCTTGAGGACATCCGTGGCTCCCGCAACAAGGTACAGCTTGCACTCCACCGATGGGGGGATTTCCATCAGATCCTCTGGGCCGCGAGGGCCCTCATGGGAGACGGTAAGAGGACCAGGAGGCAAGCCACCGCGGCTTACCAATGGATCCGCCTCTTTCGTGACTCCTTAATCGCCCACGGGGTAGGTCATGGATTGTTGCACGGCCTGACGGAGGCCGTGGGCGTCTCTGCCGGCGAGGATCCCCCCGCAGCCCTCCTTATGGCACCGATCACCTTCACAACATTAAACACCCAGGGCTGTAGGATGGGTCTCCGCAGGAGCCAGGTGCTCTCCTTCCTTCGGGGGGGGGGGGTACTCTGTGATTTTCCTGCAGGAGACCCATACGGATCCGGCCGCTGAAGCTGGCTGGTGGCTGGAGTGGGGGGATAGGGTCTACTTTAGCCACCTCACAGTTCGTATGGCTGGAGTAGCGACCCTGTTCTCCCCCGACCTACGGCCCGAGGTGCTGGGGGTCGCCGAGGCTGTGCCAGGCCACCTGCTGCACCTCCGGGTCCCCATGGAAGGGCTTGTGGTCAATCTTGTCAATGTTTACACCCCGACATCGGGCCTGGAGAGGTTGCGTTTTTATCAGCAGACGTCCGCCTTCCTCAGCACCTTGGATCCTTGTGAGTGCCTGGTCCTGGGCGGGGACTTCAACGCCATCCTCGAGGAACGGGACAACTCGGGGACCGAGCAGCACCCGGCCGCTGCGGACGTCCTCCGGGAGATCGTTGAACATCACTCCCTGGTGGACATCTGGTGCGACCACCACCCGGATGACTGTTCGACGTTCACTTTTGTCCAGATGGAGGTCCATCGGTCACGCCACTCACGGTTGGACCGTATCTATTTGTCACGCTTCCATCTTTCACGGGCCCACTCCTCCAGCATACGGCCGGCCTTTTTTTCAGATCACCATCTAGCCACCGTGACAGCCTCTCTCTGCACGGAGAGGCCGGGGCCTGCCTATTGGCACTTTAATAATAGCTTGTTGGAGGATGTGGGCTTTGTGGCGTCCTTCCAGGAGTTCTGGCTGGCCTGGTGAGGGCAGGGGCGTGCCTTTCCCTCGGCGTGGCGGTGGTGGAACCTGGGGAAGGTGCGCGCCCGGCTCTTCTGCCATGACTATACCCGGGGCACCAGCCGACGGAGGGATGCTGCTACAGGGCAGTTGGAACGGGAGGTCTTAGAGCTGGAGAGGCGTGTGGCCGCCTGCCCCAGTGATCCATCCCTCTGCAGAGGTGCCAGGAGAAGCGGGAGGAGCTCCGGACCCTCAAGGACCATCAGGCCCGAGGTGCCTTTGTTCGATCCTGCATCTGCCTCCTTCGGGAGATGGATCACAGCTCCCGCTTCTTCTACGCCCTGGAGAAAAAGAGGGGGGCCAAGAAGCACGTCACCTGCCTTCTAGAAGAGGACGGAACCCCCCTCATGGATCCAGCGGAGATCTGCGGGAGGGCCAGAGCCTTCTATGCAGGCCTTTTATCCCCGGATCTGACCGATCCTAACGCTTGCAGAATCCTCTGAGATGAACTCCTGATGGTCAGCGCGGGCGACTGAGACCGGCTGAAGCTGCCTCTCACTCTGGCCGAGTTCTCAGAAGCCCTCTGCCACATGCCCACCAATAAATCTCCAGGCATGGATGGGCTGACCGTGGAGTTCTACCACATGTTTTGGGACGTCCTCGGCCCAGACCTTGTCACTGTCTGGGCCGAGTCCTTGCAGGGCCGGGTCCTCCCTGTTTCGTGCAGGCGAGCCATGCTAGCCTTATTGCTGAAGAAGGGGGACCTCCACTATTTACGGAATTGGCGTCCCATCTCGCTCCTTAGTGCGGACTATAAAGTCATAGCGAAGGCCATCTCGTTGTGGCTAGAGTCTGTGCTGGTGGACATGATCCACCCAGACCAGACCTACACCATCCCGGGCCGCGCCATCTTTGAAAAACTTGTATCTGGTCCGGGACCTCTTGGAACTTGGGTGTAGGAATGGTCTGTTGTTCGCCCTCCTGTCCCTGGATCAGGAGAAGGCGTTCGACAGGGTGGACCACGGGTATCTCCTGGGCACTCTGCGAGCGTTTGGCTTCTGGCCCCAGTTTGTGGGTTTTCTCCAGGTGCTGTACGCCTCCATGGAGTATTAGGTCAGACTCAACTGGACCCTGACCGAACTGGTCAGCCCTCTCGGGCCAGCTGTATGCTCTGGCGATCGAGTCCTTCATTCTGTCTCCTCCATAGGAGGTTGATGGGGTAGGTGCTGTGGGAGCCAGAGCTGCGGCTGGACCTGTCAGCGTACAGTGACGACGTGCTCCTTGTGGTCCAGGACCCGGGCAACTTGGTGAGGGTGGGGGCTTGCCAGAACATCTACTTGGCGGTCTCCTCAGCCCGGGTCAACTGGATCAAGAGCTCTGGCCTGGTGGTAGGGGACGGGTTGCAGGCGAGCTCCCTCCCACCCACGCTTCAGGCCGTCCGGTGAAGCATGGGACCACTGCTCTATCTCGGCGTTTACCTTTCTGCCACACATCCATTACTGCTGGAAAACTGGCTAGGATTAGAGGACAGGGTGTCAGAGCGGCTCCGGAAATGGACAGGACTGCTCCGGTGTCTCTCCCTTTGAGGGAGAGCACTGGTGCTCAATCAACTAGTGCTGTCCTTGCTCTGGTACCGGCTCAACAACCTGGTCCTGGCCCCGGGTTTCCTGGCCACCCTCCAGACGTCAAATCTGGAGTTCTTTTGGTCAGGACTGCACTGGGTCTCTGCGTGGGTTCTCCATCTACCCCTGGAGGAGGGAGGACACGGCCTGAAGTGTCTGCATGCTCAGGTCCATGTCTTCCACCTCCAGGCCCTGCAGAGGCTCCTTTAGGGTGCAGGTAGTCCGGTGTGCAGCATATTGGCGCACGCCTTCCTGTGCTGCTTCCGTGGGCTCCGATATGACCGGCAGCTCCTTTGTCTCCATCCGAGAGGTCTTCCGCGAGGCCTGTCCGGGCTGCCAGTCTTCTACCAGAACCTCCTCCTGACCTGGAAACTGTTCTCCATGACCAGGTCCGTGGCAGCCACCATTGGGGCAGATCTCCTCGCGGAGCCCCTGCTACACAACCCCCAGCTCCGTGTGCAGGTGGCGGAGTCCCCCATGGTGCGCCAGAGGTTGGTCCTGGCAGAAGTCACCAAAGTCGGAGACCTCCTGGACTACGATCGGGGAGACTGGCTGGATCCCCTGATGCTCGCTCAGCGCATGGGGCTCTCCAGACCTCATATTCCCCATCGCATACTTCAGGAGGTGAGGGCCGCTTTGCCGCCCGCTGCTCGGGGCTATCTCGACCGGGTCCTGTGAGAGGGTATGCCCCGCCCACCCTGCACTCCAATCCCTTCAGACTTTAATAAGGCCCCTGCCCCGTGGACCCAACCGGCACCCTCCCCGTCCCTTTGCCATGAGCCGGCTGCACCATCTGCAGCCCGTTCTGTTCCGGATCGCACCAAGGAAACATCTATACACGCTCGTACTCCATTTTCTTCATTTCCTCACCCTCGCGTCCTGCCCTGATATGAAGTGGTGGGACCTTCTGCCACCTCTGGAGGGTGAGGAGCCCTGGTGGGCCAAGCTTTATTCTGCTCTGACACCAAAGCCCACCGGGGACATCAGTTGGTGGCTCCTTCACTGAGCCGTGAGCACAGGCGTGTACTTGGTGTGGTTTACCCCTATCCCAGACACCTGCCCCTTTTGCGGCGTGAGGGAGACCCTGGCACACGTTTCCCTGGAGTGCGCCAGGCTGCAGCCCCTATTCCGGCTCCTCATGGATATTTTGTTAAGATTTTGGTTGCACTTTTCTCCTCACCTTTTTATTTATGCACTCCCTATCCATCGCCCCACGAAGTCACGGGACCTCCTGGTCAACCTCTTCCTGGCCCTAGCGAAACTGGACATCTATAAAACCAGAGTGAGGAGGTTGGCCGATGGAGTGTCCTGTGACTGTGGGGCCTATTTCAGGTCCTCCGTTCTTTCCCATATCCGAGCAGAGTTCCTCTGGGCGGCGTCCCCCTGCTGTCTTGCCGCCTCCATTTGACCCTTTGACCTCACTCCTGTCCCTATTCTTCTATTAGTTGTCCCCTGTAATTTTTGGTTGTCCCCTTAGGCTGGGGGGAGGGATCCTTTTGCACTTCCTGGATCCCAATAGGTCCATACTCCTGTACCCCACTGGACTGGGTCTGTCACATATCCCTCCCCCCTGCTCAATGCCAAGGGGTTAGGCAGCTTGGGATGCCAGACAGTGCACATGTGACAAGCCATCGGCATTGCCATGATGGCTTCCTGCTCTGTGTTGCACATGGAACTGGAAAGGTTGGAGGGATAAGAACCATCTGGTCACCCTTGTGTTCTTCTCCTTGTTCCGCTGCATCCATTGAAGAGGGGCATGGTCGGTCACGAGGACAAATCTTCACCCGAGCAGGTAGTAGCTCAATGTTTCCATGACCCATTTTACAGCGAGGCATTCTCTCTCCACCACTGCATATTTTTGTTCCCTTGGAAGGAGTTTCCTACTGATTTATAGAATTGGGTGTTCCTCCTCCCTGAGCATCTGTGATAGAACGGCCCCCAACCCTACTTCCGATGCATCCGTCTGCAGGATAAACTCCTTGGTGAAATCAGGGGCTATCAGTACGGGGTTACTGCAGAGGGCAGTCCGTAGGTCTGTGAATGCTTCCTCTGCTGCATCAGACCATCTCACCGGATCAGGTCCAAGGGCTTTCACTAGGTCTGTCAGGGGGCTTGCCCTTGTGGCAAAGTGGGGGATAAATCATCGGTAGTACCCCACCACACCTAGGAATGCCAGGACTTGTTTCTTGCGACTTGGTCGGGGCCAATTTTGGATGGCCTCTAACTTGTTCACTTGGGGTTTTACCAGACCTTTTCCCACAATGTAGCCAAGATATTTGGCCTCCGTAATCCCTACAGCGCATTTGGCAGGGTTTGCTGTAAGGCCAGCTCGCCTGAAGGTATCGAGTACTGCCTGCACCTTCTCCAGGTGGGTTTCCCAGTCTGGGGTATGAATGACCACATCATCCAAGTAGGCAGCAGTATAACTGTTATGCGGGCGTAATAGTTTGTCCATGAGGTGCTGGAAGCTACCTGGGGCCTGTAGCAAGGCGGTGGGACACCCCACAGCCCCGCTGAGGGCTGAACCTCCCCTAATCCCAACGTGGGTGGAGCCACCAGGTCCGGCGCCTGCTCCTCCGAGGTCACAGCCCCAACCCGGAAGTATAAAAGCTCACCTGCAGAGCTCAGTGGAGCCCAGGCCGGCGGAGAGAGCAGACGTCTGTGGCCGAGCTCCCACTTGGGAAACAGACGCAGGCTGCGACCGGCCTGCTGAGTCACCGGGCCGGTTGAGCCTACCTCTCGCCTGGTACCCTGAGGAGGACTGGCCAAGCCTGCCCCGTGCCAGCTACCCCGAGGACGAGCTGAGCCTGCCCCGTGCCAGCTACCCCGAGGAGGAGCCGAGCCTGCCCTTCACTACATACCCAGAGGAGCCAATGCTGGTGGAGAGCACCGACGATACCAAGATGGCCCAGGTGCCATATGAGGGGGAGTGTGGAAGTAGCCCGGGGACAGCCGACCCCAGTCTGGCTGCTGCACTGCCAGAGCCGATGTCAGTGTGTTGCGGCCAGGATCCCCACTGACAGCAGCGAGTTTCCGTTGCTGCTAGGACCCCGGGCTGGGACGCAGTGGAGTGGGAGGGCCTGCATCCCTCCTGCCACTCACTCCTTGGGTGGCAGACTCCCCACTTTTTCCCTGGCCTAGAGGGGCTGGGGGCTGCCACAAACTGATCCAGACCCTGCTTAAAGGCCTTGGTAGCTGACAGACTAGTTGCTCGTTGCCCCGCAAGGACCAAGGGCCTGGGCTATCACAAACTGACCCGGCCCCTGCTTAAGGGCCTGGGACTCTGACAGACTGTTTGCTTGCTGCCCGCCCTGACTTAGGGCCTGGGCTGCTATAGACTTTGCCTCAGCCCTTGCTTAAGGGCCTGGGTTTCGGACCTCTTGACTCAGCCCCTGCTTATGGGCCTGAGCCCCTAACTGTGTGCCTGTTGTCCTGGACTACCGCCGGACCAGAGCGAGGCGGTGGGACACCCCACAGCCCCGCTGAGGGCCGAACCTCGGCCCAAACCTACTACAGGGCCCCATGTAGTCCAAAAGGGAGGACAGTATATTGAAAAAGACCCTCTGACACAGTCTTTTCCTTTGCGTCTTCTACAAGGGGAATCTGCCAGTACCCCATTGTCAAGTCTAGAATAGTCAAGTACCGGGCATTACCCAGACGGTCCACTAGCTCATCTATGCGAGGTATGGGGTACGCGTCGAACTGGGATACTTCGTTTAGTCGCCGGAAGTCGTTGCAACATCTTGTGGTGCCATCAGGTTTGGGCACCAGCATGATTGGGCTGGACCACTGACTGTGGGATTCTTTGATCCTCAACTCCAGCATTTTTTTTTTTACTTCTGCTTTTATTTCCTCCCTTTTTGCCGCTGGCACCCAATAGGGCCTCATTGTTACTCTGGCCCCAGGGTTCGAGACGATGTGGTGATATGTCTCGGTTGTTCGACCCGGTTTTGTCGAGAACACATCTTGGTTCCAGAAGATCATCTCAGACACCTCATTCTTCTGGTCTGGTGTTAAATCGGGAGACACTCTCACCTGTTTGGAAGGCTTATTTTCCTGGGTTAGGTCTCTTTGGACCATTGTGCATGCCTCTTGTGCATGCCAGGGTTTCAGAAGGTTAATGTGATAAATCTGTTCTTGTTTTCTGCGTCCTGGCTGCCGCACCTTGTAGGTTACTTCCCCCATGTGTTCAACCACCTCATAAGGCCCCTGCCATTGGGCCAGAAGCTTGCTTTCTGCCATGGGTACCAACACCATAACCCTATCCCCTGGTTGGAACTGTCGCACTTTTGCCTGGCGATTGTAATGGGTTCGCTGGGCCTCCTGTGCCTTCTCCAAATGTTCCCGTACAATAGGGGTAACCTGGGCTATCCGGTCTCACATCTGCATTACACGCTCTATTATATTTCTCCCGTCATTGGGTTCCTTTTCCCAGATCTCTTTGGCGATATCTAGTATGCCATGGGGGTGACGCCCGTATAATAACTCGAATAGGGAAAACCCAGTTGAGGCCTGTGGTACCTCCCAGATAGCGAATATAAGGTAGGGTATTAGGGTGTCCCAATCCTTCCCGTCCCGACTTACCACCTTCCTTATCATAGCCTTGAGGGTTCGGTTAAACCTTTCTACCAACCCATCAGTCTGCAAATGGTAGACCGAAGTTCTCAGGGTATGCATATGGAGCAGCGTACAGAGGTCCTTCATTAGCTTTGACCTAAATGGGGTTCCTTGGTCAGTTAATATGTCCTTCGGTAGCCCCATTCAGGCAAAGATCCCCACCAGCTCTTTGGCTATAGTTTTAAAGGCCGTGTTCCACAGGGGGACGGCTTCTGGGTAGCGAGTAGCATAGTCCAAAACAACAAGTATATATTGGTGGCCCCGAGCCGTCTTCTCCAGGGGTCCCACTAGGTCCACGGCTATTCGCTTGAAGGGGGCCTCTATGATGGGAAGGGGTACTAAAGGTGCCCTCAAGTGGGGACGGGGACTGTGCAGCTGACACTCTGGACAGGAGGCACAGTACCTCCACACTACTTCATGTACTCCGGGCCAGAAGAACCGTCGTAGGACTCATGCCAGGGTCTTCTCTACCCCCAAATGCCCCCCCAAAAGTTGACTATGAGCAAGACTTAATACAGCATTCTAGTGTTTTTGAGGTACTAGGATCTGCTGTACCTTCTGCCCCTGTACTGGTGCAACTCGGTATAAGAGATCCTTCTTCATTATGAAGTAGGGTCCTGGTCCCTGGGTTTTTCCTTCCATGGGGACCCCATCTATTTCAGTCACCTCCTTTCTAATGTTGTCATACCTTGGGTCTTCTGCCTGGTCCCGTCGAAAATTTCCTCTCCTGGGGCTAATCTGCCCAAGATCTAGGGGCCCAGTCTCTGTTGCCTCTACTGGTTCAGAAGCATTAGGGTGGGGGTCAGACTCAGGTGCTTCTCCCTCCTGTGTGGCCTCCTTTTCAGCTGCACGGGTCCATCTACCTACAAGAGCGACCCTCTGGCTTTGGGTCAGTATTTGGGTTCCCAAGGCCTTAACTGCCCTTCTTTCCCTTTTTGTCTTTCTACCCTGTCTGGGAGTGGAGAACAAATCTGGGGATATTTCAGAGAAGATTGGGGGTTGACAGTCTGCTGTGGATGCCTCATCAATTTTAGGGTCCCCATCTTTCTCCAATCCACCTACTGGGAGTAAGTTTCCAAACCCTGAGAAGTCCCTCCCTATGAGCACCGGGTATGGGAGTTTTGGGACTACACCTGCTGCTACCTCAGTAGTGTTCCCTTGGATCTTGATTTTTACTGGGATGGTGGGGTAGTAACTAATTGTCCCATGGACACCTGTTATCCCTGTATGTTTAGCCTGCAGCAGCAGACTATGCTTCACGAGCTTCCCGGAGATAAGCGCGATAGCATTCCCCGAATCAACCAGTGCTGTGGTCCCTACCCCATTTAATTTCACTGGTCTGGTATACATATGTGGGGTTAGTGAAACCCCCCACAAGGTGGATTAGGGAGCATGGATCTGCCCAGTTCCCCAGATTACACTGCATAGGCTTCTCAGCACTGGGACACTGCAGCTATGTGTCCCCACTGTGGGGAGTGGGGACACATAACATCTGTATGAAGCCCTAGACAGTTCCCGGTCTCTTGGTTTGGGCAGTCTAACATCACGATCTTCTGTTCCCTCAGTGCTCTGACTCTTTGTGGCCTCTGATGGGCCTTCAGCCTCTCTTTTTCCACCTGGGTCCTTCTTGTGGCCCAGTCACCCGAACTTTAGGGCTTGGTGCTGCTAGTTTAACCCGGGGTGCCTCTTCCTTAACTGGTCGGGTCAGCTCCCTCGCTGTCCTTCGCCTCTCTACCAGGGTGACAACCTCGTCATAGGTGGAGGGTTAGTTCTGGCTTACCCAGGCACGAAGGTCTGGTGGTAGTCCCCTCATGTATTGGTCGATGACCAGAACCGCTAGTATCTCTTCCGGACTCCGGGACTCTGTTTGCAACCACTTTCGTGCGAGATGGATGAGGTCATACAATTGGGACCGTGGGGTTTTGTCTTCCTGGTACCTCCAACCGTGATACTGCTGGGCCCGCACTGCTGTCGTTACCCCAGATCTGGCCAGGATCTCTGCTTTCAGCTGGGGGTAGTCTGCCGCAGCCTCTTCAGGCAGATCATGGTAGGCCTTCTGGGCCTTCCCACACAGGAATGGGGCAAGGATGCCAGACCACTGATCTCGAGCCCAAGCCTCCTGTAGGGCTGTCCTCTCAAAGGCCAGAAGGTATGCCTCTACATCATCCTCCCGTGTCATTTTCTGCAGCCAATGGCTGGCCCATATGAGCCGCGTCCCATCATGGCCGCGATTCAGCTCTGTAAGGGACTTTACCTGGTTTACCAGTTCCCGCAACATAGCTCGGTCCTGAGCAACCTAGTCAATCAGCAGGCGATTAGTCTCTTGCTGCAGCCACACTGCCTCCTGTTGGGTGGCTGCCTGGACATGGGTAGCCTCCTGCTGGGCCGCCATAGCATGTATCAGTGCCCGCACTACGTCATCCATTGTGGTGGAAAAAAAAATAAACCCTCTCCCTTTTTCTTGGTTTTTTTTTGTTTTTTTTTTTTTTTAAAAATCACTCTCCTTCTTCCGCCGCGCTGTGCACCCCAAGATCCCACTTCTAACACCAGGGTGACAAAGTTCTTCCTCTATCTTGGTGGGTCCTGTGCTTATTGGCAGATTTTCTTGCCTCAGAGATTCACCATGTGGGTTGGGGAACAGCCTAGAGACCTTCCTCTCTGGAAGAACCCACCGTCCAGGTCAATTGAGAGGTTTGCGGTGAACCCGGGCCCGCCCTCTACTCTGGGTTCCAGCCCAGGGCCCTGTGGACTGCAGCTATCTATAGTGCCTCCTGTAACAGCTGCATGACAGCTACAACTCCCTGGGCTGCTTCCCCATGGCCTCCTCCAAAGATCTTCCTTATTCTCACCACAGGACCTTCCTCCTGGTGTCTGATAATGCTTGTGCTCCTCAGTCCTCCAGCAGCACTCCCTCTCCCTCTCACTCTCAGCTCCTTGCGTCTCTTGCTCCCAGCTCCTCACACTCACACCACAAACTGAAGTGAGCTCCTTTTTAAAACCCAGGTGCCCTGATTAGCCTGCCTTAATTGATTCTAGCAGCTTCTTAATTGGTTCCAGGTGTCCTAATTAGCCTGCCTGCCTTAACTGGTTCTAGCAGGTTCCTGATTACTCTAGTGCAGCCCCTGCTCTGGTCACTCAGGCCAGGGAACAGAAAACTACTCATCCAGTGACCAGTATATTTGCCCTCTACCAGACTCCTGTACACCACTGGTCTGGGTCTGTCACTATATCTATATATCTATATCTATATCTATATATATTTTCATTTCACTGTAACTAGAGTTGGTAAGGAATTATCCATTGGAATAATTTTCCAATGGAAAATGCAGTTTCCACATTATGAAATTTCTCCATGAGAACATTTTGATTTTGCCAAATATTTTCAATTTTCCTTTTTGGAAAATTCAAATGAAATATATCATTTTGGGTGAGTTCCACCCAAATCAGAATATTTCTGTTTTTAACTTATCTGAAACATTTTATTTCAAAACAATTCATCAAAATATTAAATTGCATTGTCTTATTGAGGCACATTGCTTTATTATCTCTCCTATGGGCTGGTCTCCCTGGAGGATGATATCTCCCCATAAGACAATGTACTGAGTTCCCTCTGTGGTCATCATGAATGTCATATGATTCTGGATGCATTATAGGACAGATAGTTTGGCCCGGGAAATGGGGGTATCAGGATCCTGAATTACATCTCCCGAAAAGCAGAACACCACAATTAGCAAAAGCCGTTTAATGTTGAAATAACTTGAAATAAAGGGTTTTTTTTGGACATTTCAACTAACTGAAACAAAACATTTTAATTTTGGGAATGTTGAAATGTTCAATTTCAATTGAAAATGTCAAAATAAAACTTTCATGTTTTTGGAATAGAATTATTGTTTCTTGAATAATTTTGAATTTTCAACTTTTCAATTCGATTTGGGACAAGAACAAATGTTACAATGTTGGAATTGCCCACAGAATGGAAATTTGAATTTTGCTCAGCTTATATTATAATGGAGTAATTTTCTGGCTGATGAGAGAGTATTTCTTGGTACACATGCTAGGAAACTCCTAAATTGTATGGCTCCTCATACAGGAAGGACCCCTTGCTCTGAAAATAATTCTGAGAAGTCTGAGGTATGTCTGTGTTTTCCTGCCCCTCAGAGAAAGTTAATGTGCATGTACAAACCACATCAGAAATATGAGGTGAACTGCCCTGTATGCTCTTCCAACAATTATCAGACTGAGCTCTTTTGTGTGATGAACCTGTGACTGCTGTGATTTTTTGAAAAAACAAAAACAAAATCAAATCAAAACAAACAAACAAAAAACAGCCCACAAAGTCATTTGTAATAGTGGCAAAGTCATTTAACAGAATTGTTATAAACAAGAGACATTTATTAAATTATTTTTTCACAGTAATTATTTAAATATCTGAAATGCAAATGACAAAACCAAAGGGAAAACAATGAGGATCATCACGAAGAAAGTAAGGGTTTGAGAGATCTTTATGTTGTCTTCATCTTTGTTTTAAAATAAAACAAGACAAAATATATGATAATCCTTTTTCAAAAAGGGAGAATGATTTAAAAGCTTTGCTTTTCTAACAACTGTAGTTCCTTTAACTATCATTTTGAGTGAGTCCAGAGTTTTAAAGCATTTTTTTTTCCTTCAGTGATGTGTACTATTATGATGAATCACATCCTTCTGTTTTCATCTTGATGAGTACATCCTCTATATTGGTTAATATATTGAAGATTATTTTTCCTTTTGTCTTATAAAGAGGTCTCTTTCTATGCTATTTATGCCCAATCAGTTCAGAGAGTTCTTATATAACAAGTCACACCTACTCCAGCAATCTATATTTCTTATAGTGTTATCTGGGGTGAGTCTTGACTTTTACTGATCTTCAACTCTTTCAGAACTATTAGAATTTCTTTTCCTTACATCTAAAGTGAGTGGTGCACTGCAAAAGGCCATTTTGACTGTCTAGTAGGGGGGAAGGCATTGTGGTTAGGACAGTTATTTTGCAATTATATTAGTATAAAGGGAAGAAAAACAGAAAATAATCACTTCTGGTGAACCTTTTTAAAGCATGAATATAAAATACATGTTTAGGAGGAGGTGGCAGTGTGTGTGTGTATGTGTGTGTCAGAATCTTATGAGAATAAACCTCTAGCCCTCTTGTTTGAGTGCCAGCACAGTGCTTATTAAAAAGGGAGGAATATTTTTTCTCTCTAATTTGTAAAATATAACTGTAAACGTCCGGTGCGGGGGTCGGGCCCTCTCAGGGGCCGTCGGGGGCCAGGCCACCTCACTACACGGCCTGGATCGGTCTCAGGGTTCCGCCCCTCTGGCAGGGACTAGGCCAAAGGTACACGGCCTCTGCAATGAGCTCCTGCTCTCCGTCAGGGTCCGGCAGTAACTCAGGCCCGGGCTCCGGTCCTCACTGCCGGAGCTGGGGATTACAAAGTCAGTCAAGCCCCCGCGCTAGCTCAGGGCGGGGCAATAAACAATAGTTCGGGCGCTCAGCTCCGTGGATCCGGAGCTGAGCCCTGACAAACTCAGGACGTCCCAGGCCCTTATTCAGGGGAGGGCAACCCCCAATAGTCCAGGGCGCTCAGAACCTTCCTTCAGGCTGAGCAGTAAAGTCAGGAGTTCAGGCCCGGCCCCCAATCAGGGCGGGGCAACAAACAATAGTCCAGGGGGCTCAGGACCTTCCTTCAGGCTGAGCAGTAAAGTCAGGGGTTCAGGCCCGGCCCTCAATCAGGGCGGGGCAGCACACAATAGTCCAGGGGGCTCAGAACCTTCCTTCAGGCTGAGCCCAGGCAGGGTTAGTAGCCCCAGGCCCTCAGTCAGGGCGGGGCAACAAACAATAGTTCAGGGGCTCAGGACCCTCCTTCAGGCTGAGCCCAGACAAAGTTAGTAGGCCCAGGCCCTCAGTCAGGGCGGGGCAACAAGCACTCGTTCAGGGCAGCAAGCAATAGCTCAGTGGCGGTGCCAGAGCGCTGGCTGGAGGGGGAGACTGCCACCCGTTAAGTGGGGTGGCAGGGGGGACACAGGCCCACCCACTCCACTGTGTCCCAGCCCGGGGCCCTAAGAGCGGCAGTCAGTCTGCCGCTATGTTGGTGGGGTCCTGACCGCAACACACCAACATGGGTTCGCTCTCTGTTGTAGCTAGACTGGGGTCAGCTACCCCCGGGCTGATTTCCATTTCCTCCTCCATTTGTACCTGCTCCCCGCTGGGCTCGGCAGCGGGGTCTCACACCATGGGTTCCTCACTTCGCAGAGGGTCGTCCGGGTCGGGTTGCTCCTCCGGTCTCCGGTCAGGGGGGCGCTCGGGCCCCTCCTCGGGGTACCGTGCTCGGGGCAAGGGTGGCCAGTCTACCTCGGGGTACCTTGCTTGGGGAAGGCTTGGCCAATCCGCGTCGGGGTACCTGGCTCTGGGGAGGTCCGGTCGGTCGGTGTCCGGGTATCTGGCTCTGGGGCAGCTCGGTCCGTCCGTGTCCGGGTACCTGGCTCTGGGAAGCCTTGGTCTCGCCGGAGCTCGCACCGGCACGTCTGGCCTCTCCGGCTGCTGGGCTCTAACTGAGGGCTGGGGCCTGGCTCTTATACTTCCTGTCCCGCCCCTTGACTTCCGGGGGGCGGGAACAGGTGGTGGTGGCTCCGCCCACTTGGGTGCCAATTCAGGCTCCTCTCCCTCAGGGGCCGTCGGGAGCCGGCTGGAGTTTTTTGTGCTCCCTTCTCCCTCCGTTCTCCCTGGCCCCTTCCTGCTGCTGCTGTTGCTGCTTTTGCTGCCGCCGCTGCTGCTGCTGCGTGCGTGAGTGAGGAGTGCAGAGGGGGGGGCCTTGCCGGTCTGCCCCCCCCCTCGCCCTCGCCTCCGGAGGGAGAAGCATCGGCCCCCCAACGCCAACACCGATACCATCTGGGGGCCCACCCGCCTGCTTGCTTGCCTGCCTGGCCGGTTGCCCGGCCGGCTGACTGCCGCTCGCTGCTGCTGCTGTTCCTGTGTGGGAGCCGCTGCCTCCGTCGCGGAGTGCGAAGAGACTGCGTCCCTGGTTCGGGAGATTGTGGAGGGGGTTGTTTGAGGACTGTGTTTTGAGTGACTTTGCCATCTTTGCTCCTGGGGTGGTGGTGCCCCCAGTCGCGTTAGGAGTGTGGACGGTACTGAGCCTCTCGTTTGTAATTCCTCGGACTGGAAGCCGTCGCTTGCCAGGAAGCTCCGAGGTCGACTTGGGATCCTGCTGTCCCGTCCCCCGTAGCGGACTGTTGAAGGGGGTGCGGGGGGGTGCGGTGCCCCCCCCTTCGTTCATCTACTCCCCCTCTACCACCACCCCCACCGCCGACAGCTGCCGACAACCCCTCCACCGCCCCGCGTGCCACCTGGACCTGCTTTTCGCCCCTCGGCAGGGCTGTTTGCTCCCCCCGCCATTTCCATCGTCCGGGACTGTTTACTTGCAGCAGTGAACGGCGGAGCCTGCGCTTCGCGAACGCTGTGGGTGCACCTTTTCCTTCGCCCTGGACTTCTCCTGCCCCCCAACTACGTTTCGCTGGTGGGGTCCCCTCCCTGTAGCCCCCTTTGTATTAGTTGGCCCTACCCTACCCCACTCCTTTCGAGCCCCTTCGGTTTATTTTGTTTGGTGCCCATTCCCCCCCCCTCGGTTCCTAGCCTGCTGGCTGTGTTCCCGGCCCTGTCCTTGGGCTGCGGCTGGCTGGAGTTTTTCCTCCTACCCCTCCTTGTCCTTGGGCTGCAGCTGGCTGGACATTCCATTCTGTTTCCGAGCCGCTGCTCCGGTGCACCCCCCCCCTTCGCCCCCCCGCGCGCGCTTGTGCCCTCGTTTTGTTGCCCCCCCCTTTTGCACTGTTCACCCCCCCTTTTACTGTTGTTGTAGTCCCCCCCGCCCTAGTGTAGCCGGGGGAGCCGGCTTTCCTTTTTTGGCACTTGTGCCCCACCCCTCTTTTTTCGCTCCTGTGTGCCCTCTCCATTGGCACCCTCCTCCCCAGCTTGTGGTCTAGAGGGGGGGAGTGGTTGCCTTTCCTTTGTGTTGTCTTTTGCCTAGAGGGGAGGAGCGGCTGCAGGTTGTGATGGCGGGGGACTCTGCCCCTGCCCCTGCCCCTGCCCCTGCCCCGTCGTCCCCGCCCACCCCAGTGGCCGGCCCCTCGGCTGGCCCTGTCCCGGATACCGCCGCTGCCACGGCTGCCCCCTCCACCGGCAGGAAGGGCCAAGGGAGGAAGAAGGGCAAGGGCCCCGCCCGTGGAGCCAGACCTCCTGCGGGCAGGGCTACGGTCCCCGCTGCGGCCCCGACACCGGCCGCGGCCCCTCCCTCTCCTGCTGTCCCTTCCACCAGCTCTGGTGGCGCTCCACCTCCGGCCCCCAGAGCATACGCCCAGGTGGCCGCCGCCTCTTTGCGTGCCGCCCCGTCGTCCGCCCCGACCGCCGCCTTTGGGCCTGTCCCTGGTGACCACGGCCCCTTCCCCTCGCTGACTAGGAGGCATGGCGTCCGTTGCCATTTGGTGCCTGCCTCGCCCCACATTGAGACCTATGTGCGGGCGTTGGCGAGGGTGGTGGGGCCTACGGCCATCGTGACGGCCTCCAAGATGTACGGGAAGGCCGTGTTCTTCCTGGCGTCGGTGGCCGCTGCGCAGGAGGCGGTGGAACGAGGCCTGGCGGTGGGAGGCGTGTTTGTGCCCTTGGAACCCCTGGAGGACCTGGGCGTACGGGTGCTCTTGACCTCCGTCCCGCCCTACCTCCCCAACGCCGCCCTGTTGCCGGCCCTCTCCACCCTGGGGAAGCCCATTTCCATTCTGAGCTCTCTCTCATTGGGCTGTAAGGACCCTGCCCTCCGGCACATCCTGTCTTTCCGCCGGCAGGTCCAGCTTCAGCTGCCACCGGCGGCGGGTGCCGGAGTGGCGCTCGAGGGGTCCTTCCTGGTGCCCTACCGGGGGGTCCATTATCGGGTCCACTATTCGACGGGGGAGGCCCGGTGCTTCCTCTGCCGGGCGCCGGGGCATGTCCGGAGGGACTGTCCCCTGGCCCGGCCTGGAGGGGCGTCCGAGACCCCCGGGGCCCGGGAGGGTGCCGGCCCTGTCATCGCCGGCAACCCTGGCGGTTCGGACACTGCTGCTGCCGCCGCCCCTCCTCCTTCTGCCGCGGTTCCCGCTCTGGCCGCGGAGACGGCCGGGCGGGCGGGCCTTGCCGTCGCCGACCCTGGATCGGCGGGGCATGTGGAGGAGAGGGCGGGGCGGCTTCCGCCGGCCGCGGGGAAGGGCCCGCCCCAGGGGGAGGTTTCCCTCGCCCCTGCTGTCCCTCCGACCCTGCCGCCCCGAGCCCCGGAGCCATCGCCCTTGCCCTCTGGCCCTGCCCCTGCTGACCGGCCCTCCACCTCCTCTTCCACCTCGGGGGGCTGGGTGACCGTCCGGGGGAAGCGCGGTGCCCGCAGGTCGCGGGCTCTCTCCCTCCCCTCTGATGAGGAGGGAGAGCAGGCCCCCCGAAAGATGCCGCGGGGGGCCGACGTTGTTAGTTCTGTTTCCGCGCCCCCGGACGGTGCCCAGCAGGAGGTGCCGGCCATGGAGACCGTGGATGCCGTGGCAGTGGCTGGGGAAACTTCTGTCCCCTTTGTTGAGCCCACACCTGAGGAGGCTTCCGTAGCGGTTCTCCCGGCCCTTGCTCCGTCCGTGCCCCCCGCCGCCGCCGCCGATGCCGGGGCGGCCTTTGTCTCCGTGACTGGCGGGGAGGTCGCCGGGGCCGAGGGGACCGCTTTTGCCTCCATTTTCGATGAGATCGAGGCCCTGGGTCTGACCCCGGTTACCCAAGGGGAGGACGACCCTCTGCCAGCGGGCCCCGATCCGGGTGCTGGCTTAGTCCCGCCCCCTTCTCCTGCTCCCGGTTCCTCGCCCCACTCTGCCGCTCCCGACTTAGTCCTGGGAGAACCCTTAGCCCTACCCGCCAGCCCGGCCGCACTACCATCTCGTGCACGGCCGCCGAGCCCCTCGGGGCGACGGCCGTTGCTGAGCGGCCGGTTCCTATCCCCGATCCTGCCCCTTCCATTGTTCCTGCCCCTGAGGCTTCCCCTGCCCCTGCTGCCTCCGTCCCCTCGGATGCTGACCTTGGCCGAGGGGAGCCGCAGTCTAGCGGCTTGGCAGCGGGAGATGGGGAGCCCGTTCCCGTTCCCGTCCCTGATCCTGTCCCCTCTCCTGCCCAAGTCCCTGTTCCCGTCTCGAGCCCCGCCCCTACTCCCACCCTTGCCCCAGATCCTGTTCCCGAGGTGTCTCCTTTTGCCACCTCTGGTGTTACTGCCGCCCCCGGGGTTGTCGCATCTCCGTTGCCTGCAGACAACCCTCAGGGGGCGGTTTTCGTGTCTCCCCTTCCTGCCACTGTTGGGGCTGCGTTGTTCCCTCAGCCGCTCTCTCCTTTGCCGGGGATGGGGACGGGCTGCCCAGCGCAGCAGCGCCGGAGCTCGGCCCCTTGTTTGTCTGTCACCGTGGGCCGCGAGGACCCTTCAGGGGCCCCGCCGGAGGATGGCGGCGGCTTGGCCGCTGCCTCCCCCTCCGCGCTGCGGGATGAGCTGCGCCTCTTTCTATCGGATTCCCGTGGTTCCCAGGGTAAGGTGCAGCTCGCCCTTCAGCGCTGGGGGGACTTCCATCTCGTCCTCCGGGCCGTGAAGGCGCTTTTGGGGGAGGGGCGGGGGTCCGGTCGGCAGGACATCGCGGCCTATCGGCGGGCCCGCAGATTCCGCAACTCCCTTTTGACCTTCGGAGTCGAAACCGGGATCTTGCGGGGCCCGCTGGGGGCCGATGATCCCTCCGCCCGTGAGGATCTGCCCCAGCCCTCCGTATGACAGCTACCACCTTTGCGTCGTTGAACGCCCGGGGCTGTAGGGTGGGTTTCCGCAGGAGCCAGGTGCTCTCCTTCCTTCGGGAGGGGGGGTACTCTGTGATTTTCCTGCAGGAGACCCACACGGCTCCGGCCGTCGAGGCTAGCTGGCGGCTGGAGTGGGGAGACGGGGTTTATTTTAGCCACCTCAGCGCCCATTCAGCTGGAGTGGCCACCCTGTTCTCCCCGGGGCTGCGGCCTGAGGTGCTGGGGGTCGCCGAGGTCGTGCCAGGCCGCCTGCTGCACGTCCGGGCCCGTGTGGAGGGGCTGGTTCTGAACTTGGTCAACGTCTATGCCCCGACCACGGGCTCGGAACGCGTGCCTTTCTATCAGCGGGCGGCGGCCTTCCTCGGCACTCTGGATTCTCGCGAGTGCCTGGTCCTGGGCGGGGACTTTAACACCACCCTCGAGGACCGGGACCGCTCCGGGCCTGAGTCTTCCCAGGCAGCCGCGGGCGTCCTCAGGGAGATCGTAGACCATCACTCCCTGGTGGACGTCTGGCGCGACCACCACCCGGACGACGACACCACCTTCACCTATGTCCGGGTGGAGGACGACCGGTCGTGCCACTCCCGGTTGGACCGCATTTATCTGTCCCGTTTTCATCTGGCGCGGGCCCATGCCTCCAGCGTCCGGCCGGCCCCGTTCTCAGATCACCACCTGGTGACCGTGACGGCCTCTCTCAGTTCCGAGAGGCCGGGGCCGGCCTATTGGCATTTTAATAATAGTTTGCTGGAGGACGTGGGCTTCGTGGCATCCTTCCGGGAGTTCTGGCTGGCCTGGCGGGGGCAGCGACGCGCCTTTCCCTCGGCGCGGCGGTGGTGGGATGTGGGGAAGGTCCGCGCGCGGCTCTTCTGCCGGAACTACACCCGGGGCGCCAGCCGGCGGCGGGATGCGTTGTTAGGGCAGTTGGAGCGGGAGGTTTTGGAGCTGGAGAGGCGTCTGGCCTCCGGCCCCGAGGATCCACCCCTCCGCGCGGCGTACCGGGAGAAGCGGGAGGAGCTCCGGGCCCTGGAAGACCACCGGGCCCGGGGCGCGTTTGTTCGATCCCGCATCCGTCTCCTTCGGGAGATGGATCGCGGCTCCCGCTTCTTCTACGCTCTGGAGAAACGGAGGGGGGCCAAACAGCATGTCACCTGCCTCCTGGCGGAGGACGGCCCCCCCCTCACGGATCCGGAGGAGATGCGTGGCAGGGCCAGGGCCTTCTACGCCGCTCTTTTCTCCCCAGATCCGACCGACGCCGAGGCCTGCAGGGTGCTCTGGACCGAGCTCCCGACGGTCAGCGCGGGCGGCCGAGACCGGCTGGAGCTGCCTCTTTCTCTGGCTGAGTTCTCGGCGGCCCTCCGGCTCATGCCCACTAACAAATCTCCAGGCATGGACGGGCTGACCGTGGAGTTTTACCGCGTGTTCTGGGACGTCCTCGGCCCAGACCTCGTCACCGTCTGGGCCGAGTCCTTGCAGAGCGGGGTCCTCCCTCTCTCGTGCAGGCGAGCAGTGCTCGCCCTGTTGCCGAAGAAGGGGGACCTCCGCGATTTACGAAACTGGCGTCCCATCTCGCTCCTCAGCACGGACTATAAGGTCGTAGCGAAGGCCATCTCGCTGCGGCTGGGGTCCGTGCTGGCGGACGTGGTCCACCCCGACCAGACCTGCGCCGTCCCGGGCCGGAGCATCTTTAACAACCTGTACTTGGTCCGGGACCTATTAGAGCTGGGACGTAGGGATGGTCTGTCGTTCGCCCTCCTGTCTCTGGACCAGGAGAAGGCGTTCGACAGGATGGACCACGGGTACCTCCTGGGCACTCTGCGGGCATTCGGCTTCGGGCCCCAGTTTGTGGGCTTTCTCCAGGTGCTGTACGCTGAGGCGGAGTGTCTGGTCAAGCTCAACTGGACCCTGACCGAGCCGGTCAGCTTTGGGCGGGGAGTACGGCAGGGGTGCCCCCTCTCGGGCCAGCTGTACGCTCTGGCGATCGAGCCCTTCCTCTGCCTCCTCCGCCGGAGGTTAGCAGGGTTGGTGCTCCGGGAGCCGGAGCTGCGGCTGGTCCTGTCGGCGTACGCCGACGACGTGCTCCTCGTGGTCCAGGACCCTGAGGATCTGGTGCGGGTGGAGGCCTGCCAGGCCGTTTATTCGACCGCCTCCTCCGCCCGGGTCAACTGGGCCAAGAGCTCTGGCCTGGTGGTCGGGGACGGTTGGCAGGCGGGCTCCCTCCCACCCGCGCTTCAAGCCATTCGGTGGAGCGCGGGCCCGCTGCTCTATCTGGACGTTTATCTTTCCGCCACGCATCCCTCTCCGCCGGAGAACTGGCTAGATTTGGAGGCCAGGGTGCGTGAGCGGTTGCGGAGATGGACGGGACTGCTCCGGTGTCTCTCCCTGCGGGGGAGGGCGCTGGTGCTGAACCAGCTTGTCCTGTCCATGCTCTGGCACCGGCTCAACACCCTGAGCCCGACCCCGGGACTCCTGGCCAGGCTCCAGAGGATAGCCCTGGAGTTCTTCTGGCCTGGACTGCACTGGGTCTCTGCGGGGGTTCTGAGTCTTCCCCTGGAGGAGGGGGGACAGGGCCTGGTCTGCCTTCGTAGCCAGGTCCATGTCTTCCGCCTCCAGGCCCTGCAGAGGCTCCTTTATGGTGAAGGTAGTCCGGCATGGAGCACGTTAGCGCACGCCTTCCTCCGCCGCCTCCGAGGGCTCCGATACGACCGGCAGCTCCTTTTTCTTCATCCGAGAGGTCTTCCGCGAGACCTCTCGGAGCTGCCGGTCTTCTACCAGGACCTTCTCCGGACCTGGAAGCTTTTCTCGGCGACCAGGTCCATTGTGGCCACCGAGGGCGCGGATCTCCTCGCGGAGCCCCTGCTGCACAATCCCGATCTTCGTGTGCAGGTGGCGGAGTCGCCCTCGGTGAGCCGGAGGTTGGTCCTGGCGGAAACCACCAGGGTCGGAGACCTCCTGGACTACACCAGAGGGGACTGGGTGGATCCCCGTGCGCTTGGTCGGCGCATGGGGCTCTCCACCCTCGCGACCCCTCTGCGTGTACTCCAGGAGGTGGGCGTTGCATTGTCACCTCCTGCTCTCGGCTTCCTGTGGCGGGCCCTGCGGGAGGGTGCTCCCCGCCCACCCCTCACCTCGGGTCCTCCGGACCTTTTTCTCGGGCCCCTGTTCCGTGAGCCCCCCCGGCTCCCCCGCTCCCATAATCCGAGCCGGCTGCGCGCTTTGCAGCCGGTCCAGTTTCGAACCGCGCCTAGGGACTATCTGTACACGCTCGTGTTTCACACGTTGCATCACCTCACCCTCGTGTCCCGCCCCGACACCAAGTGGAGGGACTATCTGTTACCTGTGGAGGGTGAGGAGCCCCGGTGGGCCAGCCTTTATTCCACCTTAGTTCCAAGGCCCGCCGGGGACATTGGTTGGCGGCTCCTTCATGGGGCCGTGAGCACGGGCGTGTACTTGGCACGGTTCACCCCTATTCCTGAGGCCTGCCCATTTTGTGGCATTAGGGAGACCCTGGCGCACGCTTATCTTGAGTGCGCCAGGCTGCAGCCCCTTTTCCGGCTTCTCCAGAACCTCTTGTTGAGGTTCTGGCTACACTTTTCCCCGCACTTGTTTATTTATGCACACCCTGTCCGTGGCCCCACTAAGTCGCAAGACCTCCTCGTCAACCTCTTCCTGGCCCTGGCCAAACTCACCATCTATAATACCAGGGAGAAGATGTTGGACGAGGGGGTGCTTTGCGACTGTGGGGCCTACTTTCACACCTCTTTGGTTTCACGTCTCCGTGCGGAGTTTCACTGGGCAGCGTCCGCTGGCTCCCTTGCCACCTTCGAGGAGCAGTGGGCGCTGTCCGGGGTTCTCTGCTCGGTGTCCCCATCTGGTTCCCTGATTTTGAACCTTTGACCGTCACCTCGCTCCCTGTTTTTTTATTAGTTGTCCCACGTAATCATTTGGTACTGGGTCCAGTGGTCCCTCCCGCTAGGCTGGGGGAGGGGCCTTTAGTAGTGGGCGGCTAAGCCCGCCCACTTCCCGGTTTGCCAATACGGCCTCACTACAATAACACTGGATTTTGAATTGCTATTGAGGATTACTGGAGATCAGTGTGATATATAAATATTTGCATTTTATAATTGTTTCTACAGAAAAAATATAGGGAACATGAATCCCAATGAGGAACTGGTTTTTGTTTTTTTTAAGGAGGAGAGTTTCAACTAAAATTATGCTGGACAGTGAAAACACTCTAAAGTCTCTGCATATATGCTTGAGGAACAGTCATTCCTGACATAAGTTTAATGAACAGTTTAACCCTATGTGTGGGTTTGATCTTGTAATATGCTGGGTACCCTTAACTTTCACTGAAATTAATGGAATTGCTCAGCACCTGACAGAGAATTATGAATCTAGGTATTTAATTTCATTTTAGCTATTGTCAAATCGACTTGTAAGGAGTGCAGGGGTGGGACTGTCTTAAATGCCATTTGCCTTATATATGAGTTATAAACCTTAGACATTTCATGAAAATTCCCAAGCATAGTAGCTGTAGAGATATGTAGTTTTGTGTGGGGTCTCAGATCCGGAATCTGATGCTTACTGGCTCACAAAGGGTTATCTATCCAAAAAATGAATCCCTATGATGCTGCTCAGTTCTGAGGTGTTTTACAACAGGAAATGGACCAGAGGGCTAGGATAGGATAGGGCTGTTAGTGTTTTGTGCCAGGGAGGAGTAAGGATCTATAATGCTAGATAGAGACTGCTCAGCTGTCTTCCTTCCCTGGGATCTGTGGAAGTGTTACTCTGCTTCATGTTAGGAATCATCAGGCACAGACTGTTCACTGCAGTAGCAGTGATTGGGAGTTGGGATTTCCTGGAATAGATACAGGGCAGTTCTGTATTGAAGAAGCTGGCCTGCTTTGAGTGCAGGTGGGTGAAATGCAGGCCTTTTAAAAACTAATCTCCTGTCCCTTACCTTATAAACCCTGGATAGCAGGCTTTTCATCTTTAGGATTCTAAGATGTAAAAAGTCATCTTAAGCACATCATGTTGTTGTTTTTATGGCATAGTTACACTCTGCTTGTTGATACCTGTCAGTAAATATTAACCCTTTTAGTCCTCTTATTTGAATATTAATTTCATTTACATATTAATTGTTCTCTCAAAATCTTTGTGGTATTAGCAAAGAGTAAGTCCAGAATAGTAAGTCCAGAGTGTTGATCCATAATCTGCAAGTGACCTCTATTCAGGAATTTCTTATGATTGAGTATTGGACCATAATCCATCATGATTGGCACCTCTGAGTCTATGGGAAAATAGATATTTAGGAAAGAGACCCCCTCAAACTACCAAAAGTGTCTAAGTTATCAGCAGGATTTCTTGATTTGTAAGGAACTATTGTTATTGGAGATGTTTTCTTTAATAATGAAATGGGGATGCATTAAAAGATGTTTTTGGGGAACTGCCAGTTGGCCCAACTGTTAGGAATAGTGACCAAGTTAGAATTCCCTTTTTGCTTTTCAATTATGTAACATAGTTACCATAAGGGAAATTCCATAAATAGTGAGGTAAATGAAAACATTAAAACATAACATGGCAAAATCTATCACAGGAAAGTGTTTTTCCATCCACAGAAGGTGTTTCTTTGTCTTGTACACTATAAAAAGTCAGAGGTATTGAGAATTAGACATCTCACCAGATACAGAGGAGAAAGAAACAAAGGTCAGGTCTTTTTCTTACATTGCCACATTTGGTGTGTCTATTCTTTCTCTATTCTGTATAGTACTGTACTAATCTCTGATTAATAATCCTTGATTAAATAATTCCATTTGAGCCTGTTATTTGACAGTCTCAAATCATTATTAAATTCAGGCACACAGCATGATGTACTGACAACCGAAAGGGCCGTGCTGTGCCACTAGGAAGACTAATCAGCACTCATTGTATTTCAAGTTCCTAGACTGATTCATTGCTTGCTGATGGTGTGTATCACCAAGTAAAGCAACATCGACAAAATATCTAACAGCAAGGTAGCCAGTGCTTCCACTAGGAGGTGTAAGTGGCTATACTATACTCACAGCCCTCTGAGCCCTGCACTATTGGACACATGGTAATTAAGGCACCTGGCTTATTAAGAGTAGTCTTTAATAAAACCCTCTCACAAGCTGGCACTTTTGCCAACAAGCTAGCTAAACTAGTGTGAGTGTACATGGGGATTGGTAAGGGTCCAAACTGATTTAAGTTAAACTTCTCTGTGTAGATCAGGCTTCTAATTTTCCTGTAAAATATGCGGCAGGTACTTAATATATGATGGTGTGTTATAAAGATTCCATTAGCTCTGTTTTAGGATGACATGCATAATTTGCTTGTGACTTTGCCACTCATGAGTAATGCAGTCATCCCAGACTGCTGCTGCTAAAACCTTTATACCACACCCCATCTTCACATAATTTTTCTCTATTGCACTTACAGT
The DNA here is from genome assembly GCF_027887155.1 of Malaclemys terrapin pileata. Lineage (NCBI taxonomy): Eukaryota > Metazoa > Chordata > Testudines > Emydidae > Malaclemys > Malaclemys terrapin. Next base: position 144,998,990 of record NC_071506.1, on the reverse strand, counting down.
TCCATGGATTTGATAGATTCTAATGGGATTCCCTGTTGTGAAGATAAGGAATATCCCTACAACCCATACAATCTTGCTGATAGGTGGTAATGTTGGGATATGATCTTTAGTTCTTGGTGCAGCCAAGGGTGTGGGCCATGGGGAATACAGGCATAAAGGTGGTTACAAGTCACTTTTGAACCTCCCACTACCCTGGAGCCACCATGTGCTCCACCTAGATCCCTGGAGTAAATTAAATCAGCCTGAGAACTAGTGTAACTTCCACTGTCTACTATCAGTCCCAAGGAACCATTCTGGAAATCAGGAATATCCAGAGCATTGGGAGAACATGGCAACTTTATATGTCCCAAAGATCCCAGTTACAGTAGCTTTAGAAGTGCTTAGTGCCAGTAAATTTTCACAAAACTGCTGTCATACTGTTTGAAGTGGTTCACAACTAGAAGACAATCCAAACTGGCTTACAACTGGAAGACAACCCAAACTGGTGGTGTGTTCTATAATTAAATTCACAAAGTCAGTAACAAATGTGAACTCATGGATCACGATAACAGTCTTACCATGGAGTCACAGACAGTCCCCATAGGCTCTGTGGTCTATCTTGCCACCCAGACAAACTGGACTTGGTGTTAAATGGTCACTTACACCAAAAATCACACCACTTTCAGGTTCACACCACTTCCAGCCCCAAGAAACCAGACACTTACTACAGATCAACTGGAACCCTAGATCTTACACCAAAGACAATGCCTGTAGCCAATCCTGTAATAAACTATCTAAAGGTTTGTTAATTAGGAAAAGGGAATACGAGTTATTTACAGGTGAAAGCAAACAAACACACACACACACACATATGAGTTATCATCTAAATCCTAAATGTGACACCATTATCGTGATCTGTTTATTCAATGTGTCTTTCAGGGCAAACCCAGAGGAACTCTACCTCAGTTTAGAGCAGGGGTCGGCAACGTTCGGCACGCAGCTCACCAGGGTAAGCACCCTAGCGGGCCGGGCCAGTTTATTTACCTGCTGATGCGGCAGGTTCGGCGGATTGCGGCCCCCACTGGCCACGGTTCACTGTCCGGGCCAATGGGGGCAGCGGGAAGCTGCAGCCAGCACATCCCTCGGCCCACGCCGCTTCCTGCCACCCTCATTGGACTGGGACGGCAAACTGCGGCGAGTGGGAGCCGCAATCGGCCGAACCTGCCACATCAGCAGGTAAATAAACTGGCCCGGCCCACTAGGGTGGTTACTCTGGCGAGCCGCATGCCGAACGTTGCCGACCCCTGGTTTAGAGTCTCTGGACCTGTCAGAGGTCAAATAGCAAAGAGAAAGAGAACATTTTCCTGTGACTTTGTTTTATTTCCTTCATTCAGCTTCCAAGTTCGCAGGACGAACTTTCTTGCCCATAGTATTTCCCAGATGTGATAGGGCCATTAACCCATCCTTTTTATTGTGATGTTCCTTGGTGGCCTATCTGATTTTGACAGGGACAGTTCCTGTGACTGGGTTCACAAGTTTGGAGCAAACATTTTCAAAATTATAAAGCAAAGATTACATATTTTCTTATAGCACAGAATATAGACATTACAATGAAATTAGTGCATGCAACAATGTGCAAGCATTTCATAGAGTCAAAACACTAAATACATTCTTATAAGACTAATACCTATTTTGAGCAAAACTAACATACAGGTGCACTGGTCTGGTCTCCAGCTATAAGTTTGTAAATTCTTAGCTAATGCCTGCAGTCTTGGCAACAATTGATACCTGGTTTGCCAACATCATAGCTGCCCCATTGCAGGTCTGGATGTGGCCCTCTTAAAGTGCAGACATTGTGGAAGAGGGTGTGTGAAGAGAACTTGCTTTTGGGAGTGCATAAAGATGCATGCTATCCTTGTCTTTCTTTTTTTTTTTTTTTTTTTCTCAGTCTGTGTACTTCCAGTAATGACACTATTCTCATAGCACCAAATATTGACAGCACCTATTCTACAAACAGCTTTAAATATACTTTGGAATGATGCTTGAAGAGAGTAGTATAGACAGTAGTAAAACATCAATGTGTGGACTATCCCAGATTATTGCCCCTAACCAATGCTTTAAATTAGGGAGAAATTACAAAAAAAGTAGTAATAGGCCATATTTGATGTTGAGTGTGTGTGCCACTCTCATTGTAGTCAGCAGGATTCTCTCTTTTATTATAATTCATAAAAATAAAAAATCTGAGGGCAGAAATTTCTCTAATAATTGTAAATGGTTTTGAATGTATTTAAATATCCATGGCATAGCACAGTATACCAAGCTTTAGAAGCACTTTCAATTACATAATTTTTAATACATGCCACTTTATTTGAAAAAAATGTCTCATTTGGAGGTTAGATAACAAAATGGATTAGCTACAATCAGTGTGCCTACTGTGTCTTTTTAGACTCATCCTTAAATATATATATATTTATTGGTCAGTAAGAAGTATAAAAATCTCTCATTCTATCCCAAGTTGGTCTTGATATTTTACTTCCTATGAAATAAAGAAATACACATGAACTTTAGACTTTGGATTTTAACTATATCTGAGATATAGATAAAATATAGAAGTTTTACCAGAAGAAAGTAAATACCAAAAGGTAGGAGACATTAGGGTTCAGATGGAAGCAAATTATATATATTTGAGGGGGCAGAACCTTCAGTGGTTTTCCCACTTTAGAAATCTTGCTCCTTGCTGACAGTTGGACTATAACTATATTTCATAAACCATAAAGCTCCCAAGTTGCTGGAAATAAATTGATTTTGTGAAAATATGCGATACACAGGTTTTCAATATGGGTCCTGAATAGCCTGTCCCTAAAGTAGTTATTTCCATTTACACCCCTGACCTGCTGGTGTCTTTGGTGGAGATGTAGTTTTTCATGTACTTCAAAAGCCACAGATCTGTTTCCATCCCTCTTAATTTAATATAAACTGCACATGCTTCTATCAGTAAGAACTTCCATTTTTATACTTCTTCGATTTCATGACACCAATGGTTCTATATTTCACAGCATAGGGAGCAGAATGAAATTACACTGCTCTCAGACTTCAGAAATATCTGGTTTATGTGATTCAGGACCTCCACACAAAGAAGAGGTCAGTCTCAATATTTCCGTAAATGGCTCTTTCTGGAGGAGTCTATATGATAAGTCTGACAAAGTGCATGATTTGTTTTGTGAATGTTTGGGTGTGGAGTAGAGCAGAATATTTCCCCCCACTTCTGCAAGCTATGTGAGAGTGGTACAATGCAATTTGATAATCAAATATACAATTAAATATAGTAGAATGATATTATGGTTTTGACATTATCTAAGTGAGGCAGCTCTAAGTAAGAGTTGCCAAACCATCTTGAAATCCACCCTCTTACATCTTCCTGTTGCAGCCTCTCTCAAGGGGAGTTCAGCCTCTTAATAATCATGGGTCTGATTCTGCTCTGTTACAGCGGTATCACTAAGAGCAGCAATTGGCCTCATGTGTGTATATGTTGCAATAACTCACCACTACTATACTTAGTCTGAGTTAGACTCTAGCCATTGAAACTTACACTATCTTAATTTGATGGGGCTTTCACCTAAGAAATTAATATTTGGATTTAGTATTTTAAAACCATTTCTTCATTATGTACTTTGGGGTAAAGTTATACCCAAAGTTCCCTATTGTAATCAGTTCACTATAAGATAGTTGTTCCTATTGTTTTAATGCATAAATACTTAGAGATTTTCTGCACCTGCTCCAGCTCCTCCAACTTCTGTTGTTAATTGTCTTATTAGCTGCGTATTTTTTTAAGTAGATCTGCTGCTGTATGATGATATTGACGTACTGTGACCAAAATTAAGTCACAGGAATAGATTGCACAATGCTTCCCATCATCCCACCCCCATATATGGTAAGAAATTACTCTGAAAGAATGATCCATATGGCCTCTTCTGGCTACTTTTGTTTATAAACAATAGAGGGTGAGTTTCTGTCAGTGGAAGTAGTTAAAAGTACAGTAGATGTAAACACACAGTTTGTCCAAACAATATTAGTTTATTACAGTATCAACAACACATGTTTAAAAGAGTCATTACAGTCTTCTTTGGCTGTGAGGCTGTAATAACAGAAATAATAATGATGATGGCTTGTTACTTGTATAGAATGATAACCTCTGGCACACTGACAGAGAACACATAATCACAGCTCATCCAGGCTCTTGCTTGTGCCTTAGACAGTACTACTGTCAAATTGAATGAAAGAAAATCTCAAATTTATGGAAAAAGAAGTCTGGTCTGGCTTGGTGATCTATAGTAGCAGCCATTTCATGGATGAATCCATAAGGTATTTGACATAACTATAAAGGGAAGGGTAATAGCTGTCCTGTGTACAGTACTATAAAAATCCCTCCTGGCCAGAGACTCCAAAATCCTTTTCCCTGTAAAGGGTTAAGAAGCTCAGGTAACCTGGCTGACATCTGACCTAAAGGACCAATAAGGGAACAAGATACTTTCAAATCTTGGGGGGGGAAGGCTTTTGTTTGTGTTCTTTGTTTGGGAGTGTGTTCGTTCTCGGGACTGAGAGGGACCAGACATCAATACAGGTTCTCCACATCTTTCTAAACAAGTCTCTCCTATTTCAAACTTGTAAGTAAATAGCCAGGCAAGGCGTGTTAGTTTTCCTTTGTTTTTCTCAACTTGTAAATGTACCTTTTACTAAAGTGTTTATCTTTGTTTGCTGTACTTTGAACCTGAGACTAGAGGGGAGTCCTCTGAGCTCTTTAAGTTTGATTACCCTGTAAGGTTAATTTCCATACTGATTTTACAGAGATGATTTTTACCTTTTTCTTTAATTAAAAACCTTCTTTTTAAGAACCTGATTGATTTTTCCTTGTTTTAGATCCAAAGGGGTTTTGGATCTTGATTCACCAGGAGTTGGTGGGAGGAAGGAGGGGGGATGATTGATTTTTCCCTGTTGTAGATCCCAGGGGGGGTTGGAACTGATTCACCAGGAGTTGGTGGGAGGAAGGAGGGGAATGGTTAATTTCCCCTTGTTTTAAATCCAAGGGGTTTGGATTTGTTTTCACCAGGGAATGGGTGAAGGTTTTTCAAGGCTTCCCAGGAAGGGAATCCATTGAAATGGTGGCAGCCAAACCAGAGCTAAGCTGGTAGTTAAGCTTAGAAGTTTTCATGCAGGCCCCTACATTTGTACCCTAAAGTTCAAAGTGGGGATCCAGCCCTGACAGTATTTCAGCTCCTTTTCTTTGTGCAGGCCAGCAGAAGATAGGGCATTGGGGCACAGAGCCCCGAAAGGGTAGAGAGGCAGATGGCATCTCATATAACTGTCTATAGGAATCTCCTGTAGTGGGTGTATGTAGGGTTGTCAACTTTCTAATTGCACAAAATAGAACACCCTAGCCCCGTTCCCTTCCCCGAGACCCTGCCCCCTTCTCTGCCTCTTCCCTGAGGCTCCGCTCCCGCTCACTACATTCCTCCTCCCTCAGTGGATTGCTCTGCCCCACCTTCACTCACTTTCACTGGGCTGAGGCAGAGGGTTGGGGTATGGGAGGGGATGAGGGCTCTAACTGGGGGTGCAGGCTCTGTGATGGGGCCAGAAATAAGGGGTTCAGGGTGTCAGAGAGGGATTCAGGCTGGGATAAGTAGTTGGGGTGCGGGAGGGTGGGAGGGCTCTGGCTGGGGGTGTGGGCTCTGGGGTGGGGCTGGCAATGAGGGGTTGGAGGGGACTGTAGGCTGGGGTGTGTGGCCGAGGGATTTGGAATGTGGGAAGGAGCTCTGGGTCAGGGGGTTGGGGTGTGGGAGGGGCTATGGGCTCCAGGCTGGGAGGCTGGGGTCAGAGATGAGGAGTTTGGGGTGCAAGAGGGGGCTCTGGATTTGGGGGGGCTCAGGGCTGGGGCAGGGAGTTGCAGCTCGGGATGGGCCATGGGCTTACCTTGGGCAGCTCCCGGTCAGTGGCACAGCAGGGCTAAGACAGGCATCATACCTGTTGTGGCACCATGCTGCACCCCGGAAGTGGCTGGCAGGTGTGGCTCCAAGTAGGGGAGCCAGTAGGCTCCACACGGTGCACTCACCTGCAGGCACTGCCCCCCCAGCTCTCATTTGATGTGGTTTCTGGCCATTGAGAGTGCAGAGCTGGTGCTCGGGGTGGGGGCAGCGTGTGAAGTCCCATGGCTCCCCTGCCTAGGAGCCAGACTTACCAGCTGATTCCAGGGTGCAGAGCGGTGCTAGGACAGGTAGGGACTAGCCTGCCTTAGACCTGCAGCACTGCTGACCGGACTTTTAACAGTCCGCTTGGCGGTGCTGACTGGAGCCACCAGGGTCCCTTTTCGACCAGGCATTCTGGTTGAAAACTGGACACCTGGCAACCCTACATGTATGCGGTGAAACTAATGGATTCCAGACAGAACTGCATCTAATCCACTATTGATGGGAATGTTGTAATGTAGGGCCCTAGATTGAACGGGCAGGAGTGGTAGAGGGTGGGTTCACAGGTCCTCTTGAGCATTGGGGCACCAAAGGGGGCTTGGATGACTCAGGTGAAAACAAACACATCAAAAATAGAGAAATAAAAGCAGATGCTACATCTGAGATTTTCTGAGTATACATAATAAGCCAAAAAAAGGAAAAAGAAAAAAAAAACATTGGCTATAAGTGAAGTGTGTTACGTAGGCAGTTATTTCATTTTGGGTTTTAAAACCAATCAAGTCTTGTTTGCTCCCTCAAGATGAAGGCTGAAATAATCCCATATAAAATTTTTGGTCCATATGAGGCCATTCCTTCTTCCTGTTCAACGGGAGAATTTTTTATGAGTCTATATTTGAACTCTTCACTTTGGTACCTGGTTAGCCAGAACTCACCCAGATGCTGGTATGGCTCTGTGTATTTTGGCTGAGTACCACATCTGTTGGGAAAACCATGAATTTTTACAGTAAAATTACCGAATATCCGAGTATCAGATTAGAGCCAATTCAGCCTCTTCCTTTTGACCTCTGTGTAGCTTGTTTAACTGTGGCTAAATAAGAGGATGAAATCTATGGGCCATGAGGTTTTAGTGTTACTTACGAATATGAGTTATAGAGGAGATATAAGAAAATACTAAAGTTTTTGGTCGTAAATTAGAGTTAAATTAAGTACCTTACAAGAAAAAAATCCATGCTTCAGTATGAGGCTGCCTTATTTCAGTGACTGTGGAGGGGGAGTTTGCTGAACACCTTAATTCAGTGTTCACAGTTCATTTATGATGGCTGATCCTACTTACACTGAACTCAATAGAAAAACTTCTGTTCACTTCATTGAGTTCCTGATTGGCCCATAAACTGTCCCCTTGTTATACATATTGTGTGTATATGTATGTGAGAGAGAGAGAGAGAGAGAGAATACTTGATTCTTTACAATGTTCTGTTCTTAACAGCAATCTGACAAACTGAAAGATCCCACTGTTCTGTCCCCACTGTTGCTGCACTACTCTCAACTGAGGGTTTTGTTGATAAAGGGAAATGGTAGTTAGACTTTGGTATGTGCATCATACTGCAAGCTGTAAGAGTCCTTTTGTAGGGGAACTAATACACATTTTTTACCTAAGTTCCTTATTACAAAAAGGTGGGATCACAGTTCAGCAGATTGCCAGGTTGAGGGCTTCTCAGTATGCAAACGTTAACCCAGAATTTGCTAAAATTAATACATTTTGACCACTTTCATATTTAAAAAAAACAGACCACTGCTTGTATGAAATATTTTTTCTCAATGTAAAAATGTAATGAGATGTCTCCATCGCAATGTCTTCTCTCCCCAGTAGACCAGTTGTTTGCTAATTGAAATGAATAAGACCATTGATTATTAAAAGGTTTGCCTAATATTTTCAGCTCTTTCTTGTCTTGTAATCCTTGCACAGGGGCCATGCTAATCTTCTCTGTATCTTTCCAATGTTAGTATATGTGCTTTGACAGGCAAATACATGGCTCTTAAGGTACTAACTGCTTATGGCCGATGTTTCAGCAAGACAAAAGGACACTATGCACAAGTACCTATTAGTATGAGGTTTCCAACATTTACCTGCTACTGTGCAATGTAATCTGCTATATTTTATGCAAAAGAGAAACTGATAGAATTATCTTTCAAAATATACTTTAATGTTTGCAAGGGAAACAAATAGATAACCTTCTTCCATTTCATGGTTTAAAAAAATTCAAGGCAGTTAACAGAAAAGTTAACTATTTATGTCCTGTCAACTGTTGCCTGGGTATCTGCATATACATTTTAAGAGTTATATTAATTTAGGGTTTATTAGTGTGTTGGGAGATATTAGAAATGTTGCTATAAAACGGTATTCTTCATATATGCAGACATGTTTAAAATTCTATTAAACATCATAAATTGTTTAGAGTCAAAGAGTAGGCTTCATATTTTTTTTTCTTTTGAAGTCAATTGATGGTTTAAAAACTGCTTTATTTGTTCCAACTTGGGGAAAAAATCTTATAGATTTCAAATTTTCCACCTCACTTCACAACAAAAATATGACGTTAAATTTCTAATACCAATATTTATGGAAACAAATGAAGTTCTAGTGGCCTATCAGTGTAAGAGTAGACGGAGCTGTCATAGTTAAAGATTAAAAATAGAGAAGTATATCAAGCAATTTATATTACTAACTTAGCCCCCAATTCAGCAAGCTATCCCAGCCCGGCCCCAAACATTGGTGCAGCCGGGCCCCCAGGCCCTGAATATTGTTGGAGTCCGGGCACCATGGGCCCATATAACTCGTCGCCCCTGCCGCCGAGGAAAGACTTTTGTGAGAAATAATGGGCACTCTATCAATTTAGTGATGTATGTGTATATATAGAGGATATTTATAGCTAATGTGGTTCTGACCAAACCTGTGCAAAGCCCATCCATTTCTCTTTACAGGGGGTTGTGTAAACATGTCAATTTTGGTCCACCTGGGTTCATAGCTTCATGTTACATGTTAAGTTTTAAGTTAAACAAACTCAGAATCTCAATCAAAACCCATTGCAAACTACCCATTTACACCTTCTGTGTACAAAACCAATTTCCTGATACTCAGAGGTGCAGTACTAGCAGCTCCCAATGATCTCAAATGGAATTGAGATCAGCATCTCTGCAAAACAGGCTACTTGCAAACCCCCATTTGACCCATGTTTGAGCAAACATTTCATAATCTGAAGTGAACCTTTTGTCAAACATAGGTTTCCAGTTGTTCTGGTGAGTATCATGTTTTGGGGGTTTCTTTGTGAACACTTTAATGCTCTAATCCTAATATGTCTCTTTTTTATTTTTACCATTGGAGTAACTCCACTGAATTCAATGAATTAAGCACCTGTTTTCTTGTTTTCAACTCTTATAGCACCAAGCATGGTGTTGCAGGCATTCTCTGTCTTAATCTCAAAGTTGTGACCGCCTGCTCTGAGAAAGGGAGCCTGTGTCCTAAGCTCGGTGTCAGCCTCTAAACAGTTAACTAGAAATACCAAACTCAGAATTGGTCTGTCTGTGCCTTTACACTAACTTACAACTTCAAAGGCAAACGCTTAGTTGCAGCATTTCAAGGCAAGGTGGTTAACTAGGCCTAAGGTTCTTGGCTAGCACTGAGGATTTACACCTCTGCCACAGTCCCTATCCAACAGTGCCCCTGGGCAGCAGCAGGCAAGCCTTCTTAACTGGCTTGCTGGCTCCCGGCCAGTGCTGGTTCCTCCTGGCCCTTCTAGGCCTCTGGAAGACTGTCTTGTTGGTAGTTTAACCTGAATGGGTTTTCCTTGAGCAGAGGGGTGTCAGGGCACTGATGCCTCCAGCTGGGGGCAGAGAAGGCCTCATAGACCCTGTCCCATCATCTCTTTACAGTATGTTCACACAATAGGCTCAGAATTCTAGGCTCATGTTCTTACGATTTTTCATGGTAACAGTTAATGGTTATGCCTGGAATTTATCTAAGACATCACAAGTGTACCCTCCCTCCCAGGTAGAATCTTGTAAATTAAATCATGTTTAATTGTATTCAATTATTTTAGGCTGAAGGGTTGGGGGGGGGGGGTGACTTTTTTTTTTTATTTTTTTTTTATTTTAACCATTGATTTAAAATTGGGGTGGAGGATGTGTCCTTGTCACTGTGAAGATTCAATTCTGGTGCAGGCATAATTAAACTAAAAATGAAACTCAGTCAAGCCCATTGCATTTTTCCTTGTTTTGGGTCAAAACCATAATAATCCATTAGTTTTTATATTATTTTGAACTATATAGTCCATATATATTTCTTCCTTCAATCTGTAATGAGAGGAAAAGAGTCACTCAGAATGGGCTTGGATTTATTGCAGAGGTTCAGAAAAAAACCCACAAAGCATTTGCCAAACAAGGCAGAGTTTAGGGTTTGCAGAACACACAACCACACCCACACCATATCCCAGAAGAATTAACATGGTTTGTAGTTAGTAAGGGTCACATATCTCTACTTGTAATTAAGTAGGCTGGCCCTTCATTGTTGCAAAAGAGCGGAGGAAGAATACAAGTTGTACTCTTCCCCCTTTGTATACCTGGGTGGACGCCAGATTGGCCTTCCTGGAAGGGAATCTAGCAGCCTTCTGCACTGACTGGTGGACAAAAGCTATCATGGACACAGGAAGTACATGATGCTCTCTTTCGAAGTGTATAGCAATAGCTGCTGCAGTACACACTCCAGCTCTCCTGGTGACCTTTTGTCTTCCTCTGTCACAATACTTCAGGAGCTGCTGCCTATGTGCTGCACACATGATCCTGTTTTAGTGTCCAATTTATCATAACAAATTCACTTGCTTTTCCTGTAGTAGTAACTGGCAACTCTGCCACCTTGGAGACTTCCCTAGCTGCACGTGATACAGACCTACCTGGATTTTTATGATATATTGAGTTGTCTTTAATTTTTGTTTCCGCAGATAAAAATATTAATAGATTCTGTATCTTAAAAAAACGAATGCAGGGTCCCATATTACCTTCCACTTAAGTGAGTGTTGGATAGGAGAACCCAGTAGTTCCAAGCTGAGGAAGGGCTAAGAAAGGGTGTAGTGCCAACCTCATGTGCTCTCAGTTTCCCCTAGCACCAAAAGAAATCCCTCTGTGTGTGCTGCATGGGATTTTGAAGGTCAAGGATGGAGATGCAAGTGTGTGCGGGGGATTGATTTATGCTGTATTTTCCCCTTCTTATGCAGCACATTTCCAGGTGACTGAGTTCATAGAGCTCGAAGCAATGGTAACTCAGATTGTATGCCCGTCCACATTCTTTGGGGATGATTTGCCATAGGGTGGCCTATCCAATGGTGAAATAGATCCTGTAGGAGTCTTGCTTCCAGGGGAAGGGTTTCCAATGGAAGGTCTCCAAATAGAGTTCCCTTCCTTACGTATCCTCATGATCTATAGGGTTGAGAAGCAGAACACCCTCTCTCCTCTGTGGGCCCCCAAGCCTTCTCCGCACCTGAGGAGAGAATACTAAGGGAACTCTGCAATGTGAACCTAGCCAGCTTTCTGATCCTGACCCATGTCCTGCCATAGCAATCTGCAGGGAGGAAAAAATTGGTTCCTCCTTTTTATTGACAGTAGGGACTAATTAAAGCAATTTTTCAAATTAAAGTACTTTCTGATCTGATCACATGATTGCAGGAACTGGGCCCCCAGGAACAGGCATATAGTGCTTATGCCATAGTCCAGTCCTTGTTCAGTGTGTGTGCTTTACATGCAGAGCTCCCCGTCTGCAAATAAACTGCATCCTGGGCCTATTAATCCTAGCTAAAATCTGATTTTATGTAGGCCTGTAATAAACACAAGGTAGTGTAATGAATTTCTGCACTCCTAACATTGTCAGAATGCTTTCTGTCAACTGCAATGCTACCACAGTAAAGAAAATGCTTTTTAAATGTTAGCATTGCTTTCAGTTTGCTTTATCTCTTGGCGCCTCACCAAATCAAGGCTTAGGAGAGATGACGTGAAGTTTACATCAGTTAAATAAAGTAATTTCATCTGGCTTAAGGAAATATGATTGAAATTATAAATTCTCAAAATAAATGTATCACTCCACTTAGACAGTGCAGAAGAACATCATTCCACTTGGTGTGTAACCCTCTAAGTGCCAAATTGGTGGTTGAGAGCTGTAGGAGATACAAATAAAATAAAATAAAAATGTACATTAAATATATGGAGGTAAAATATGAACACATATGTTCAAAGGGTTAACCAGAGAAGAAGAGACTGATGGCATCAAGCAAAACAATTTCACCATGTGCTGTGAGATACCACAGTGACGAGGGCAGAAGAAGAATTTAGATGATATTAGATTGCAGATAGAATATTCAGAATACAGAATACTCTTTGCATTTTCTACTTTAGTTTGAAATATTTTCAAAAGGAGCTTAGTCCAAAATATACACTTTAAAATAGCTGAGAACCAACCAACATATTCACCAGGAATGTATACATATCTATTTTTTAAGCCCGAAAAGATTTGAGCACTTTTGTACTGTTGTTCTTAATAGATTTCTGTCTAGGGTTTTTTTTTTTTTTTTTTTTTTTTTTAACCTCTTCCTGAAGAGCAGCAGTTGATTCCAAGGAAAAGGAATTATTTCTAAGCCTGAATCTCAGAACTCATGGGAATGTGGAATTAGCAAGATGTGTGAATGCCTTGAGCATTAAGCTTCTCAGATTTTGTAACCCGGTGGCACTGAGGTTCAGTTTTATTGTTGTACTGTCAATGAGAGAAGATACTGTTGTAGCCCTCTAGCAATTTATCATTTAAAGTCTATTTTTAACAAGTTTCATCATGGCAGATATGCACTAAAATCAGCTTGGAGAACTTAAAGGAAGTACTTTAGAAGCATTTAAGCTGGTGAGGGGGAGGCAGACGGAGGGGTGAGAGTGTGTGTTTTTTCTTCCTCCTCTAATGTTCATGTCAGAGGATAGCCTCACCAAAAAAGTAATAATAATAACATCCCCCAAATGGCTCTGCTCCTGTTAAACCCAGTGTCATCACCATAGCTGTGCAGCCACTGCTCCCCTTGGTGAGCAGTTTAGAAAGTAGAAAGAGACTGTTCACATGAGAGAACCCTCACTACCCTCAGTGTTCCTCAAGTTTCATCATGGCAGATTTGCACTAAAATCAGCTTGGAGAACTTAAAGAAAGTACTTTAGAAGCATTTAAGCTGGTGAGGGGGAGGCAGACGGAGGGGTGAGAGTGTGTGTTTTTTCTTCCTCCTCTAATGTTCATGTCAGAGGATAGCCTCACCGAAAAAGTAATAATAATAACATCCCCCAAATGGCTCTGCTCCTGTTAAACCCAGTGTTGTCACCGTAACTGTGCAGCCACTGCTCCCCTCGGTGAGCAGTTTAGAAAGTGGAACGAGACTGTACACATGAGAGAACCCTCACTACCCTCAGTGTTCCTCCTGAATACACAAGCAGCAGGCTCTGAATCTTATGTGTTAACAACCCTCAGATATTTTCATAGATTCATAGATTCTAGGACTGGAAGGGACCTCGAGAGGTCATCGAGTCCAGTCCCCTGCCCGCAAGGCAGGACCAAATACTGTCTACACCATCCCTGATAGACATTTATCTAACCTACTCTTAAATATCTCCAGAGATGGAGATTCCACAACCTCCCTAAGCAATTTATTCCAGTGTTTATCCACCCTGACAGTTAGGAACTTTTTCCTAATGTCCAACCTAGACCTCTCTTGCTGCAGTTTAAACCCATTGCTTCTTGTTCTATCCTTAGAGGCTAAGGTGAACAAGTTTTCTCCCTCCTCCTTATGACACCCTTTTAGATACCTGAAAACTGCTATCATGTCCCCTCTCAGTCTTCTCTTTTCCAAACTAAACAAAGCAATTCTTTCAGCCTTCCTTCATAGGTCATGTTCTCAAGACCTTTAATCATTAATGTTGCTCTTCTCTGGACCCTTTCCAATTTCTCCACATCTTTCTTGAAATGCGGTGCCCAGAACTGGACACAATATTCCAGCTGAGGCCTAACCAGAGCAGAGTAGAGCGGAAGAATGACTTCTCATGTCTTGCTCACAATACACCTGTTAATACATCCCAGAATCATGTTTGCTTTTTTTGCAACAGCATCACACTGTTGACTCATATTTAGCTTGTGGTCCACTATAATCCCTAGATCCCTTTCTGCCGTACTCCTTCCTAGACAGTCTCTTCACATTCTGTATGTGTGAAACTGATTTTTTTCCCCTAAGTGGAGCACTTTGCATTTGTCTTTATTAAACTTCACCCTGTTTAACTCAGACCATTTCTCCAATTTGTCCAGATCATTTTGAATTATGACCCTGTCCTCCAAAGCAGTTGCGATCCCTCCCAGTTTGGTATCATCCACAAACTTAATAAGCGTACTTTCTATGCCAATATCTAAGTCGTTAATGAAGATATTGAACAGAGCTGGTCCCAAAACAGACCCTTGTGGAACCCCACTTGTTATGCCTTTCCAGCAGGATTGGAAACCATTAATAACAACTCTCTGAGTACGGTTATCCAGCCAGGTATGCACCCACCTTATAGTAGCCCCATCTAAATTGTATTTGCCTAGTTTATCGATAAGAATATCATGCGAGACCGTATCAAATGCCTTACTAAAGTCGCATCATCAGAGATCTACAACCTATCCTGAAAGATGATCCTTTACTCTCACAGAACTTGGGAGACAGACCTGTCCTCGCTTACAGACAACCCCCCAACCTAAAGCAAATACTCACCAGCAACCACACATCACTGAACAAAAACACTGACCCAGGAACCTAAAGCCCGATGCCAACTCTGTCCACATATCTATTCAAGTGACATCATCATAGGACCTAATCACATCAGCCATACCATCAGGGGCTCGTTCACCTGCACATCTACCAATGTGATATATGCCATCATGTGCCAGCAATGCCCCTCTGCCATGTACATTGGCCAAACCGGACAGTCTCTATGCAAAAGAATTAATGGACACAAATCTGACATCAGGAATCATAATACTCAAAAACCAGTGGGAGAACACTTTAACCTGTCTGGCCATTCAATAACAGACATGCAGGTGGCTATCTTACAACAGAAAAACTTCAAAAACCGACTTCAACAAGAGACTGCTGAGCTGGAATTGATATGCAAACTAGATACAATCAACTCAGGATTGAATAAGGACTGGAAATGGCTGAGCCATTACAAACATTGAATCTATCTCCCCTTGTAAGTATTCTCACACTTCTTATCAAACTGTCTGTACTGGGCTAGCTTGATTATCACTTCAAAAAAATTTTGTGTCTTACTTAATTGGCCTCTCAGAGTTGGTAAGGCAACTCCCACCCGTTCATGCTCTCTGTATGTGTGTATATATATCTCCTCAATATATGTTCCACTCTATATGCATCCGAAGAAGTGGGCTGTAGCCCATGAAAGCTTATGCTCTAATAAATTTGTTAGTCTCTAAGGTGCCACAAGTACTCCTGTTCTTTTTTCTAAAACCACAGTAACTTTATTTTCAGAACATACAAGTGTTACAGATCCTTAGGTAAAACAACTCCTCAGAATCTCTGCTCACTCCTTCTTGGAGTCCTTGGACCCAGTCTGCAGATAAAGGCGACAAGTACCTTCGAACCTCTACCCCCTGCAGTACTTGTATTGTCAGTCAGTAAACAATCAGTGAGAGAGAGCACTAAGAACAGGATCTTGCCCTTAAATAAGGTTTCAGTCCCCTCTGTCATATGACTCACTGACGAACTGCAGCATCTTGGTCAGGTGGCTACGTTCCAACCCTATAGAGACAAACTGGGAGAATCAGTTTCCTTTAGCATGGCCACTCTCTTTAACATACCCATTGTTCTGACAGTAACCTTGACAACTGTTGTATTACTCACTTTAGGGAGGCATCAGGCATTACAACAATCTGTCTGTGATTTAGAATCATAAAAATATAGGGATGGAAGGGAACTCAAGAGGTCATCTATTCCAGCCCCATATGCTGAAGAAGGATTAGCGTTATGTAGACCATCCCTGACAGATATGTGTCTAACCTGTTCTTAAAAACCTCTAGTGATGGGGATTCTATAATGCTCTCAGAAGCCTATTCTCGGGCTTAACTATACTTATAGTTAGAAAGTTTTTCCTAATATCTAACCTACATCTCCCTTGCTGCACATTAAGCCCATTACTTCTTGTCCTACCTTCAGTTGACATGGGGAACAAATGATCACCAACCTCTTTATAGCAGCCCATAAAATATCTAAAGACTGATATCAAGTCCCACTTTAGTCTTCTTTTCTCAAGACTAAACATGCTCAGATTTTTTTTTTTAACTTTTCCTCATAGGTCAGGTTTTCTAAACCTTTTACTATTTGCGTAGCTCTCATGTAGACTCTCTCCAATTTGTCCAGATCTTTCTCAAAGTGCGGCACCTCTGAACTGGACACAGTATTTCAGCTGAGGCCTCACCAGTGCAGAGTAGTGTAGAGTGTCTTACGTACGATACTTCTGTTAATACTCCCCAGATTAATATTAGCCTTTGTTTTCAACTGCATCAGACTTTTGATTTATATTCGGTTTGTGATCCACTATAATCTCAAGATCCTTTGGTGCAGTATAACTGGGTAGCCAGTTATTCCCCATTTCTGTTTGTGCATTTGATGTTTTTCCCTAAGTGTAGTACTTTGCATTTGTCTTTATTGAATTTTACCTTGTTGATTTCAGACCAATTCTCCAATTTCTCAAGGCTATTTTGAATTCTAATCTTGTCCTCCAAAGTGCTGGCAATCCCTCCCATCTTGTTGTCATCCACAAATGTTATAAGCATACTGTGCAATCCATTATCGAAGTAATTAATGGAAATATTGAATAGTACCAGCTCCAGGACAGAACCCTGCAGAACCCCAGTCTGACTGCAAACCATTGATTACTCTATGAGCACAGTCTGTCAACCAGTTTTGCACCTACCTCATAGTAATTTCACCTAGACCACATTTCCCTACTTTGTTTATGATGTAGATAGCCTAACATTGCATTGGCTCCCTTTGTAGCATTCATGAATGATATTACTCACCACCAACTGCATGTATACACAGAGGTGCAAGATGCATCTCTTTCTGCTGAGCCCTCTATCTACCATAGTCACAGAAAGTGCACAAATATCAATGAACAACAACACCACATCTGGTTTGTAGCTGAGTTCTGACCTTGAACTATGGTGAGTGATGCTTCTTTGCTATGGCTTGTTGCTAGTATGCAGTGATCAACTTGTCCCCTTTGATGCAGCCTTACCTTTCATGGCTGTTGTGTGCTCTTGTTATCTCTTCACCTCTTGCACTTGTTCTGAACACTGTGTTAAGGAGGAATAGCTTCACACAGCACCCCACCTATTATTTGCACCGCAGTAGCACTCATTGTATGAGATACTGCACATATGTATAGGAAGATACACTCGGTAGCCCCAAGAGCTTAAACTCTTAAAGAAAAAATCTCTGTGCAGATTGGGAGAGTTGGACCCTTGCAAGCTGTACTCAGTTATTCTAAGGAAAAAGATAAAAGATTTGGCCATCCAGAAATGCACAGAAGAATATTAAGCCTGTGTCACAAGACTTGTGTCACCATATAAGTGACTGTAAAAACAGCATTATGGAATTTACTTGGCATGTGGTAGCTCAGTGATTTCCAGATCATACTTTTTTCCCCCTCATTCTCAGCCAACTCACTTCAAACTCAAGTAAAATTGGATTCTTTTCTTCTTATATCACCATAAATAATGATGGTCTGTGAACATATTGTCTTCAGATTATATCCTCAGAGGCATCTCTGTAAACTTTTTACCTTCAGTGGTTTTGTACAGTGATGTTTGGAACTGAGTAACCAATTCTATTGATGATGCAGAAGGAGGACTAGAATGCAGGTCACTCTCTCTTAGCTCTCTTGTCAGCTCTGAAGGTCTAAAAGGATTAAAAATAATAAGGGTTTATTTTTGTTACTAAAGCCAGCAAATAGAGCTCTGAATACACACACAGAGTGGGTCTTTTGATTGAGACAGGGCTGTTTTTATAGTCATTTTACAAAATAGAAACAGCATTTTAAACCACAGTGGGTCAAAGAAAATAAAACATACCAGCATGGCTTAAAGGTCAGAATGATTGTCTACAGTGAGCATCCTGCCTCTTCACTATTTTTTGTCACAACATGAATGTTCTCCTAATTGTAGTTTAAAAATTTACTTGTTTTATGTATAAAACTATTTTGTGGTGGCTCATTTTACCTGAGAAGAGAGAACAGCTCTATACATTTTGAGGTAGCTTCTTAAAAGCAGTGTACCCTAGGAAAAGAATCGTTTAGAAAAAAGCTATTATACTGTGTGATTTAAATACATACATCATATATATATATGATTTCACAGCTATAAAAGAGAGCTGTGAAATCATTCTTATGTACAAAATTTTAACCATTAATTTTACAGTATTGTTCACACCTCTATCTGCACTATCTGTTTCAACTTACTTCTCTTTGTTTTCCCACCTGCCTTTTCTATACTGATCCTGGGCTTGATGCTACCAGTGGGTGAATAGCTTGACTTACGTGAGTAGCTTCACTGAGTTTGGTGGGACTACTCTGTGCAGTAATAACTGTTTGCAAGATTGGGCCTTCAGAATGCTGCTCTGGTCAATGAGCTACACGCATTGGACAATCTGCTGCCTGTGTTTCAGTAAGGCATTTGATACAGTTACACGTATGAAATTATTATTCAAATTGGAGAAGGTGGGGATTAATATGAGAATTGAAAGGTGGAGAAGGAACTGCTTAAATGGGTGACTACAACAGGTCATGCTGAATGGTGAACTGTCAGGCTGGGGAGAGGTTACTCATGGAGTTCCTCAGGGATCAGTCTTGTGACCAGTCTTATTTAACATTTTCATTAATTACCTTGGCACAAAATCTATGAGTGTGCTAATAAAATTTGTGGATGACATGAAATTGGGAGGTATTGCCCATACAGAGGAGGACCAGAATATCATACAAGAAAATTTGGGTGACCTTCAAAACTGGAGTTATAGAAATGGGATGAAATTTAATAGTGCAAAGCGCAAGATCATGCACTTAGGGACTAAAAACTATATTCTTTTGCTATAAACTGGAGATGTATCAGTTGGAACTGACAGAGGAGGAGAAAGACCTGTGTGTATTGTTCGATCACAAGATGACTATGAGCTGCCCATGTGATGTGGCTGTGAAAAAGTCTAATACGATCCTAGGATGCAACAAGCATGGTATTTCCAATAGAGATATGGAAGTGTTATTCCATTATATAAAAAGAAGTCTTGAGACCTTAACTAGAATATTGTGTGCAGTTCTGGTCTCCCATGTTAAAGGAAGATGATTTCAAACTGGAACATGTGCAGAGAAGGGCTACTAGGATGATCAGAGGAATGGAAAATCTGGCTTATTAGAGGGGACTTATGAAGCTTGGCTTGTTTAGCTTAAAAAATGAAGGCTGAGGGGAGATATGATTACTCTTTATAAATAAATCATAGGAATAAATACCAGGGAATGAGAGGAGTTATTTAAGTTAGTTTGCACAAGAACAAATGGATATAAACTGGCTATCAACAAGTTTAGGCTTGAAATTAGATGAAAGTTTCTAACCATCAGAGGAGTGAAGTTCTGGAGCAGTCTTCCAAGGGGAGTACCAGGGGCAAAAAACATAACTTGTTTCAAGACTCAGATTGATAAGTTTATGGAGGGGGTGGTATGTTGAGATTGCCTACAATGGCATATGACTCATCTGCAACTGCTATTAGCAAGTATCTTCAATGACCAGAGATGGGAATCTGGAAGGGGAGGGCTCTGAGTTACTACAGAGAATTCTTTCCCAGGAGTCTGGCTGGTGGGTCTCACCCACATGCTCAGGGTCCAGCTGGTTACCATATCTGGGGACTGGAAGGAATTTTCCTCCAGGTCAGATTGGCAGAGATCCCAGGAAGAATGGGGGTTACCTTCCTGTGCAGCATGGGGCACTGATCACTCATTGGTTTAATCTAGGGGAAATGGTGGATTCTCTGTATGGTGAAGTCTTTAAATCAAAGTCAAGTTCCTTTATTAAAAACATGTGGATTTTTATATATGGTATAACAGTGGTCGTCAATCTTTGGCACACAGCCCATCAGGGTAATCCGCTGGTGGGCTGCAAGACATTCTGTTTACGTTGACCATCCACAGGGATGGCCCCCCACAGCTCCCAGTTGCCGCGGTTCATGGTTTCTGGCCAATGGGAACTGTGGGAAGCGGCACGGTGGTATAAGATTAGTGATTTCTTTATCACTATGGTTAGCATTAAAACTCCACAAGTTACTCACTGCTGACTTCAATTTGTGGGCTTTGGATATGACTTGCTTCCTGGTGGCTACTATAAAATTTAAAACAGCACTTGTGCAATCTTGAGCACCTATTAGTGAACCACCTGAGACTGTGCATGCATACCCTAATTCTAGGCTCAGCCAATGTGACTGTGGCAATTTTGGTTGGAGCATCCTTATTCTCCTTCCCACTGCCCAGGTGAATGTGAGAAACTGAAGTGCCAGTTGAGAAGGACAGTGCATGATGTGAGTATTAATGTAGAATGTTAATGTCCTGGCTGGGGGGGTTGGAAGTGACATAACTGTTGTACTAGAACTGCTTATAGGTGTGAGTACTGTATGCACAATGTGGAAGCAGCCCGGGAGAATGAGATTTTAAAAAAAACTTATGGAAAGCCTGACAAGTATGTTTTGGTTTTGGTGAAAGGATTATTTTCTATGAAAAATTATAACTCCTCCCAAAAACTTCTCCAGCTTTTCCCAGGAATATTGGTGAAGCTGGGTATATTCCGAGATGCAGAGTTTTAGAAGTGATTGAAGTGAGTAATAATATGAAAGCCCAAGTTAATACTTCGAGAGACCGAATCAAACTGTCCTGCAGTTTTCATGCTAAAGATACAACTAATGCACTTACAATTACTAAATTCAAGAAAAGCATTTGATTCTCCTGGTTTAGTATCATGTGTGCTTAGCTTTAAATTTGGTGTTTTGGGGTGCAGTCGCCATGACTTTGAGGACAACAGTAGTCAGTTGACTACCAGGACTAACTGCTATAGCAAGCAAAATTCTGGAGATGAGCAAAACCAACTCAGAGTGAGAACCAAGGGTCACTTCAGCTTTACTCAAGGTTCTTCATTCTTCCCTTTCCTTTCTTCCTTTGTGTTTCTTTCCCTCAGTAGCCTGAAGGCACATGGAGTACTACAACAACTTATTTGAGTGGCTATTTGTGCTAATATTCTATTAACATAAATGTGCCACAGTTACTAGGTCTCCATGATGAGTTGCAGAGCAGAATATGATGAAATGGATCTGAAAACAGCCAAGCACTTCTTTCAGCTATGCTCAGGAGCAATACAGGTTTCTCCCTATCACTTTAGCCTTGCTTTTTTGTTCCCTTCTCCCATGCTAGTTCCTTGTAGCTTTAATATACAGTACAGATAGAGAGAATCGACTACAATGATTTCAGATAGAATGTTTGTCATTTGTGATTGAATAATAGAACTCTTGTATATAGAGATTAAGAAATTAGATAATGAAAAATGCTATTATCTATGCATTAGAAAAACTTTGTTCATTATATAATTTAGAAATTAGCTTCTTGATTTAATTACCATAAAATATTGTTTTATTGCGTCTCTACTTTATGAAGCTTTAAACTTCTAAATCAAGAACAATCAGATTGTATTTATGCCTTTAAATCTGGCTTTTTTTCCAGTCTATTACTTGTAAATATATATATATTTTTAAATCTTGCATTTCTCTATTGTAGGATTCATATAGTTTTTAAGCCAATGTTAATTTGCACATTACACTTGATGTCTGCTGAACTGACAATACTGTATGTTTATCTCCTGAGTAAACAGATTAATTAGCTTCCAATGGGGCTTATTTAGGAGTGATTGTCTACCTCTGTTTTATCTTTTGCACTGAAATAAGCCATGGAAGTTAGGGGTTTTCACATTTCTCTCAATGTTTTTAATTTTGTTTACTGGCATCTTTGAAAATAATAATTTGTAGTATTCAAATAGTACTTTCAATATCCAAAGCACTTTGCAAGTATTAAGTAAAAAATCCCAAGTGATATAGGTCAGTAAATATCCACATTTTTTACAAAAAGACTGTGGAACAAGTATCAGGGGGTAGCCGTGTTAGTCTGTATCTACAAAAACAACAAGGAGTCTGGTGGCACTTCGAAGACTAACAGATTTATTTGGGCATAAGCTTTCATGAGTAAAAACCTCACTTTTTCGGATGCATAGAGTGAAAGTTACAGATGCAGGCATTATATACTGACACATGGAGAGCAGGGAGTTACTTCGCAAGTGGAGAACCAGTGTTGACAGGGCCAATTCAATCAGGGTGGATGTAGTCCACTCCCAATAGTAGATGAGGAGGTGTCAATTCCAGGAGAGGAAAAGCTGCTTCTGTAATGAGCCAGCCACTCCCAGTCCCTATGCAAACCCAGATTAATGGTGTTGAATTTGCAAATGAATTTTAGTTCTGCTGTTTCTCTTTGAAGTCTGTTTCTGAAGTTTTTTTGTTCAATGATAGTGACTTTTAAATCTGTAATAGAATGACCAGGGAGATTGAAGTGTTCACTTACTGGCTTATGTATGTTACCATTCCTGATGTCCGATTTGTGTCCATTTATTCTTTTGCAGAGGGACTGTCCGGTTTGGTCAATGTACATGGCAGAGGGGCATTGCTGGCACATGATGGCATATATGACGTTAGTGGATGTGCAGGGGAATGAGCCCTTGATGGTGTGGCTGATGTGGTTGGGTCCTCTGATGCTGTTGCCAGAGTATATAATGCCTGCATCTGTAACTTTCACTCTATGTATCCGAAGAAGTGAGGTTTTTACTCACGAAAGCTTATGCCCAAATAAATCTGTTAGTCTTTAAAGTGCCACCAGACTCCTTGTTGTTACTGTGGAACAGAGGCTCTAGCTTAAGGTTTGGGATCATATCCTTATGTCTCAATTCAAATCAATCACCTTTGCCTCTGAATCAATTTTAAATTTAGCAATATTGTGGATCTTGAAATTAGTTGCTGTTTGCTGCAGATCCCAGGAAATGGGCAACATCCCAGGAAATGAGCAACATGCTTGGGCTATCTCCCTGCTTAGTTTACTTTGACAGACATACTCTCAGTGTCCTTTTAACTTACATTTCTATTGGCTTGACAGACTTTATCTGTTTGGAGTGTTCTTCCTTGCCACACTTGTCACATTATTTTTTCCGGAGGGAACTCAGCCCTCTTGAGGCATTTTAATTTTTTAATGAAGCTTACTTTTTCTTGTTTTACCTGGCAAATAGTTTTGCTTCTAATTCTTGCACTGTGCTTCAACTTCCTTGATGTGTTCCTTGCATTTTTATTAGCTCAATGTGCCTTGCCATTTGCACAATCTTTTCCATAGTTATCTTGGACATCAGCTGTATTTTTTTCTGAAAATTATTTGTTTAAAATCCGGACAGCTAGACAATATCATGTCTGTCTTTTCTGTCACAATTACCTGCTTGATCATCGACAGCTCTTTTTTAAAAGGCTTCTGTGCATTCTCTAGGACTCTGAACTTGCAGATAAAAGCACATGCACATTCATATGTTACATTTCTCTTTAAATGAATATTTGGCTACTGAGTGACTTGGCATATACTGGAGCTACATTTGACCAATCACTTTCCTTTACTGAAGAAGAACATTTAGTTTTGTTTACATTTGAAATAGTTTATTGTAGAGCTATATCAGCCAGTATCCTCACCGGGCTATTTTAGACACACAAATGAGATAGACATTACAGCCAATTTAAATAAATTATCCACCCCACTGTCTACAAGGTAATATGGGAGAATGATGTAAGAAATAATTAAATATATTTCCCAGGAAAGGATAAAGAAACTCAGGGTCAGGTAAAAAATGGAAATTGGTGTTATGCAGTAGAACTAGGGATGTTGTTTCCAGGATCTCTGAAAGAAGTGGCAAAGAAATGAATAATAGGGATTAAATTGGAAACACTCTTTAGAAGCAGGATAAAGGAATATTTTAGGAGACACTCTTATCAACATACCAGTAACATGGATTTACAAAAGGAAAAATATGGCCAAAGGTGAATTTTGTCTGAGTTACCGTGTGTAAAAGATCCAATTTGGGATGATGGTGGTTGTGTGGTGCATGTGAGCAAGGAGGTAACTCTGGCACAAATTACAAGGAGTCAGAGAAAATGTCCTTTTTTATGATTTTATCTTTGATTACACAACAGAATAGCATTATTGATCGTGCTAAGGTCTACATATCCATCACAATGGATTCTTTAGCCTGCTTACAGCTTGAGGCAGAACCTGACCTGTCATCATTAGCAGCCGGGGATGCTGTGCCTCTTGAAGTTTCCTCCAGTTTTCTCTGCCTCCCTGGTGGCCTTCGGCTCAGCCAAGCCTCCCTGTTGCAGAGTTTATCTGAGGGAAAACTCCAAACTTCATTTCTAATGTTTAGATTAATTCAGCTCAATAACATGTCTGTCTGATTCCCAGCCATGTCCCAGGACTGCTTTTGATTTGGAGGAGAATGACCTCTCAGCTCCACTTCCTGTTCGGAGGCATTTGCCACAGCTGCTGCCCATGCAGACTGCAGAAAGGGAGCCAGGCCATGAAAAGTCAGAGGCAAAAGGGAAGCGTCTGTGTCTTCTGCTTCACCACTTACAGAGTGTCTTATAGGGGAGCTGTACTGAGCCCAATAACTTGTATATTTGACTAAAGTATAACTTGTGTTTGGCTAAATAATATCTTCCAGAAAAGCAATTTGACTGACTTCAGCTTCCCGCCATGGGTTCTTGAACACTTAAGTACCTAGTATTTTCTCACTCTGAAGTTACTTATAGGTTGTAATCAGTCACCTCTCAATCTTCTTTTGATAAACTTAATAGATTGAGATCTTGAACTTTCTTATTATGAGACATTTTTTCCAGCCCTTGAATCATTTTTGTGACTCTCTTCTACACTCTGTACATTTTTAACATCCTTGTTAAAATCTTAACACCAAAATTGTACTCAATGTCATTGTGACCAATTCTACCTCCCTACTCCTATAAAACTACCTCCCTACTCCTATTCATTACCCTCTTGTTTATACATCCAAGGATCCCATTGACCCTCTTTGCTAGAGCTGTGTGAATACGTGATTTTTTTTGGTTTGCTGGCCAAACTGAAAATAAAAAAAATCTTTTTGAACTGGCTTGAAACAAAAACATTTTGGTTTTCTATGTGAAACAAAAATCTGAAAAAAATGGTTTTGGATCAAATGAAAACATTTTGACCCCCAATGAAATATTTCATGTTGATTTCAGGTATGCTTGAAAATTAAATTAAATAGTCATTGGATCAGAAAGGGTATGAGAATATATCATATCCTGGTGATTAGAGCTCTCACCTGTAATGTAGGACACCCAAGTTCAAATCCCTTCTCCAGATCAGGCAGAGTGGGAACTTGACACTGCATCTCCCACATCCCCGATTAAAATTCCAATCATGTGGATTGTCCTACCAGGCCACGTGATTGCCATCTCATTTTTCTCAACAATAAGAATTCCAAATTCCTCTTGCTTGTTACCCAGACTCCTAGCATTGGTATATAAACTATAAACAATTGAAAATATTCTTCACTTCACATTGTTGACAATATCAGTTCAATTTGTTTGTGACAGGTTAATGATTTTGAATTTATGCTGCATTTTCCTACTTAGCACATTCCTCTTGTGCTGTTAGCATAATGCCCTCCTGGCTGCTCCAGCTAGATTAGCATTACTTCACCTATGAGATACAGGTCATCCTGTTCATACAGACCCCTCATCCACTGGAATGTGGTTCAATGTTGCACAAAACTTTCAGCTTCAAACCAGTTGCATACAGAACTGTTCACCTACATTATTTTCTGCCTTCTCATGCTTAAGGGATTGGACGGATCTCCTAGAAGAGTACTTGGACTTTCTTCTTCAGTTTCCTTCAAAGATCAAAATGATTTAGTTGGGAATTGGTCCTGCTTTGAGCAGGGGGTTGGACTAGATGACCTCCTGAGGTCCCTTCCAACCCTGATATTCTATGATTCTATGATCCTTGAAGTTTTCTATAATCTGCGTAATTCCACATGATGCAATGTTATTGGAACCAATGTGTAACATTACCAGTAGAGAATTACCAGAAAACTTCATATTTCCATCTATCATGTATTTTGGTGCAGAGACCCTGTCCTGTTGTGAAGGAAGAGAGACAAAAAGCCCTGCCTCTTTCAGGACAGGGAAAGCACTAGCCACTTGAAATTTTTTTGGAGCTTCAAATTTAGCAAACACTAGATTTCTGGAGGTTAATATGAAAGGTGGAGTCTCCAAACAAGATCCAGAAACAGCAAACTGGTAAAAAGAACAACACTCTCCTCCTCCCAAGCAGGTGGGAACGGAGAGCTGGACTTCCCACCAGCTCTGGGCTGGTGGGAGCTCCCCACTTTTCAGTTTTGTATCTACCTAGGGCTAGAAAGTATCTAGTAAATAGTCAGGTCTTGTAAATGTAGAACACATCTCTTCCATAGTCCCCATTCCCTCCAGGAAAGGAGGAAGAAAATAATTAATCATACTTTCTTAATAAGTAAAGACTAAATCAATAAAGAACAAGCTGGAAATAATTGTTAATCAAATGTATGATGAGTTGTTGTAGCTGTATTGGTCCCAGGATATTAGAGAGACAAGGTGGGTGAGGTACTATCTTTTATTGAACCAATTTCTGTTGGTAAGAGAGACAAGCTTTTGCACTTACATTGAGCTCTTCCTCAGGACCTGGTTCAATAAAAGATATTACTTCATCCACCTCATCTCTCAAATGTATGAGGATACATTTAGTCCTGGAACTTGCTCCTATTTATAGATAGTGGGAGTTTTGACTTGGGCTTCTGAGAGCAGGATCATGGTCTTATTCTAATTTTCAAGAGGCAAATTATGAATCATCCAAAGATTCTAATTCATATTAAATAAAGAGTTTAACTTATTTCCCTGAACCTCAATATAATTAAACAATTTTAGTCCTAACAATTCACTCTTACATTGGCACTGTAAAATTGATAAATAGTTCTATCTTCATATGACTGGGAATTTCCCAGTACCCTGGAAGAAGTCTGCAAAACACTAGAAGAAATATTTGGCCATAAAAATCACACTAGGCCCTGTTGCAATTTTGACAGATCCCTAAAAAAAGAATGTTGAAAATGTGTAGGAAATGGTTCATAACTGCTTCTTTCATAGCAAAACAGATAGTTTGCAGGCATTAGAAAGACAGAAACACCCGGCTATAAAGAATGATTCAGTGCCATGACAGATACTGTAATTTATGAAAACCTATATGCATTGAAGAAATCCAAATATTTTGAAAAGATTTGGAAATTTTGGGACTGATTGTAAGTTATACTACGGTGGCTTAAAGTGGCCTTAAAGTGGGCAGAAATGTCCCCCTGAGAATACCCACTGCACAGAGGGCATCCTTGAGATACTGAGCTGTCATAAAGGCTATGCATTAGCCCTGTTCCCCCGAGTCATGGGAAGGAACGCATAAGTTACACTTTCACCAAAGCCTGGGCACCTTTGCCCAACTACCCCAAGCCTCTTTCAAGTGGAGGAACAGATTAATTGAGAACGAAGTCCCTTTTCTTGATTGCTAATTCAGAGACAGATTGTGCACCCTTTGCTTAGATTGGTGAGGATTTATTCACCCAAATATTTCCAAACTCATTCCCTGTAGCTTTCCCTTGTCCTTTACCCAGTATCTTTATCTTATATTATCCTGATAATCATCTGTTTCTCACTGTGAAAAATCTCTTTGCCTGCACAAATTAACAATTCCCATAAATTGTCTCTGCTGGTGCCCGATAGGCTCCTGAGGCTGTGACTGTATGCTGCTCTTTTTCTATCTCTCACTAATCTGAAGCCATCTCTGGGATGTGATAGGATCCTGTCCCACTTGATGCTTAGGGGGATCCAGTGGGGTATATTGCCATGGAAGAGCTCCCAGTTCTGTCTGGAAACTGGGATATGTGAGGAAGTAAGCTTGTGTCACAGTTCTCGAGTTAGTTGCAGCCCTGACCCCCTCAGGTTCTCAAGGACATTCTGTGTAGACCTCAGGTCTGTAACCATCATTTTTCTCAGGGCAGATTCCTGCTAATCTTTCTCTCTGGGCTTTAGGCTGCAGAATCCTGTAATTTCTGGTTAATGTCTCAGCGGGTCTGACTTTAGTTAGCAACTGTAGTCTTGTTCTTTCAAGGACAATGATAGGGTTATTATGTGACCAGCCAACACTCATAAAACAGTGTACTATTTATTCAGAACAAAAATATTTCAAAGAAAACATATCTTAAAAACAACAAGCAGCTTACACACATGACTGGCTTATCAAGCAGCTACTGATCTTCCACATGGAGACCCAGCCAGGTTTCAAAGTACTTCAGGTGCTCCAAGGGGCTTGTGTTTGGTCGCAGATTTATGTTTACCAGTTCTTGGATAGAGTGAGCAATCCTCTCCTCTGGTCATGGCTAATATTTTATAGGGTTTCAAGTTCTTTGTCTTTTTAGGCCTTTTCAAATTAGTCTATGCTATTCCCCTGGAGGCAAAACTTCAAAACACTTTTTACCTGCATTGCTCCAGTAATGGGGATTTGAATTTATTAGTCCCCATTGACTTTAGTTCCTGCAAGAACTATCCTTTAGCTCACCCATTGAGCAAGGAATACAATCACTAGCAAGCTTATCAAAATACATTAGATCTTTCAAAAAAATTGAATCAGTCACTCTTGCCTTGAAGTAGTTTTGGACATGGTCATGTCTCACACCCGGTACAGTCAGTTATGTGTTTTTGAATAAGGAAAGAATAAGTCTGGCTAGAAATTTTCTGGCAAAAGGTGTCTCCCCCCCCCCCATGAGATATTGAGTATTTAACAAAAAAAAAAATTATTGGAGAACTGAAACTCAAAAATTGGATTTTTTTGTTTGTTTTTGATGAAAATTTGGCATTTTTTGCAGGAAAAGCTCCCTCTATCTTTAGGAAAGAAGGATTATAAACATATAGGAAATTACTGATATATGTTAAGAGGTAATGTAAAGAGCTGCGATATCAATTTCCTGTAAGGTATTTCTTCTGGGAAGAGGCAACAGGTACCATGACCCCATTTATCTTAAAGGAGTCAGACACATCAGGAAAGTGCCTTTGAAGTGGCTTATGCACAATACAAATAAAGTACTTTAGGTGCCACAAGGACTACTTGTTTTTTTTTTATTCAGTAGTGGCACTCATAGAACATGAAATGACATTACAGGGGAGGTTCTTTCTTCTGGAACCATTGTTTGGAAAGTGTCCTGAAAATAATGTAACAAATCTTGAAGTCCTTATTCAAATAAAATTCAAATTGCTTTCATCTGGGGATTTTGTCAGACTAAGGACTTCAGGATTTAGCCTACTAAACAATAACCTATTAATTTATATACAGGTTCCAGTTACAGGCCACCTATTGACACTGTCTTCAATTAATAAATGCTAGCAATTTTGAAACGCTATTTGCTGCATAAACTACCATTTTAGTGGAGAACTCACTGCTGGGGACACGTAAGTGGACTTAAAACTAAATTTGACAGCTACTGAATGGAACTGCTCAGGAATGACACCGGTAGTACCTTGCCTCCAAGTAAATGTCAAAAAGAGATCAATGATGGATGTGATAAGAGAATGGTGGAGAGATAAAGTATGTATTCTGACTTTGCCGGAAATGACAGTGTATCACATGCATGTATTACATGCACAGGCATATCCCTAAAATACCTACAGACATTTAAATTTGTTTTTCCCCCCACGTTACTTTATAGACCATGCACACACAAAGCAATCAGATACGCTTGCAGACAGGCAGTACACATTTCGCTGGTGTGATGAATTGGGGAATCTGTCCATATTCGCCTTATGAATTCTGGTTAATTTTATTAAATTGATGTTATTATTGAATGTGTCAATGAGTAGTGAGTGCTCCATGGGTGGACAAGGTCCCTGACATGCATCACCAACCTGTGTGGGAGAAACTACAAAGCAAACAAAAATAGTTAACCTTAATGACTCTTGCTCTGGCAGGGCAACAGCAATGCTAGATGCCTGAACTGGAAATAAGCCAGTTTGAACAAGGGGCGGGGGGGAGTGGAAAGTGAATAATCCCTAAACAGGAAAACAGAGATGGCATGTTAGTGCCAGTCTTTGAAAACCACAGGGGCAGACTGAGAGAGGAACAAAGGCACAGACTTTTGGAGGGTCAGAGGACTACTTTGACTGAGTGACCAGTCAAGGTTCAAGGCATCTGACTGGAAAGGGGAGAGGGCAGACTCTGTGGTCCAGAGGGGGAAGCCATGAGGAGAGAGTCCCATAGGATTGTCAACTCTTTCAATTTTAATGTCACTATCATTATTTTGGGGATGGATTTTTACCTGTCTCATGAAAACATGCTGACGGGTGCTAATTCACAATTTTTCTCTTGTTCATAATGTTTACCATCTCCTGTGACTGACAATGGGGATGAAGCCAGCAAGATGGCTGCCATTTCCCTATAGATTATCTGCATGTGGGATTGAGGCTGCCCTTTGTAAAGTTGTCTGCCACATCCCACTGTTGGCAAGGAGATTGAAGCCAGCCCATGAGTTAGGGTTACCATACGTCCTCTTTTTCCCGGACATGTCCGGCTTTTCAGCAATCAAACCCCCGTCCGGGGGGAATTGCTGAAAAGCCACACATGTCCGGGAAAATGGCCGGCACTTCCTCTCCCCCTGTGGCTCTGCTCCACTCCTCCTCTCTCAGATTTACAGAGCCAAGCTGCCCGAGCAAGCGCTACTGGCTTCAGGCAGCCTCCGGACCCCGAGCCCCCAGCCAGGCACTTCTCCTACCCGGCTCCAGCTGAGCTGCTCCCACGGTGCAAGGTCCCGAGGCAGGGGGGGTGCTGCCTGAAGCCGGTAACGCTGGCTCCTGCAGCTCTGCTCTGTAAGTCTGAGGGGGCGGAGCCGAGCTCGGCTGGAGCTGGGGAAGGGACATGTCCAGCCAGCTCTGGGTCCTGAGGTAGGGGAGGGCTGCCAGAAGCCAGCAGCTCGGCTCTTACAGTCTGAGCTGGGAGGAGCAGCTCAGCTGGAGCCCAGGTAGGAGAAGTGCCTGAAGCCGGTAGCACTAGGGCAGCTCGGCTCTTAAACAGAGCCGAAGAGTCAGGGAGCAGCAGCAGTCACCAGAGCCTGCTCTAAGGTAAGCCAGGGATGCCAGCAAAGCTGGGAGTACCATGCGCCGCTGATTGCACAGGTGGGGGGCAGCGCTGGGGGAGCTGCTCCGGGGAGTCGCCAAAAAGCACTGACTGGTGGGGGAGGAAGGGAGGGCAGTGTGAAAAAGGCAGGAGTGTGCAGAGGGATCAGAGCTCTGGCTGCGATGGGCATCGGGCTGCCTTGCCTGCAAATGGATCAGAGCTCCTGGGGCTGGGGTGTGCTGTATGGCACTCAGCTCCCCATTTGTGATGAGACACAGCAGTGTGGTGGATCACTGCGAAATACCTGCCCAATCAGAGCTGTGGGGGCAGGACTTGCAGGGGCTGGCTCCGACAGCTCCCATTGGAGCTTTTCCCAGCCAATGGGAGCCACTGAGCTTGCCTTGTGGCGGGCCCAGCACGTGGAGACCCTGGCTGCCCCTGGTCCTAGGAGCAAACACAATGCCAAAACGAAAGTGTAAATTCACTGCAGAACTAAAGACAAAGTTCCCATGTTTTCGAAGTGGTAGAGATGAATGGGAAGCTGAGTGCATGGTATGTAGACCTGGTACTTACATCTCTGTGAAAAATAAAGGTGCTAATGATTTACAAACTCATGTGGACTCAGACAAGCACAAAAAAGCAGTTCAAGGAGAGAGCTCATCAACAAAATTGACAGATTATTTTGTAAAACCAGGCAGCGAATCAGAGGATGCTGTTACTGCAGCAGAGGGTGCGTTTGCATTTCACACTGTTAAGCATCATAATAGCTTTAAGTCAATGGATTGCACATCTGTCTTGTTGAAGAAGACATTCCCTGATTCTGAAGTGGCACGGAAATTTTCAAGTGCTAGAACCAAGACAGAAGCAATTGTTATCTCCGTGCTTGCACCACATTCTGCTGATGTTGTTCTGAAAACATTTGAAGAAAATGACATAGCTTACTGTGGAGTTGCTACAGATGGAAGCAATCACGGTTCAGTGAAAATATTTCCAGTAATTATTCAGTATTTCAACTGGAAGAATGGCGGTTTGCAGTCAAGTTTGATTGAGGTCCAGAACACACCTAATGAGACTGCCGACACAATTGCTCATTACGTAAAAGAAACGCTTGAAAAAAATGGTTTGTTTGAGAAGTGTATTGCATTTACAGGTGACAACTGCAATACAATGTTTGGAGGACTCCGGCGTGATGAAGATGGAAAGAACGTGTTTGCAAACTTAAAGAAGTTGTTGCAGAAGAGAACATTAATTGGTGTGGGTTGCCCAGCACACATTTTGAACAACTGTGTTCACCATGCAGCAGAAAGAATGAACATTGACATTGAGAACATTATTTTTAAAATTTACCAGTACTTTCATATCTACACTGTCCGAACTGAGCGACTGAAGGAGTACTGTGAGTTTGTTGATGTTGAATACAGAAAGCTGCTTTCTCATAGCAAGACACGATGGCTGTCATTATTTCCGGGCATTACAAGGCTGATACAGATGTTTCCAGCCTTGAAGTCATTCTTTCTGTCACAGGACAAACCACCCATAGTGCTTAAGACATTTTTTGAGTATGAATTAAGTGAGATTTACCTCTGGCACATGCATTCACTCATGAGTGTATTCCAAACTTACATCCAAGAAATCGAAAGGGAAAGCAATTCTGTTGTGGAAGTGCTGAACAGTTTGAACTCGGTTCAGACTATCCTTCTTGAACGCAAGACTCACAACTTTATGTCCCTGAAAGTTAAGGGACTACTGGCACAAAAGCGCATGGAAGGAATTGATGAAGAGTGTGACAAATTCTGTGCTGAAGTGAATAATATGTACAGCAGATGCTTAGAATATTTGGAGATGTGGCTTAGACCCCTTGAAGACTTCTCTTGTTTCAGGTGGATTACCCTGAGTGAGACACCGAATTGGAGTGATGTGGAACCTTGTATCAAGTACCTGACCGATAAGGGGATGCAAATTGATGACGTGAAGTGTTTTGATCAGTTCAGCAACCTGAAGAAGTTTACAGAAAGTTGCAACAGTGATGAAGAGTTCAGTAATTTGCTAGCACACCAGAAGTGGACCAAATATTTTGAGAAATCCAAAAACATTGAGTGTCATTCAGAACTGTTAAAGATTGCACAGTTTTTCTTTGCTATTCCTTCTCACAATGCAAATGTAGAGCGAATTTTTTCACTGATGCAAAGCCAGTGGACAAAGGAAAGGACCAACTTGAATGTTGAGTCGTTGAAAGGAATTCTACTTGTACAGTACAACTTCAGACAAACTTCTTGTAAAGACTTTCATGCCTTCTTAAAGAGCAATCAACCACTGCTGAGAAAAATGCGATCTGCAGAGAAGTATGCGTGGGCACATGAGGAGAAAGAAAACTGAAGAACTGGTGAAAGGAAAGGACTCACTACATATAAAGAATTACGTTTTAGAATTAAAGAATTAAATAGCTCAAAATGTCCGGGATTTTACCCGGCAGGGAGGAGAACTGGGTGCTCCAAGGCATCTGGGGAGCTGGGAAACAGAACAGTGTGAGCTGCGTGTCCTGACCGCTCCCAAAAACGGAGCGCTGGGGCAGATCCTCCACTGAGCAGCTTCATTAAAGTCATGGGAGTCTATACTAGTGGAGTGCCTGACTTTAGAATTGGTGCAGTTGTTTCGTGTGGCTGGGAGGGAGGAGGGGGAATGTGGGGTGCTCAGGGGAAGGGGCGGAGACTTTGGGGAAGGGGTTGGAATGGGGGCAGGGAAGGGGCGGAGTTGGGCGGGGCCAGGGGCGGGGAAAGGGGTGGGGCGGGGGAGGGGAAGGGGCGGAGTTGGGGCGGGGCCGGGGCCCCGTGGAGTGTCCTCTTTTTTCAATGTTCAAATATGGTAACCCTACATGAGTAAAATGGCTTAGGGCCATCACTCTGTGGTTCAGAGGTTGGAGAGGAAACAGGGACCGTGAGGAGCAGTAGAAACAAAACACTGTGAAAGGTGAATGGGAAGGCAAAGGAGAGCAGGAGATAGATTTAGGAGGCTGTGGGGCTGGAGGGAGGCTGAAGAGGACAGTGATGGAGGTGGAGGGATCAGATGGCAAATTTCCCAGCCTGAGGTTAGTGGTGGGTAAGGGCAGTCCCCTCCAAGCAGACAGGGGAACACAGTGTTGCCAACTCTCGTCAATTAATAGTGAGTCACAGGATTTTGGCACCTACAGTTCCACCAATCCTCCGATTTTCAGGGCTGGGCACACAGAAGGAACTCTCTGATAGCCTTGAGGACACAGACCTGCCCTGCCACTGAGCCCTGCCTCAATGTATGGCTCTAGAGCAGAGGGAGGATCCTGGGACAATGCGAAGCAGGGATGGGGGAGTTGGGGAAGTGGTGCTGCTGGGTCCCAGGTAGAGGAGTCCCCTGAGGTAGCAGGAGATTGAGAAGTGTTGCTGTTAGTTCAAGACAGAAATAGGGAATGGATGGTGGTTCCCCTATCTCAGATGTGTATTTTTGTGTGCGTGAGAGGTTGACTTTTCAACCTGAAATTATCACACACACATTGGCAGAGGGGTTGAGGGTAGCAAAACATATGAAAGGCAGACTGAAAAATATGATGTGATTGAAAAAAATCTCATGATTTTTGGGTTGTCTGACTTATTATTGGCTATACTGGGTCCAGGAACAGAAACTTGGAATCCTGCAGGGATACTCTCCCAAATCCCAAAGAATGCTCAAGAGAGGTGAGGAAACTGAGGCAGAGAGTAGCATGCAGGTGTTTCATTGTTTTGTCTAGATCTGTATAAATCTTCTGCAATCTGAAGGCAGAATGATTGACTTTGGAACCTTTGAAAAGTCTGTGTTATATGCCTCAAATACCACATGCCTCTGGAGAGGTAGGCTGCAAATCAGAGTTCCCACAAGGTTGGAATTCTTGGAAAAGGTGTGATAAGCAACTGGGGAGTTTGGAGTGGTCAGTTCTTGTCCTGAGGGCTGGAGGCTGCTGGACCATGAGGTCACACTTCCTTAAAGGGGTAACAAAGTCTGTGCCTGGGAAGTGTGCTGGAGAGGCCAAAGAACCCCATTTTTCCAGGCATAGATCAAATGCCATATGAAAATATGTCATTCTTTCCCACAGAGCTACTAATTATACTTTCTTTAATAATTCTTTTTG
This sequence comes from Malaclemys terrapin pileata, assembly GCF_027887155.1. Taxonomy (NCBI): domain Eukaryota; kingdom Metazoa; phylum Chordata; order Testudines; family Emydidae; genus Malaclemys; species Malaclemys terrapin. Next base: position 144,963,488 of record NC_071506.1, on the reverse strand, counting down.
TTGTGAACTGAAGTAACTGCAACAGTGTGAAATATATTTTTACAGCAGGTTTCATAGTTACAGCTTTAAGAAACGGTGGCAGTAATACACCTCTACCCCGATATAACGCGACCCGATATAACACAAATTCGGATATAACACGGTAAAGCAGTGCTCTGGGGGGGGCGAGGCTGCGCACTCCGGCTGATCAAAGCAAGTTCGATATAATGCGGTTTCACCTATAACGCGGTAAGATTTTTTGGCTCCTGAGGACAGCGTTATATCGAGGTAGAGGTGTAATTAAACTATGTGGCTTCAAAATGTGGTGGCAAGCATTAGCAGTGCCTGTGACACCCCTCTGAAACTGGTGAGTAGTATTTCCCACACCGCAGCTGGAGAAACTGAGGCTTAATGTAACTTTCTCAAGGCACTCATTGTGATTGAGCAGAGGCAAGAGCTCTTGAATATCAGTATTAAGGCCTCTAGACCATCCAGTTCATTAAAACAGACCAGTGTAGAGATGAACATTACTATGGGGCTGTAGAACTGAGAAAAAAACAAAACCTTTGAACAGAGTTAATAAGTAGATATTGCTGAGTTTCTCATCACTTTACAGCAACTAGCTCTGTATGTCATACTGGAGGATTCAAATTAGCTGACTTTCTCTGAACAAACCTTGTGTTCAAAGGAATAACAGCTGAAATTTACCAAAGTTCACTGCTACTCACTTTGAGCCATCTTGATATGTGAGTGAAAGAGTGCCATCAAATGCTAATCAAAACTGCTGTCAACTGAAACCATGAATGCCAGGGGAAAACACACTTGACTTTTACTTTAGCATATTATGCCTGTGGATTCTGTGAGTAACAAATATAGATAGTTAATAGTAACGGGAATTCTGCAGCCATTAGTAACTGCCATTAGTATAAAACTTCAGGTAATTAGAGGTTGTGGGTGGCCTTACAGCAGCAAGATTTCACTTCATAAAAGTGTTGGTATTGTAGTTGAGCTGTGGAAAAAAGTACACTTGCCTCGGGTGTTCTAGAGGTTGTTCATCATTTAGATTACTCAGGAGGTTGGTTAAACTCATTATTTGCCCTCCAAAATTCTTCAAAAAGCTATTGCCTTGTGGAGAATTCAACCACCACCCTCAACTCCTTGTTGAAAACAAAATCATTCAGAATGGAAAGCTTCAAGATTTAAAATTTGCTGTTTACCAAGAAAATTGTATGGACAAATTAGACTTCAGTAAACATTCCCACAGGTGGCTATAATCAACTTTCTTTTATGATAGCCTTGGGAGAGAATACTTCATTAATGAAAAGCTATGATTTGTGCATTTTACATTGCTTTAAGGACATGCTGTTAAGATTGGTTGTCTCCCACGTGAAGAGTTTGGTATCAGGTGCCTGATTTATGGAGACAATATATTAGTGCTGGTCTGGTCTCCAGACACTTCCTCACATACTGTTGGAACTGCCTTATGTACCTCTTCACTTCTCTGGGCTTTATCTTGAATTTTTAAGAGCCTTACTAAACTTCTTCACAAAAACGGTATGTTTGTGAGCGAAAGGGAAAGAGTAGAGGGTAGAGTGTTGGAGTAAGGTAGCTTTTTATCTTTATGATCATAATTTACCACAATTAAAATATTTTACCATATATTTTTCATCTAACTTAATGCCTCCTGTTAGGATTCACTGAGAATTTTAAACTTGTGGTATTTTTTTCATATAGCAATTTTTCTTTCCCATAATGTTGTGCTTTAATGACTTCGTGGGGAGGATCTTCTGTTGAACCACACTGTTATCAGGTGTTAGAATACTGGATTAAGAGTACGTCTACACTACCAGCCAGATTGGCGGGTAGTGATCTATCTATCAGGGATCGATTTATTGCATCTCATCTAGACGTGATAAATCAATCCCCGAACACGTTCCCCATCGACTCTGGAACTCCACCGCTGTGAGAGGCAGAAACGGAGTCGATGGGGGAGCAGCGGCCGTCGATCCTGCGCCACGAGGACGCGAAGTAAGTCAATCTAAGATACGTCGACTTCAGCTATGCTATTCTCGTAGCTGAAATTGCGTATCTTAGATCGATCCCTCCCCTCCCCGCAGTGTAGACCAGGCCTAAGTTGCTGAAGTTCTGCTGACTCTTGAGGAAGATGCGGCTCTAGGGACACCCAGGCTCAAAGAGTAAGATTAAATTGAGGTTTCTGTTAAATGGCTGTTTTGAGGTATAAACAAAATGACCATAAGTCATTTGTGCACACTTTGCATTCTGAGGTTCAAAGATAAAAATAATCCAGTTTTTTTTTAAATAAAAGCAAATTAGTAGAAGGGGGTGGTTGTGCAAAGTATCTTTTCATTAGAGAAACTCATTCCTGGTAGAAGAATAAAAAATAATATATAAGGAGCTATAAACATCTCTTTATTATTTTAAATATAATTGTTACAGGAACTTAAAAATGTATCCCCGCTTTTTTTTTTTAAGAAAATCCATTGGCTTCGATACTCATTCTCTTTTCTTCTGTAGCCAGTGCTACCAGATGCCTTTCAGGAGCAGTTTGTGACCCTATGGGAGGGAAGGGCCACAAACTGCCGCGGCAAGGTCAGGCAAGTTCATGCTGAACAGGAGAATGGTCTTCAAGGACTAGCTTAAAGTTTTTCTTTGTTTATTAAAGTCTCTTCCTCCTTGCTTTTGTCTTCTGCTATCTTCTATGTTCCATGCCCCTCTACTCCCCTGCCCTTCTCCACCTTCACTCTCCAGCCTCTCCTTCTCCTTAATGCTAAAAAAAACCTGATGTGGAAGCCTTAAACTTAAGTTGATCCAATTTATGATCTACAGGCCTCTTGTAGTGTGCCTCCAAAGCAATACAACAAGTAGAGGGATTTATCTTTTCTTTGGTTCTATGAGGTCTCAAATGTGCTTTGCAGATAGTAGGTATATAGTTGTGATATAATCACAGGGGCCCAGTCCTTCAGTCAGAACACAGTCTTTGACAATGAGTGTCTTCAGCCAGACTCAAGGTAAAAGTATTTATTTTACCATGGCCAATAAGGAGATGCTACAATTTGGGCACAAGTACTACCTCAGCAGCGTCCATTAATCTAGAGGACCCTGCAGGAGTTGCTGTTGTGAAAGAGGGAGAAGTCATGCTCTATGATGAGGAGAAAGGTAGAGCCAGCTCAGACAAGTGTGTGGCCTGAAGATAGGATGACATTGTTGCCGGCACAGGGGCCCGAGGACAGCAGCAGTGGGGTTCGGTGCCCGGAGTGCTTCACGCCAATAAACATACCGGGTGGAGAAACAATCAAAGTTTATTTGAGATCTCAAAGTGGTGCAAGGAGACAGGCAAATCTCAAATCGAGCACCCCAGCAAAAACAGTTTCTCTCTTCTTTATACATTTTACAACTAAGTCCCCCTCTCTCCCCCTCTCTACCACCCCCCCTACTCCCCCTCTCTACCAAAGGCATGTTTATACATTTAAGCAACTAAATCATTCTAGGGCTATAAATCTAGCTTGTTAGTAACTTCTCTCTAAACAGTTATTTGGTCCTGTTTACCCTTAGTTTATTACCCCTTCCCCAGCTAGAAACATGCAAACCTCATCATTATTGTTTGGTACCTGGCATGAGCAAGGTCGTAATTGCTAACTGACTATTTACACATTCCAATTCCTGTCCTTGGTTGTTAAGGTCGATCAGAGTTAAACATGGAAGGACAGAGTTTAAACATGGAAGAACTCTGGCTCAGGCAGGCATAGTAACCCCAACAGTTCCCTCCTTTGAGAATACTCAACAAGTTTTTGGCTGAGTTTTCTCATATTCTGTAGACAAAATACGATTGAGTGCCATGGAGCTGGGGTTCTCAATGAGAGAGAATGCTGGGATTTCTGGGGAACGGGGGGCACACAGCTTACAGAGGAGCAATTTAAAACAAGCAATCAGGAGGAGGGTGACCAGGCACAGTACCACACCTGTGAGGAGGAGATGCACAAGGCTATTTCCCAGTCCTCCCAGGTTGGGCAACCAACTCCAAAGGGAATCAAAAACTGTGGGTTCCCTTTCCTGAGCCTTCCACTGCTCAAAAGCCTGTTCGGCTGAAAGGACGTGCTTGTTAATGTCCTGTGAGTTTTCTGGGACATAAGTACAACATTCACTCCTAATAAGGACACACAACCTGCCCTGGAAGGCTAAAACATAATCTAAGGCCTGTCTATTTTGCAGGGACAGCAACCGGAGCTGGTAAAGCTCTGAGTTAAGGCTTTTCTCTATGGCCAAGGTCTCATTGGCATACTTGGTGAGAAACACAGAGAGCCTACGATAAAATTGAGTCAGCCGTCCCTCCCCATAGGATGGGAGAAAGATCATACCCAATCTGTCTCCTTCTGTAATGGGCTCTGGGGTGGCATACAAAGATCTATGCTGCCTGGCACGGCCAGGGGGCAGTTTAGGGAGGACACGAAGGGGAGGGGCAAGATATCCTCGATAGCAGCTTCCATACCACTGATGCGGTAGCCACTTATAGGCAGAGGTACCGCAAATATAAAAGGAGTGGCCATTCCCTACCAAGCCATTATAACCGCTACTCCACCTATTTACTTGTCTGTCATTAAACGATCCGAACCGGGCAGTAGAGTCGGATTTGCCATTAACATAGACAGGGATGGAAGCATCACTGTCAGGGGATAAATAATACTGACAGGTGCTATTCCCAGCAAACCAGGTGTGATTGCTGGACTTAAACTGTCGATAGCACACCAACCCAGGGGCCACTGGCCGTAACCTAATAGGGGAAGGGATATATGTTGAGTTGGCCTGCGGTTCCAGGGGTCGTCCCTTAATGCATACTGGGACTCAATGGTACAGTTCTGTGACAAGGGGGTACCTGAGGCATTTTTCCCCCTACTGAACCATCCCCAACCGATATCTGACCAATTCTGAGGAACCACCCTCCAGGGTAACCCTGCAGCATGGTGTGGGATTTGGGAGCATACCCAGCAGTTGGAGAGGTTAAACTCTTGGGCAAAGCAAACCTTCAGGGACTCATATGTGTTTGTCTCTAAGTTAATAGGGATTCCTTTCCATCCCGCATGTGCCTGGGGGAAAACGGGAGTTAACAAGAGGAGTGTCCCTATGGCAAAGAGCACCACTATGGCAGACCCTGGATCTGAACTCATATTAGGCAGGTGATCCTAGGGCCTAACAATCACAATTTCCCAAATACCCACAAAATAACAATTACCAATAGTAAGCAGATTAAAAACAAAAGGGACCAGGCCACCAGGTTAGGCCGGTCCTGTGAAAACAAAAACAACCAACGCTCAGAGGTCTCGCAGGGAGTGCGCTGTGACTGTCCAAAGAGATCACAGGGCATTCCCAGCAGACACTATTGTCTGAATAACAGCTTAAAGTCCCAAATCATCGCTGACAGTCTTCTCTGCAGGCTGGACAGTCCACCGTTCAGGAGCAGGCACTGCTTTCAGACGAGAGTGATGAATCCAGTTTTTGTGTCCCTCAACCTTTGCTGCTGTATGGGAGACCAGCAGGATGGTGTGGGGTCCCTTCCACTTCTCTTGGAGAGGCTCATCCTTCCAGGTCCGGACGAGTACGGAATCGCCTGGCTGCAAGGAGTGGATCGGGGCATCCAGCGGGAGAGGTTGCAAATCTTTGGTATACCTTTGGAGAGAACAGAGAACAGCAGACAGAGATCACATGTACTGAGATAAGAAGCCACACCCCATTTCCCACTCCCCTGCCAGAACCGGTGTACCATTCATAGGCCATGCCCTTCCAAACATAATCTCGAAGGGACTGAGCCCTAACCTGCCCTTAGGGAGAGCGCGAATGCGGAGCAGAACAAGGGGCAAAGCATCAGGCCACTTAAGGGAAGCCTCTTGGCAAACCTTTGAGAGGTGCCGCTTAAGTGTCTGATTTGTACGCTCCACTACCCCACTGTCCTGCGGTCGCCATGGCGTGTGAAGCTTCCAGGGGATCTGTAGGGCATCCGATATCTTCTGAATGACTTGGGATGTGAAGTGTGTTCCGTTGTCAGATTCCATCCACTGGGGGAGCAATCTGAGCCTTACTCAGTGCTACTCAATATCCTCGAAGTCCAACGAAGTTCAGGAGGCTCACAGTGGCTTTAAGGCAAGAGGTTAGACCCACTGCAGCAATTAACAAGTCATCCACATATTGCAGGAGGAGGACTTTGTCCTCATTGTTCCACTCCTCCAAGTCTCTAGCCAGGGCCTGGCTGAAAAGGGTGGGGGAATTTTTAAATCCCTGAGCCAGCACTGTCCAGCAAAGCTGCTTCCTAACCCTCCTTCTGTCCTCCCACTCGAAGGAGAAAATCTCCTGAGACTGGAGGTCAACCGGAATCGTGAAGAAAGCATCATTTAAATCCAGGACTGAAAAATGGGTGTACTGCCCCCCTATAGAGGCCAACAGTGAATACGGATTTGGAACAAGGGGGTATAGAGTCTTAACCCGCTCATTAACTGCTCTCAGGTCCTGGACTAGCCGGTATGTGCCATTGGGCTTTTGTACAGGCAAGATAGGAGTGTTCCAAGCTGACTGGCATTCTCGAAGTACCCCACACTTTAGGAACTGGTCTATAGTTTCCTGCAATCCCTCTCTGGCTTCCCTTTTGATCGGATACTGCTTAATTCGCACTGGACCTTTTCCTGGCAAGAGCTGAACAGTAATAGGAGGATGATGGGCTGCCTTTCCTGGGATCCCTGATGCCCATACCAGAGGAAAAACCCGCTTCTCCCACTGACTCCACTCCGGGGCTTGCATGGCTGAGGGCTCAATTGCAAGAGTCATTATCCAAGCATTCTCTGGAGGTAAGGTGAGGCTTATTTCATCTTGAGTGAAATGCAGGGTGGCACCTAAGCGACAAAGCAGATCCTGTCCTAATAGTGGCGTTGGACAATCGGGGAGGTAAACCAGTCTGTGAGATAGAGTTCTGTTTCCCAAAGCACATTCCGCTGGGGCATAGACTGGGCACTTAGTTCCTTTCCCTGTGGCGCCCACCACAGTGAGAGAAACTGCCACAGGCAGCTGAAGGGGTTGGTTTACAGCAGTTCGTGCAGCTCCAGAGTCTATTAAAAAGTCTATGTCTGAATCTCCCACCCGCATTTTTACTCGGGGTTCCGGGGGCAGTATAGTCCGTCTCCCCTGACACCCCTATTCTTGATCCTCCGCTGCCATCATAGGGGTACCTTCCCTTTCGGGGCACTCATTTTTCCAATGTCCCTCCTTTCGGCATATGGCACACTGGTTGCGACCCAGACGCCTTTCCTGTGAGCCAGGGTGCCCACGCCCACGTCCTCTCATTCCCCGGCCCCTTCCACCTTCCTGAAATCTTCCCCTGTCACCAGCCTGTACTGCTGCAGCCATCATTTTCACTTGCCTCTTTTCCTTTTCTCCCTCCCTAAGGCTGTAAGCCCTGTTTGCAGTTTCCAAAATCTGTGCCATTGTCATGCCCATCAAATCCTCCTTTTTCTGCATTTCCTTTTAATATCAGGGGCCGCACGGCTGGTAAAGATACCCTTTATAATTGCCTCAGTAGCCTGATCATCGGGGTTTGCATTAGTAGTTTGCCTGATGGTATCCCGAATACGCTGCAGAAAAACAACCGGACTCTCTTTTGGCTCCTGTACTAGCTCATACGGCTTAGCCCAATTGTTATGTCAGACAGCTGAGTGTCGGAGACCATGTAATAGGAGCTCCTTGTATACAGTGAGACGGGTGAGATCTGCCAGCACGTTGGGATTCCACCGGGGGTCTGCTGTAGGGACCTGAACTGCAGCAACAGGAACGTTTGCTGCGTTTGCCTCATGTCTAAGCTGTGCCTCCTCTCATGCCTTAGACACAACCTGATTACGCTCCACCTCAGACAGCAGGGTCCGCATAAGGACATTACAGTCATCCCAGTCAGGCTTATGGCTAGCCAGACACCCTTCAAAGACCGAGATAAACTTGCTTGGATTCGTAGAGAATTCCCCTGCCTGTGCCTTAAAAGCTGCTAGGTCCACTGGGTTAACAGGCACCTGGGTATAAACCTGCATTGTAGTGGCTGGGCGATTTTCTGTTCCAGTACGGGCTATCCGAGTCTCAGTAATCAATGGATAGAATCCCACCAAGGGGGCAATTTCTGGGACCTGAGGCACCCTATCTTTATACGATGGGGGTATTGGAGCCGAAGGGGACACCGACTCTGCCATCACAACCGGGGGAGGGTTCTGAGGACTAACAATAGTTACTACCGAACCTGTCGGAGTCAAATTACACTTTTGCAAAAGATCTGATCTATCTCTTAACAACATAAACAACTGTACATACATATGTTCATTCCATTTACCCGTACGCTGACAAAACAAAAGCAATTGAAGGATTGTATTATAATTAAGTGATCCCTCTGGTGGCCACCTTTCCTGGTCCTCTAGCTGATATTGAGGCCAGTCTACTGTACAGAATCTTTTTAATTTACTTTTAATCAACGGATCCGATCCAAACACTTTCCAGTTCACCAGAATGCATTCTAAGGGCATACACCTTGCCCTGCCTGCAGTACTCTGTCCCTGCCCCATACTCTAGGGAGACACTGGGCGTCCCCAGGTCAAAACAGGTAAAGTCCCCACTGGACTGTTCCTACCTTATCCAAGGGTCCGGTTCTGCACCGTCGCCCACAGCTGCTTCTCCACTAATCAAGCGCGTTGCACCGTTGTGCCCTCCGGGGTCAACCAAATCACGTCTCCGCCAAGGCCCCCGATGAAGTCACCGGTGAGCTCTGGGCATCGGTCGTCGTTGTAATCCGTCGGCCGCCAGGAGGGATCCGGGCAAGGCTAAATTTCAGCCTCGAGCCCACCCAGGGACGCCAAGACTGTTGCCGGCACAGGGGCCCGAGGACAGCAACAGTGGGGTTCGGTGCCCGGAGTGCTTCACGCCAATAAACATACCGGGGTGGAGAAACAATCAAAGTTTATTTGAGATCTCAAAGTGGTGCAAGGAGACAGGCAAGTCTCAAATCGAGCACCCCAGCAAAAACAGTTTCTCTCTTCTTTATACATTTTACAACTAAGCCCCCCTCTCTCTCCCTCTCTACCATCCCCCCTACTCCCCCTCTCTACCAAAGGCATGTTTATACATTTAAGCAACTAAATCATTCTAGGGCTATAAATCTAGCTTGTTAGTAACTTCTCTCTAAACAGTTATTTGGTCCTGTTTACCCTTAGTTTATTACCCCTTCCCCAGCTAGAAACATGCAAACCTCATCATTATTGTTTGGTACCTGGCATGAGCAAGGTCGTAATTGCTAACTGGCTATTTACACATTCCAATTCCTGTCCTTGGTTGTTAAGGTCGATCAGAGTTTAAACATGGAAGAACTCTGGCTCAGGCAGGCATAGTAACCCCAACAACATGGATAAGGATGGATATTTTGGATGAGGGGCAAAAGAGACAGAGTTTGGGAAAAGGGCATTTCAAAACTATGTAGAAGACATTCACCTTTCACTTTGTATTGGGGGTCCCTATATTAATTTTGTCATATCTCTAAGTTCTATATAAGCTCCTTTTTCAGATTTGGGGGTTTTGGTTTATAACATCAGATAGAGTTTACAGTGCAAATAATAGCACAGAACACTCTAGAGCAGAAGTGGGCAAACTATGGCCTGTGGGCCACATCCGGCCTGCAGGACCATCCTGCCTGGCCCTTGAGCTCCCAGCCAGGGTGGTTAGCCCATGACCCCTCCTCTGCTGTCCCCCCTACTCCACAGCCTCAGCTCGCCGCACTGCCAGCGCTCTGGCCCACCACTCCTGCCAGGCAGCGCGGTGGCGTGGCTGGCTCCAGCTGGGCAGCGTGGCTGTGAGCTCCTACTGCTCTGAGCGGCATGGTAAGGGGGCGGAGAGTGGGGTTAGATAAGGGGCAGAGGGTCCTGGGGGGCAGTCAGAGGACAGGGAGCAGGGGGATAGGCGTGGGAGTCCTAGGGGGCCTGTCGGGGTGTGGGGGTGTGGATAGGGGTTGGGGCAGTCAGGGGACAGGGAGTGGGGGAGTTGGATAGGGGGTGGGGTCCTGGGGGGCGGTTAGGGGCAGGGGTCCCGCGAGAGGCCGTCAGGGGACAAGGAACAGAGTGGGTTGGATAGGTCAGGGGTTCTGAGGGGGGCAGTCAGGGGACGGGAAGTGGGAGAGGGTGGATAGGGGGTGGGGGCCAGTCTGTTTGGGGAGGCACGGCCTTTCCTACCCAGCCCTCCATACAGTTTTGCAACCCCGATGTGGCCCTCGAGCCAAAAAGTTTGCCCACCCCTGCTCTAGTGTCTCTAACAGCACACCTTATTGTAAAGAATATCTTTAAAAAGTTCTGAAGTTTGGTTTTGAAAAGCCGTAGGTAATCAGAATAGTATCTGAATACTTTGCAGTGTGATACTTTCCTTCCTGCTATTCCCCACAGCCTTCTCCTAGGTATTATAACCCATTATATCTTTGATATGAGCCCCTACTAATCTTTCCCAGACTCCCAAACACTTGATCAGTTCACTCGGGCTTCTGCTGAAGTACTCCAGACCCATTCTTTCCTCTCTTCACCCTCAGCTCCCATATGTTTGCAGGATTCAGCATTTGTTGGGGTCCAGACTGATGTTGCATGTAGGCTTTTTCTAGGACCTTGTCAGTGAAAAGTGTCTGACCGTAGATGCTTCAGAGCAAGCAAGATATTAAATCAGCAAGAGCAGACTAAGTTCCCAGAAGAAACATTGCTGAATCCTTTGAATTTGGTCCCATTAGGATCTTCAAAGTTAGCTGAACCTGAGATGAATTACGAAGGAGGAGGAGGTGTTAAGAGCTGAGGGAACTTGTCAGTTGTAACAACCTGTTATGCAGACCTGTCTGAAAAAATGACATGAAAATGTATTTCAAAACTATGATGGATTAGTGTATGTCTGCATTTGTTTATATCAATTTACAAACTCCATTGTGTTTTCTGAACACCATTTTGATTGCAAATTGCACTTTGCCCTTCACCTTTGTCTTTAACCTCCATATTGGACTGGGATATTCAGGAGAATAATTCTTGCTCTGCATTAATCCTCTGCTAGTAGGCACACAGAGGCTAATCTACATTAGGAGTGCTACAGCGGCACAGCTGCACTGGGGATAAGTTCTCCCGCCAACATAGCAATGTCCACACTACCACTTCTGTTGGTATAACTTTTGTCGCTCAGCTGTCCACACCAGTGCTTAGATCGGTGTAACTTACATGGGGGGTGGCTTATTCACGCCTCTGAGCGACACATAACTTTTACCGACATAAGCTGTAGTGTGTACATAGCCTATGCCGCATAGAGCATCTTCACCTGACATGCTATAGCTACCTACAGGTGTGTGCATAACCTATGCCACTGTAGTGCTTCTAGTGTAGACTAGCCCTCAGTGTGCCCACTAGTCGAGGGTTCATGCAGAGCAAGAGTCATTTTCTTGGAAGGTCTTCCATTCAAATGAAAGCACCCTAAAAGAATAAGCTAGTTGCAGCCCAGGAGAGCCATTCCCCCTCCCTCCCCCCTGGATTGTAGGTGGGCTGTAATTATGCAATGAACTCCCTGACAATGGACTTGAAGTTACTGCGGGGGAGGGAGGGATTTACCTGACAGAGGGGGCTAGGTCTCCATAAAAGGACAAAGCCTGCTCTTACTCTCTCTTATGACGAGGACAAAAATGCAAAGGCTTGGAGGAAGAGAGGAGGGTCTTGGGACCCTGAAAGGACTGTTCTAAACCCAAAGGGCTCTCAGGGTGATGAGCTCGCTGGAGGAAGGAGTGTTTTGTGTGCAGATATCTGTTATTTTCAATAGATCTGTATATCTCTTGTGTTCTACTATTCTTTGTCTACGCTGTGCTCTAGAAACTCCTTTGCAATGTCTCTGTGATACTTGCTTTAGCTGAAACAATAATCCAGAGGCTCCACAGCTTTGAAGGAACTCTGAGGAACACATAATTGCTAATGGCAGGCTTAGGAGAGCCAACACCAGATTTAGGACTTACGCAGCTGGACTGCAGAGTCCCATATCTCAGGAAAGCATGCTAGACAGAGAACCCCAGCTTGAGACAGTGCCTAAGAACCCAGGGCTTGAGACAGTGACTAGACTCCGGCCAGAAGCCGGCCAAGAGCACATGGGGTCTAAGCTTTGGCTCTATTTTAGCAGCCTGGTGAGTGTCCACAAGGGGGAACTCAGGAGGGGTTCTAACGAAAACATTCTTGACATTTATCATCAACATTTAAAAAAAATATATTTTTAACATATCTACAATTATGCGGTCAGTGCAAAAGGAATGAAACTGGAGTCATTTGTTGCTAAGTGAGAGAACCTACAAGGGGGGTGTCTCAAAAGGGGGGCACTTTTTGGTAAAGGAAAGTTGAGAGGGTGTTGGTGGCTGCAGAAAAGGAGAATGGTTTGTTTAGGGTGGAGAAATTGAGCTAAAAGTGGTTGTGGAGAAGGAAGGAGCTCATTATTCAAATACATTTGGACATAAAATAGGTTTCATAGATAAGGTTGAGCTTCTGGACTGTTCTTACTTTTGTTAATCATTTCCATTGGGGTTTTCAGGGTTATAGCATGAATACATTGCTCAGAGAATTTGGTTAGGTGATATTTTTACTCTCTACTCAGAATAAACCAAGACCTGTAGTTGCAATAATAGAAGATAATACTTTATCTCTGCCAATTCTTATCAGTCTTCCAGTTTCATAATTTATAGCAACAGATACTTCAAAATGGTGTGAGATTGTATAGTAAAAACATATTCTATATATAGTACCCAATCTGCTTGATACTGAGCATGAAACTATCCAAAATGCTTCTGCCAACCTTTACTCTCACATTCACATTTGGATCCTTTCCATCAGCTGAAATTTCTGAAGTTTTTATTATACAATTTTTCAGTGAGAAAAGCATATTTCAGAGGAATTTAACCCATGGGCTTTGCAAAACTATACATTCTTCTAAGAATACTAAAATCAAAGATATTGACTTTCTGGCACATACAATATCAAAGGGAATGAATTCCTCTACAGTAACATCACAGGCTTTGGCCTTAATCTTAGTTATCCTGTCTGTGAGAAATCAAAGAGCATAGCTCTTGGTTACTAGAATTAGTTCCTTCTGTGACACAGAGCTTTACCTACTGTCACTGTCTGTCATGGTAGCCCACTGGCAAACAGCTCCAGGAAACTTGTGCTGCATCTGTGCTGTTTTATATAATTAGCAGGCCAGGTGAAGAGTTCAGATGGAAATTACATTCTACCTAAAAACATATTTTACAGGATTTTTCTGTGGCACTCATTGCCATATCATGAAAGTACTTCACAAACATCAATTATTTTTTTTCACACAACACCCCTTTGAGGTAGGGGAATATTAACATTCCCACTTTATAGATGAGATTAAAAAAAATAAATTGCCACATAGTTCCTGTGTGAACTTAGGTAAGCTGAGTTAGGAACAGTATCATGCCTTCAGCATGCATAACATTAGAGTTACACATGCACACATTTCTTATTGGAACATATAGGGAGGACTAAGTTTTTTAGAGAGTTATCATATTTGGTTCAGACTCTATCTTACAACCACTATTCTGCGCTGGTGCCAAAAATTACACCAGAGAAAGTTCTGGGTATGCCTCAAAGTAGTACAGTTGGTCCTGGAGCTTCTGTTGTGCCATGCTTTAACACAGTGCATTATACTCCTTACTCTTCAGTCAGCCTGTTCTGATAAGTGAAACTCCTTGGCAAATGGTCCCCTGTTCTTTTCAAAGAATCCTCACCCAGATCTAACAAATACACTATACCAAACACATCTTATGGGATATTTACCTATGAAGAGTAAGATGTACAGCAGGGATCGGCAACCTTTGGCACACGGCCCATCAGGGAAATCCCCTAATGGGCCGGGATGGTTTGTTCCTGCAGCATCTGCAGGTTCGGCCGATCGCAGCTCCCACTGGCTGCAGTTCACTGTTCCAGGCCAACAGGAGCTGTGGGAAGCAGCGGCCAGCACGTCCTTCAGCTGTATTTATATTGAAATAGTCATTAAGGGTAAGGAGTCTCGGGGATGATCCATTCAAGCAAGAGGGAGTTGTCACCCTCCCTAGTCATCCAACAAGGTAAAGCAAAGTTCTGTTGTCTACTCTTGCCCCACCCCAGAACAGCCAATGGGAAACCATCAGAGATAATTGCAAATGGCAAAAACCATTTGAAAGTGAAAAGGAACATTTTAGCAAGCAGATCACTCTGGCTCTGAATAAAGACAAGAGACTGTTTCAGTATAACAGAGTGTAGAGAAAGGGACTCTCAATCCATTCACTGAGGAAACTCCTTAAGAAGTAGGGGGCTTTCATGAATGTTTTGATTCTGGTTCTTGTGAAACCAGTCAGCTCTGTAATGGACTGAACTTTGGGGTGGAGCTACTTTATTAGATAGGAGGGGTAACAATTAATATGTTTAGATTTTGTTTTGTGTTGTAACCAGTTATAGACTCATAGTCTCATAGACTTTAAGGTCAGAAGGGACCATTATGATCATCTAGTCTGACCTTCCGCATGATGCAGGCCACAAAAGCTGACCCACCCACTTTCCCTTAACTCAGCTGTTAAAGTCCCCAGATCGTGATTTAAAGACTTCAAGTTGCAGAGAATCCTCCAGCTAGCGACCCCTGCCCCATGCTGCGGAGGAAGGCGAAAAACCTCCAGGGCCTCTGCCAATCTACCCTGGAGGAAAATTCCTTCCCGACCCCAAATATGGCGATCAGTAGAACCCCGAGCATGCAGGCAAGATTCTCCAGCCAGACCCTCATTGACCATTGATACTATTTACCAGCGATGGCACGTTATTGACTAATTGACTAAAATCACGTTATCCCATCAAACCATTCCCTCCATAAACTTATCTAGCTTAATCTTAAAGCCAGAGCGGTCTTTCACCCCCACTGTTTCCCTCAGAAGGCTGTTCCAAAATTTCATCCCTCTGATGGTTAGAAACCTGCATCTAATTTCAAGCCTAAACTTCCCCACGGCCAGTTTATATCCATTCGTTCTCGTGTCCACATTAGTACTGAGCTGAAATAATTCCTCTCCCTCCCTTGTATTTATCCCTCTGATATATTTAAAGAGAGCAATCATATCCCCCCTCAGCCTTCTTTTGGTTAAGGTAAACAAACTGAGCTCCTCGAGTCTCCTTTCATACGACAGGTTTTCCATTCCTCGGATCATCCTAGTGGCCCTTCTCTGTACCCGTTCCAGTTTGAGTTCATCCTTTTTAAACATGGGAGACCAGAACTGCACACAGTACTCCAAATGAGGTCTCACCAGTGCCTTGTATAACGGAAGCAGCACCTCCTTATCCCTACTAGATATACCTCGCCTAATGCATCCCAAGACCGCATTAGCTTTTTTCACGGCCACGTCACATTGCCGACTCATAGTCATCCTGTGGTCAACCAGGACTCTGAGGTCCTTCTCCTCCTCTGTTACTTCCAACCGATGCGTCCCCAGCTTATAACTAAAATTCTTGTTAGTCATCCCTAAATGCATCACCTTACACTTTTCACTATTAAATTTCATCCTATTACTATTACTCCAATTTACAAGGTCATCCAAGTCTCCCTGCAGGATATCCCGTTCTTTCTCCGAATTGGCAATACCTCCCAACTTTGTGTCATCCGCAAACTTTATCAGCCCACTCCTACATTTGGTTCCGAGGTCAGTAATAAATAGATTAAATAAAATCGGACCCAAAACCGAACCTTGAGGAACTACACTGGTGACCTCCCTCCAACCTGACAGTACACCTTTCAGTATGACCCGCTGCAGTCTCCCCTTTAACCAGTTCTTTATCCACCTCTGGATTTTCATATCGATCCCCATCTTTACCAATTTAACCAATAATTCCTCGTGAAGTACCGTATCAAATGCTTTACTGAAATCGAGGTATATTAGATCCACCGCATTTCCTTTATCTAAAAGGTCTGTTACTTTCTCAAAGAAGGAGATCAGGTTGGTTTGGTACGATCTGCCTTTCGTAAAACCGTGTTGTAATTTGTCCCAATTGCCATTGACCTCAAGGTCCTTAACTACTTTCTCCTTCAAAATTTTTTCCAAGACCTTGCATACTACAGATGTTAAGCTAACAGGCCTGTAATTACCCGGGTCACTTTTTTTCCCTTTCTTGAAAATAGGAACCACATTAGCTATTCTCCAGTCCAACGGTACCACCCCCGAGTTTACAGACTCATTAAAAATTATCGCTAACGGGCTTGCAATTTCTCGTACCATTTCCTTCAATATTCTCAGATGAAGATCATCTGGTCTGCCCGATTTAGTCCTGTTAAGCTGTTCAAGTTTGGTTTCTACCTCGGATACGGTAATGTCAATCCCCTCTCCTTTATTCCCCTCTGTCATGCTGCCTCTATTCCTAAACCCTTCATTAGCCTCATTAAAGACCGATGCAAAATATTCATTTAGATATTGTGCCATGCCTAGATTATCCTTAATCTCCACTCCATCTACAGTCTTAAGCGGTCCCACTTCTTCTTTCTTTGTTTTCTTCCTATTTATATGGCTATAAAACCTCTATTGGTTTTAATTCCCCTTGCAAGGTCCAACTCTACACGGCTTTTAGCCTTTCTCACTCCATCTCTACATGCTCTGACCTCAATAAGATAGGTTTCCTTGCTGATCCCTCCCCTCTTCCACTCTTTGTACGCTTTCTGTTTTTTCTTAATCACCCCTTTGAGACGCTCGCTCATCCAGCTCGGTCTAAATCTCCTGCCTACTAACCGTTTTCCCTTTCTTGGGATACAGGCCTCCGATAGCTCCTGCAACTTTAACTTGAAATAATCCCAGGCACCATCCACCTTTAGATCCATAAATATGTTAGCCCAATCCACTTCCCTAACTAGTTGCCTTAATTTATTAAAGTTAGCCTTTTTGAAATCGTAAACCCTAGTCTCCGATTTAATTCTGTTAATCCTTCCATTTAGTTTAAACCGAATTAGCTCATGATCACTTGAGCCAAGGTTGTCCCCTACAACCATTTCCTCAACGAGGTCCTCACTACTCATCAAAACCAAATCTAAAATGGCATCCCCCCTCGTCGGTTCAGCTACTACTTGATGAAGGAATTCATCAGCTAGCATGTCTAGGAACATCTGAGCCCTATTATTGTTACTAGCATTTGTTCCCCAATCTATATCCGGGAAGTTAAAGTCTCCCATGATTACACAGTTCCTATTACTATTTACTTCCCTAAAAACATTAAATAGTTCTCTGTCCGTATCCAGGCTAGATCCCGGTGGTCTATAGCACACACCAAGCACTATCCCAGGGGAGGCTCTAGTAGTTCTTTTACCCAGTGTGAGCATTGCCCAGACAGACTCCGTCTTATCCGTTCCATCAGTTATTATTTCTTTACAGTTTACCTCATTATTGACATACAATGCTACTCCCCCACCTTTACCTTTGTTCCGGTCGTT
The DNA here is from genome assembly GCF_027887155.1 of Malaclemys terrapin pileata. Classification (NCBI taxonomy): domain Eukaryota; kingdom Metazoa; phylum Chordata; order Testudines; family Emydidae; genus Malaclemys; species Malaclemys terrapin. The sequence continues at coordinate 144,945,983 of NC_071506.1, read as the reverse complement.
CCTAAACAGCACATACCCTTCCATACCTGTACTCCAGTCATGACTACCGTTCCACCATGTTTCGGTTATTCCTACGATATCTGGTTTCATTTCTTGGACCAAGAGCTCCAATTCCTCCATTTTGTTACCTAGGCTTCTCGCATTGCTGTATAAACATCTTAATGTATGCTGTTTAGCCTCTCTCCCATTAGTTATGCAATTTGGTATGGACCCCGTACTGTCCATCCCCCCCCCCCCCTTCTTATGTCCAATCCCTTCCCCCTAGCTATATCTATTCTTATCTCATCACCCTCCTTTTCAATATTGGAATCTGGCATGGAGATTAACTGGACATCTCCCAACCGTCTCCCCCCAGTTGTTTCCAACACTCTCTTACACTTCTAGTTAAATATTTATTCTTTCTTAAATAAACCTAATTTTGTTTTATTATAAGTGCTCATAAGTGCTGTGTGGTTTACAGGAACAGTGGTTTAAGATAAAACTGGGTACACTGCTTCTTTGGGGGAAGAAGATCTGGGATTTCTGTGAGTAGCTAGTGTCAGGGGCTGGCTATCACAAAGGATATATTCAAAGGGACTTGGGGAGTGGGGTGCACCTATTGTTAACTTGTGTTTGTTTGGCTGAAAGGCTGTTGGTGTCAGGGAGGTGACATCCAGCTACCAAAAGAGATTCCCACTCGCTGAAGACAGGGGGATAACAAAGTGATCAACAGTACTGGGTGCCCTGACAACTGTCACACTAGTGCAGGGAGCACATCATCCTTCCCCTCCACTTTGCATGGCTTGAATCCTAGGGAGTACTATGAAGAAAGAGGTCTGTGTGCCCAGTAGAGCTCAAGTAGTGTATTTGTGCCTGATGCTTATTCAGCATTCACAAGAAGAAGAGAAATTTGTTGTGATCCACCCAGTTTGTGCAACACAAGGAGCAGGCACTTACTGGTCCTTTATTCTACTTTAGTGGTGATTCATGAGTCTAATACAAGAAGGGAAACAAATTCCCTTTAGATTCATGAATATATAACTATATTTCTCTTTGTCTTGATGATAAATGGTTGTCGTGATGACCTTAATTTCCTTTCATTTTACTTTGTTCTTCTACATTTCAGCCTCCTCTTTGTATTCAGGAAAGGGACTCCCGAGATCTAAGGTGCAGGACTTAAAGAACAGATTCCCATTACATGTACTAGAGCTGAGCAAATAATTCATAATGAATAATTCATTCGATGCATTTCACCTTTTGATAAAGAGGTGCCTATGATACATTGTCATCTCCAGTGATACACTTGTTTGGAGCATAATAACTAAAAAAAAGAAAAACAGGGCCAAATGGCTTTTGTTCAGTAATCTCCTGTCAGACTATAAAAGGGTTATTGCAGATTATGTTTAGTAACTTTGACAATGTTACCTTTTGTCTGATGAAATCTTAAGGCATAGTTAACTCTTTTGCTAATTTTTTTCATGCATACCTTGATAGCAGAGCCACTGTCCCAACAGCAGATATAAACAAGAGAACAATGTTGCAAAGATTGCTTCTAAATCCATAAATAGCACTGAAAAAGCATATTCATGGAGCATTGGATAAAAGAAATGGGGGAAAGGCTCATATATATATATATATAAAAAGATTGAGATTTTTTTGGATATATATATATATATCCAAAAAATTCTCAGTCCTCTTTTGCCAAACATATGTGTTACTCCCACTAAAATCAGTGGGATTTTTGTGTGTGTAAACAATTCAGGAGTGAAAACATGCTGAGGAGAGGTCCATCTATCCAATCACAATTCAAGCAGAACTTCATCTTGGACATTAGTAAATATCAGACATCTTTGGAGGTTTCCAGTTTCACAAAGCAACCCCAGTGAAAGTCCTTTAAAGCAACACAATCTTCAAAATAAAGTCCAAACAAGTGACACTTTGATCCATAAATCATCAGAGAAAATGAAACGTGGCAAGCCTAGTTTATCATTCACCATGGACTCTGATCTGAAGAATCAGGTGGGTTAAACTGAGAGAGTTCCATTGGACGTGGCCTACTGAAATTTGCATTTCTGAATATGAACAAAGTTTTTAAAAAACAATGTTAATAAAATATTAAGCAATTAAAATATTAAGCAATTATAAATAATTGAGAATAACCTCTTCGTGTATTAAAAATATCCTAGCTTTTACATTCTAGGATTAACCAAATTGTATATAATTTCAAGCCAAATAAAAAACACCTAATTTTTAAAACTTGTAGTATAGTAAGTAACAAGTGTTCATCTTTGATGAGATAGTTTTGTGCCAGATTGTGACCCATACTGTTCCTGAGTGCAAGGGAGTAGATAGAGAGTTCCTTATGCTCTTTATCCCTTGTGACACTGTGACATACCACTGTTTCCTGCATAAATGAGGATGCAGGCTCCACAGAGCTGCTGCTTCCTCTGCACCCCAGTTCTCATGCAGATGGATGAGGGGAGCTACAAAGTGATCAAAACCGTGACTCTGCCCTCCAGTGCAGTTGTGCTGCCATGTTGGGAAGCAGATGCTGCAACAGGTCACGATTTACTCCCTCTCTGGAGCAACATCAGGGGAGCTCAACAACATGCTACCTTTCCCTATAGCTTGATCCCAATCTGAGAATCCAGCTGTTAAGCATAATTCTCACTTGTTCATTCAAAATAATGTGTTCCAACTTCATATGTGCCATTTAGTATGGTAGCATAGAGGAAATAGCTCCCACTGCTGTTGAAGATGTAAATGAAGATGTTCTCCATCTTGTGATCTATAAATACTTATCCTGAACCTGTTCTCCTCTACTTCCCAGCAGTTATATTCTCTGGATATAATCAAACATTATGCAGACTTTAAGTCACATGAGAATTTAGTTCACAAGAGAATATGCATCTGAACAATTTACAAAGTCATAAAGCCCATTAAAGCTTGCATAAAGTAGTCCCACTGAGAACACAGCTTGTATTTGGGGTTTTCTACTAAAAACAATCAATTTAACAGTGGGTAGCTGAGAGAACTATTGATGTGTCTCAGGTGAATTACATAAGTCTTAAATATACATTTGTTTCCAAAATCTAGTGTCTTCAAGTCCATTTTAACTACATTTTTTCTTTAAATGGTGAAATTTGACAAGAGAAAGTGAGGCAGTATTTTAATCCATGAGATAAGAAAGAATTATATTAAGACAACATATGTAAAAATAAATATTAGTGTCTTTTTTCAAAAGCTTAAAGGGCCACATCATACCCAAGTCCCCATGAGAAAACACCATTCTGGATCTTCCCCCAGAGGACTTTTTTGTGACTTCCGATCTTCCCTCCTTTTCAGTGCTATCTATGGCATTGAAGGAAGTGGATATGGGGAAGAAGAGTACCTTCTGAAACATCGCATATCGGGGGACAGCATCTTCCTAGCTACAGTCACGTGGGGAACCAGATCTAACTGCAGTTCCAAAACTGGGCTGCCAGTCAGGAACAGGTGCTGAGAACTCTCCCTCCTGTGGGCTCTGGGAGCAGTGGGAAATCAGAGCCACTCCAATCTTTTCAATTCCTGTATCATGATCAGCTTACTATTGAGGGAGATTCACAATGATCCCACCCCCAGCTTCTTCCAGCCCAGGTTTATTCCAGGAGGGATTAATTACATCCACAGGGCAGCAGTAGGCCCTGAAAGACCTGTAGAGTGAAAAGAGAGGAATCTAGATCTGAAAAGAAATGGGAAATTGTTTTTGTTAGTGCTTTCTTCTCCCTGGGCCTCTGTGAATTCTGACTATGGAATAGCTGAGGAGCTGCCCTTTTCCCTCTACTTCTACGATGGCCTCAGGATCAATCAGTTTGGAATGAAAATTGCAACCTGTAGTTCAGTTGTCATAATAGAGTTAACTGGGTTACCCAGAATATTAAGGGATGGAGTTATCCTCCCTTACTTCCTTTTTTAGTTTGGTCCATGTGTTTCACCTCCCTGTCCTACATTGTGATGCAGCAATTCTCAGTCTGGAATCTTGTGGGTAGACTTGTGTTTGTTGCAGTGAACAGTCTCTGCAAAACTACCTACATGTGCAGGACAAAAACAAAGGTCCTGTTTGCTCTATAGATTTGGCCCAACTTTAAATGGGAAAATCTTAATATTAACTACTAGTAAAGTGGAAATTATCAGTTCCATAACTGTACTCATATCTTCACATCAAATCTGCACAACTGGCAAACTTTTTTCTAAATATAATACCTGTAAATTCAACATAGGTTCTGATCTCATTTTTATTATGGAAGTGTCTAAAATCCTGAAACAAAATCAGGGACCCATTGTGCTAGTCCCTGTACATAAACATAATAATAGACATTCTGACAACAGTGAAAAAAGGTAGGATGGGAAACACATGTGCACACAGGTGAAGTGAGGTGCCTAAAATCACACAAATTGGTAAGGCCAGGAATTGAACCCTTGTCTCTTAACACCTAGTTCAGTGCCTCTCCACTAGACTCGCTGCTTCTCAATCTGATAATCTGATTCATTTTTTCCATTTTTGTGCATCATTGGCAATAGAGATTCTGCAGGTCAAATTAGTCCCTCAGTGACACCTGTGCAACCTTGTTTTCTTCAGGTTATTCCCTCAGTGACACCTGTGTAAATCCATTTTGGACTAATGAGTTGCATAGGTGTCACTGTGAGCATAATCTAAAGAGAAGGGGCTGTACAGGTATAGATTACATTGTGATTTGACCTCCGGAATCTACTGATGATCACTACCTGCGATGGAAAGAACCCAGGATAAGTTTTTTGGGACTGGCAGTAAGAAAACATATCTTATAAAGAAACAAAATTTACGTATAAAGAGACAAAATTTGATACAGAAGTCAGTGAAATATTGACTATGGAATCACTATATATTTTTAGGGTTGAACCTTCTATAAATGGTAAACATTAAAATTAATTCAGGAACAAACACAGAGGCTTAATTTAGAAAGGATTCTGACAGGCATCTTAAACCTAACTATAAATTCCAAGGCCAGAAGGAACCATTATTATCATCATGAGAGGACAGATTTTCAATGTGTTCAGCATCTCATATCTCTTATTGTTCCCAATGGGAACAGGGTCCCAGAAAGAAAGCCAGGGATTGTGGCAGAAAACTGAAAAAGAAGCTAATTGCTTCATTATAGGGTGGCATTATAGCTGAGTTTCTTTTTGTTTAATAACAGTGTTCATTAGATTGGTAGGCAAATGAAAATCAGAAATAACATTTTTGTTAATTTTGTTCAATTCCATTACATCCTTTCCAAAACCCCAATTTTTGAATTGTCTGGACATTTTAAAGTTTAGGGAGAAGAAGATGTCCACCACCAACAAAAAAGAATTCAAAGGAATAGGAATAATAAGTGTATTGTTTATTGGTTATTGTGATTATTGTGTCACAGGAGGCAATGATGTAGAAAACCCATTTGATCACCATGCCATTTCCCTGATCATTCAGGCCTAAGTGAATGAGGGAGGCAACCTAGTGACCGAGGATGTGGAAAAAGCTAATGTACTCAATGATTTTTTTGCCTCTGTCTTCACGCACAAGGTCAGCTCCCAGATTGCTGCACTGGGCAGTACAGCATGGGGAGAAGGTGACCAGCCCTCTGTGGAGAAAGAAGTGGTTCGGGACTATTTAGAAAAACTGGACGTACACAAGTCCATGGGGCCGGATGCGCTGCATCCGAGGGTGCTAAAGGAGTTGGCGGGTGAGATTGCAGAGCCATTAGCCATTATTTTTGAAAACTCATGGCGATCGGGGGAGGTCCCAGATGATTGGAAAAAGGCTAATGTAGTGCCCATCTTTAAAAAAGGGAAGAAGGAGGATCCGGGGAACTACAGGCCAGTCAGCCTCACCTCAGTCCCTGGAAAAATCATGGAGCAGGTCCTCAAGGAATCAATTATGAAACATTTAGAGGAGAGGAAAGTGATCAGGAACAGTCAGCATGGATTCACCAAGGGGAAGTCATGCCTGACTAACCTAATTGCCTTCTATGATGAGATAACTGGCTCTGAGGATGAGGGGAAAGCAGTGAATGTGTTATTCCTTGACTTTAGCAAAGCTTTTGATACGGTCTCCCACAGTATTCTTGCCGCCAAGTTAAAGAAGTGTGGGCTGGATGAATGGACTGTAAGGTGGATAGAAAGCTGGCTAGATCGTTGGGCTCAACGGGTAGTGATCAATGGCTCCATGTCTTGTTGGCAGCCAGTTTCAAGTGGAGTGCCCCAAGGGTCGGTCCTGGGGCCAGTTTTGTTTAATATCTTTATTAATGATCTGGAGGATGGTGTGGACTGCACTCTCAGCAAGTTTGCAGATGACACTAAACTAGGAGGTGTGGTAGATACACTAGAGGGTAGGGATCGGATACAGAGGGACCTAGACAAATTAGAGGATTGGGCCAAAAAAAACCTGATGAGGTTCAACAAGGACAAGTGCAGAGTCCTGCACTTAGGACGGAAGAATCCCATGCACTGCTACAGACTAGGGACCGAATGGCTAGGTAGCAGTTCTGCAGAAAAGGACCTAGGGGTCACAGTGGACGAGAAGCTGGATATGAGTCAACAGTGTGCTCTTGTTGCCAAGAAGGCTAACGGCATTTTGGGCTGTATAAGTAGGGGCATTGCCAGCAGATCGAGGAACGTGATCGTTCCCCTCTATTCGACATTGGTGAGGCCTCATCTGGAATACTGTGTCCAGTTTTGGTCCCCACACTACAAGAAGGATGTGGAAAAATTGGAAAGAGTCCAGCGGAGGGTAACAAAAATGATTAGGGATCTGGAGCACATGACTTATGAGGAGAGGCTGAGGGAACTGGGATTGTTTAGTCTCCAGAAGAGAAGAATGAGGGGGGATTTGATAGCAGCCTTCAACTACCTGAAGGGTGGTTCCAAAGAGGATGGAGCTCGGCTGTTCTCAGTGGTGGCAGATGACAGAACAAGGAGCAATGGTCTCAAGTTGCAGTGGGGGAGGTCCAGGTTGGATATCAGGAAAAACTATTTCACTAGGAGGGTGGTGAAACACTGGAATGCGTTACCTAGGGAGGTGGTGGAGTCTCCTTCCTTGGAGGTTTTTAAGGCCCGGCTTGACAAAGCCCTGGCTGGGATGATTTAGCTGGGAATTGGTCCTGCTTTGAGCAGGGGGTTGGACTAGATGACCTCTTGAGGTCCCTTCCAACTCTGATATTCTATGATTCTAAGTGTCAAGGTTGACTAGTGCTGTACATAAACTGACTACTGCTCTCCATTTCACATCTGACTTATTGAGCTTTCTCTTAGTTTCATTGAGTATCCCTGAATTTCAGAATCAAGCACACCGATCACTTCAGAGTACATCTCAGTTGAAAGTACGAAGTTTCAAATAGTTTTGAGTTAACACAAAATGTCTCCTTACTATCTGTCAGATGTGGGGAAGAGAGGAGTTTACATGAATCTTGGCTCAAGACATTCCCTCACACCTGTAATGAGTTTCAGGTTTTGTTATAAAAGTTTCACCCAGCCCTAGCTAATCTGGGATAAAAAAAAAAAATCAAAGTTAAGAACTTAGATGAGGTTCTAGGGAAATCAATGGTAGGATCAAGTCCTGAAACTGACACCCTGTGAATGTCAAATCCCATTTGAAAAGGAGCAACCTGAACTCCAAGAATGCTCAAGAGGCATTCTGACTATACACTTATAAAATAATTATAATTATAATTATAAAAAATGCATTATTAATACATTCTTAGCTGGTACCATTTCAAGTTAAATCCTGGATAAATTGTTTCTAGTTACTACTGCTGTCAATTTTAGAGAATTGTGTTTTGCGGATACTACAGCAGCATCAACAACCACAATTTGTATTGTTATGGCAGGTGGCACTATTACACATAGTCTTTTAAGTTCTTTTTCATGGCATGGATAAACAAATTTTCAATCTTAGGAAGACGTTTACTGTGGTGGTGGTTTGTTATGCAAGATTCTGTGTAGAGGGAGATGTGCAAGCAGCAAGAGAGTTTTTCTACCTTAGGCTCTTGTTAAAATGATCTCTTGAGATAGACTTGCTCACTGGGAACTGGACATTCATGTGTGGCCTGAGATTTCTGAAAGAAGGGATTACCCTATATGCTGTTTATGACCACCTCTGTTCCAAGACTGGTGTATGTGCATAGATAAACAAGTTACATTTAGAATATATGCCTACTTTGTGTCACTGATTTCTCATCTACTGAGAAGCTGACCTACAAGGCCCTGAATATCTGCTACATTTGGTAGAAGGTCTGCAGTTGTGTCAGAACAGAATGCTGGCATCAGGAGAAGGAAAATATTTTTAATATTACAATGAAAACAAAAGATAGAGGGGCAGATTAGACTCTGATCTGAACCTTTCCCAGATAGTGTAATAATTGATTTTGTCCCTCTGCTACTTTGACTTCTTTCCTGTAATTATGACTAATTGTGTGTTCTGGGATCCTAGAACCATGTCTAATTCTGCTGACTTGTGTGTAGGGAGACGCTGATGCTGTCTTTTTCAGTTTCCTAAGCTCTCTCCATCCCCTTGAGCAATTTGAGTGCCATTTTCAGTGCTTTTGCTTATCATTTAAGTCCCAAGTAGGGGAGAGAAGCAATGGGGAGGAGACATGGATTTTAACTGAATCCTCTGTTGGTGCACACATGCAGAGAACAGAGCAATTGAGTTAGAAGGGCCCAGAAACATACAGAAGTAGGGTGTGACAGTTACTACACATGGTCAGTAGATGTTTCTGAAGCTGTACACCTGATTCCCATTGAGGGGAAATCAGTTTTGCAGATTCCATATATTCCCTTTCTGAAAGCTGAGCAAATCACAGTGAGGCCCCACTATGGAGACTGAGAAACCATCCCTGTGAGATGAGAGGGGAATGTGTTGGTATGTATATACCAAAGAATAAAAGTTTGTTTTGTCAAGTCCTCACACTGAATCATAGGGAAGCAGCAAAACTGGGAAATCTGTATAAAGAATACAAAAAAGTGTATTGCCTAATAGTTTAAGAAAGTTATTCAAAAGTATTCCTAATGCTGTTTGCAAATGTTAAATTTGTATTAAATGTATTATACACAAAGAAACTGTATGGTGCTTTATCTCTGCGGTTGACTGGCAGCTTTTATTGCCACTTATATTCAAGGTTTTGCATACCATAGTTCTGACCTCTTAAATCTGTGCAATACCTTCTTCTTCTTTCTTTTTATTTTTCTTCTGGAAAATCCTGGAAAGATAGATCTCTGGCTTGCACTTTAGCCAACTGGTAAACTGAGCTGCAGAAGAGGAGTGAAATAGTTATATACAAAATTACCTTGGCACCTCCCCACCCTTTTACAAGGGAAGCAAGGGTGCCAAGATTTGATCCAGCCCTTCACAGGGGTGCAATACTGAAATGGAAATGGCTCTTTGGGCACCCATGCAGTGCTAGGTCCTATCTTGTCTACTGTGTGTGTATCATAATATCTTAATAAAAGCAATGTTGAATATATTCATATCTCCTGTTAAATCAGGGGTTGGCAACCTTTCAGAAGTGGTGTGCTGAGTCTTCATTTATTCACTTTAATTTAAGGTTTTGCATGCCAGTAATACATTTCAACATTTTTAGAAGGTCTCTTTCTATAAGTCTATATTATATAACTAAACTAATGTTGTATGTAAAGTAAATAAGGTTTTTAAAATGTTTAAGAAGCTTCATTTAAAATTAAATTAAAATGCAGAGCCCCCTGGACCGGTGGCCAAGATCTGGGCAGTGTGAGTGTCACTGAAAATCAGCTTGCGTACCGCCTTCGGCATGTGTGTCATAGGTTGCCTACCCCTGTGTTAAATATTTGGGAACTTGTGGGGGACCATGAGCTGGAACTGTAAGAAAGCACATACTTGTAGCAATTAATATTTTCTTTTTTGGATGGATGTAAATTACAGTGATTTAAGTGGTAGGCTCTTCTATTTAAAGTGTCACTTTCCATGCTTCATCAAGCCTAGTATATGTGAATCAGAGAGGACCAAAACCTCAAATTTTATGGCTTTTTGAAAAAAAAAAAAACCCACTTCAAATCCAAACTGTACTTAATATAGCTGTGAACCAGCAAGAATTGCCTTCAAACAAAAATATATTTTTGGCTGACTTAGTGCTCCCATTTATTTCATTATAATAAAATTACAAACATATTATTTAAAAATACCCAAACAAATCGATTTCTTTTAGTATTTGCCACTGATAATTATTATTCCTCACCTTCATTGTAATAACAAATACTGAGAGTGGAATATTCACAAACAACCCATAGGCCAAAATTGGTTTGCTTAAACTATTTGAATATTTATCAATGAATACATTTGCAAAAATCAAATTCTCTGTGCAAACAATTCACAAACAGGAATAAAGGCGCTACCTTCGACAGATTTTATTCACAAAAAATGTTTAATCTTTCTATAGTGATGATCTTCTGATTAGTAAATCATTCTGGAGTAATTCAATAGAGTTTCTCTCTTTTTGTTCTTTATCCTCCAGGCTTGCATGTAATTTTGACCAATGGGAGCAGAGAATAAAGTTTTGGTAACTTTATAACAAATAACCCATGATGTACAGCAGTCTGGTTTTAGTTTTAATGGCATGATATAATTGTAGTAAATGTGTTTGGTTTTTTCTAAAATAAACAGACATATTCTGATTCTAATTAATTATTGAGAATTTTAATTTCTCAGTTTTGTGCTAGACTTTTCAAACAGCTGGACTTATTTACATTGCAGAGCTGTTTGATTTCTGAAAGTGCTGATTTGTTATTATTTGACTGTTCCAGTTCCTATTGATCTGATTTTTTTAGCAATTCCAGAAATATTGTTGTGTAGTGTTAACAGCTACCTGTAGCGAAAAGCTTCTTGCTTTGAGACTATGAAATTAAAAATAGAAAGCATCTAGATGAACCATCTTATTACATAGCTTTTTTTTTTTAATGAAACATAACTGTAGTGTTAGTAAATTGTTTCATAGTTGTTGGAAACTGTTTTTAACCACTTTGAGATTATGTGAAGTACAGGCATTGAATTACTCTTAATAAATCATTCCCAGAAAGGACAGGGCAGGATCAGTGGGCAGAATTTTGTGCTACAAGAATAGGCCACAGTCCAAGTTTCACCTCCCTAGATCAAGCAACCATTTCCTCCCCTGCAGCCCATAGTACAGAAATACGTTAAAGTATGATACTTCTTTGAAAAGTATCTATATAAAAATGTTCCCTTCTTACTCAGCCTTGTGCATTCAGAATAATATCTACTGCCTTTAGTGACTAACATCAGCTTTGACTGCTGTTAATTCCGTTAGCCCTTCAGAGCCAAGTAAGACCCATTTTAGAGTGAAGAAGCTGGTTTTTATTCCTTTTTATGCATCAACAGAATTGTTTACTTTTTTTTATGGAAGTTGAAATTTTTCACAAAAAAAAAAAAACCCAGACCACAGACAGATTTGGCAAAAAAATTGTGTTAGTCAAAAATTTAGGTTTCCCTTGAAAAGAAGTTTTGATGGACAAAATTTTGACCAGGCCTAGAAATAGCTCCTTTTTTCACTTGTAAACCAATTGTGTTTGGTGTGGAAATCGTTGAGAGAGAACACACATGAAACCTCACAATCCCACATATACAAAATCCCTTTTAAAGGCAGAGCCACATTTTAAATACTGGTCCTTATTGTTGTAGGTTGTGTTAGGTACAACTGTGTGAAAACTGGTGGAACTCAGAAATTGAAATTTTTCTTTCTGGTCTTGGGGACTTATTTAACCCATTTATATTGTTCTGCCAGAGAGTTTTATTGCCCTGATAAGTAACAGAATCCATGACCTTAAACTGTGTCCGTCACCAAATTGTTTTTATGCTATTGAATGTTAATTATGTAAAACCTGTTGAGTAAAGATAAAGTTAATATTTGCCCTTCAGTTTGTTTCCTCTCCCATCAAGTTCTGATCCATGTCCAGGTTGCTGTCACTGTCACAGGTAAGTAAGATTGGGTGCAGAGGGGGCCGAATCAAAATGGTAATCAAAAGGATAGGACTTCATGATGTGAGAGCTTGTGAACAAACACTTCCTCCTCCTCGCCCCTCTTCCCCCACTGTTATAAATCATAGGAAAGCTTTTTCTGACCATGTGTATTAAATTGCTTTCTGTCACTGGTATTTCATGACAGGTGGTGTGAATAGAAGCAGTTTATTATGCACAACACAACGTTTTCTGGCAGACCAATGGATGTATTCCACTTTAATCTGAGCTGAACCTGATTCCTTGTAGAGAAAACGGACAAGTTTATGGGAGATTATTTAAAGTTGGAAGGGAAAGCTGACTGGTGCTGAGGACCACTCTGGTTGGACAAAGATGTCACTAATGCAAAATGATTGCTGTCGTCAGTAAAGAATAGGGCAATATACAGCTACACTGGAAAAGGGATTGGTCGAGATCAAAGGTATGTTCTGGAAAAGCAAAAGCGGTACAAAAATAGATATATGACTAAACCCCAAATCTCTTTATATCATTATATATTGGGGTGAAAGTCAAAGGCAAAAATAGATGAACTAGAATTATAGCAATAGAAGAGAAACTTGACATAATAGAGAGTCTTGAAGTATGGTTGCATACCAAAAATCAACATGATACTATAATACCTGGCTATAGACAGACTAGGTCATCTAGGTATGGGAGTAGTAGTATCCCTGGAAGATTCCACAGAATGAAAGACTAATGTATCAAATTGGAAAATTAGAGAGCAGTAAGTCACTAGGAATTGAAGGTATTCATCCAAGATTGAATGTACCCATTGAGATGCTGACAAAAACTATGCAATCTCTCATTAAAATCAGCTATGTTGGAGAAGAGATGGGGAGCAAATATTGCAGAAACTGTTTATACTAAAAACAGTTTACTTAACCAGTAATTTCTTATAATCCTTTTGCTATTATTTCTCAAACTGTTATTTAAATATGCACTTTCCACTTCATAGCCAAGCTTTTTCACCTGTTTTCTAGCAAAGTCCTAAATCCTATGTTTGTGATATTATAGTCAATTGCCATGAAAATTATTGTGATATCTCAAATTAACCCGTAAATCTTTGCTGCAAATAAATTAATGTGGAGGAACAAGCCCAGTGCTTAAATGCAAATCTGGCAACAGAAAGGAAAATAGATTTAAAACATAACTGAAGACTTTTACATTTGAAAACTTCCTAAACACAAAATAATTACTTTCTATTTCTTTGTGTGGGATTGAAGCTATTCTCTGTGCATTCAACTTTCTGTTGTTTTGCTAGTTGTTTAAAGCTGAACATGTGCACCACAGAATGAAGAACTTGATAACTGTCAGTTGTAATATATCACTAGAATTTAAGAGCTAATAAAGCAAAATACCATTCTTGCTTGTCTCATGAGGACTTGTGTTTTCTTAGTGTGTTTATAATCATAATATTGGTATAGTACTGCTGTTTTTTTACATAGGTCTCTTATTATAGTAACCTTTATTGACAATGGTTATAAAAGCACTCCTACCATGATCCATCTTGTTTAGACTGACATTCTCATTCATTAACTTACTGTACCTGTAAATTATTACAAAGACACATTGCTATATTAAAAAGATCACCAAGAATATGTAGCATTGAATTTTCCTCAGGGTTTCTGTTTCTTGACCCATACATGCACTGCCTTTTCACGTCTAACATGGAGGCTAAGGTTTATTTGACATATTTTATGTACACATTACAGGCTCAATTCTGCTGTTGGGTGCAAAGGTGTAATTGACAGCTGAAATTGGCCTTGTATATTTAAGCACCATAAGCAGACTAAACTAAGCATTCCTGTTATAGTTTGGGTGGATTCTGTGTTTAATATGGTTGGCATTCTAATTGGACTGACTTTATGAAAGGGAAACTTTGTGGTAAGCAAGTTCATCATCCCTTTTTCCTCTTAGTTTTGTTTCTATGCCACATTGATCAACCATTCAAATAATAAACCACAGCCAATATATTTCTTGTATCTTGGTGAACAAGAATTATAACATCAATCTATCTGTACACCTTTCCCCGTTGTTTCTATAACTGTCAGACTGAAGCACATTTAATCAGTGGATTTTCACTCTATCACCATAGTAATGATTGAAAGTGAAGGACACTGTCACGGTGCCTGCAGTGGCTCACAGCTAAGAGTGCCAAACTCAGGTCAGACTGTTGGAAATGAGGGCATACACCCCATTCTGGTGGTATTATCATTATCATTAGATTTCACCAAACCAGTAACAAAAGTGTACTCCTGGATCACTATATTAGTTTTACCATGGAGTCACAGACAGTCGCCTTAAGCTCTCTAGGGTCTCTCTATCACTTTGTGATGAAAGGTTATTAGAATCTAAAATCGCATACATTAAGTTCTTCCAACCCCAAAAGGATCGGTCACTCACCCCAGGTCACTGAACACTTCTGTATCTTGCACCAAAGACATGCTGTGGCCAATTTATTTATTAAACTCAAGATGTATTAGTTGAAAAGAAAAGAAAAGAAAAGAAAAGAAAAGAAAAGAAAAGAAAATAAAAGAGTTATTAAAAGGTTAAAGCAAATAAAATATATAACAGATGAGTTAGTTTGTAAGTACAAAATTATAGAAGAGATATAGTAATCTGCCAGTCTCTTAAAGTCTTTTCAAAGTTCCTCAGGGCTTCCCAAAATGGCTTTTGGGGTCCTTTGTCCAATCACTTAAAGTTTCCCTTTAAAGTACAAGCAATCCAGAGATACAGGATTGTTCCCAGGATACATCTTTATAATTGAAAACAGTTTGGCAAACATTCCTAGCACAAGGGATCTGTAGACTTTCCATTGTTGAACACACAACAACACACTCTTTGAAGTTAATATTGTACTTTCTATGCGTACACAAGTAATCCAGTTACAGTGCTATATGTAACGTAATTGCTGGACATTCATTACAATCTGGATGGCTAAGTGGAAACAATACAAGTATCCGTCATTAGTTTTCCACATCAAGTAAACTCACATTTAAGCACTAATGTTTTTTAATGTTAATTAAGTAGAGTCACATACATAATGTAAAGGTAATTACAGTGTCATAGGACATGACAATGGCTATAGCAACAACAGGTTAATTTAGTTACACTAGTACACATCAAACAGGATGTAGCTAGATGAAGGCAAATACAATCAACATATATTAACTTAACATTTCCTTTTAATCTATTCTAACAGTTGAATTGTCTAGCTACACAATAGTACCTTTTAACATTTCTTTGAAGTTCACCCACCAATGAATTAGCCAAGGGCTCTGACCTTAGCTGATCTGTCAGCGTCATAGACACATTGACCAAACTTGGACAATGCAGTTGGTGTGCAAGACCTGTGATACCCAATTTAATGAGAAGATTGCTGGGGAGGACCCATGGCACAATACTAGGTTGGGTTTCATCTTTAAAACAAAATAGGTAAAATAGGTACTTGAGGAACAAAGTGCTGAGACCGCCACCCCAAGACCCCTCTGCTGAGCCCCAACCACTTTCACCTGGAAGCCCCTGCAGAGTCCCATTGCCCTTGCAACTGGAACCCCGCTCCCTTCCTCCAATGAGCCTTTGTGCATCCAGATCCCACCACACCTAGAACCCCCCCCCCACTGAGCTGCCTGCACCCAGATTGTCCCACATAGAATCCCCCACCCAAAACTTGGATCCCCCTACACTGAGCCTCCATACTTGGATCCTGCCTGGTTGAGCCTCCCTGCTCCGTACCTGGTGTTCCTGGAGCAGAGGGGCAGGGCCCCAGGATGTTTCTGGGGTAGGCCCAGGCCTTGTGCTGTGTCAGGGTTGGGTGCAGCCTCATCACTGAGTCCGGTCCTGGGGGTGGGGCGGCTGCAGGGTGATCTCCCACCTTCATGCAGCCGGTGGCCCGTGTTCCCCACTGCCATGCTGGAGCCTCTGCATTTATTTATTGACAAATAAAACTTGCAGAATTTTAAAATATTGTGTGCAGAATTTTTAATATTTTGGCCCAGAATGCCCTCAGGAGTATTAACTAGTGCACCTACACTGAGTTCTTAAAAAAGTTTGTTTGCTGTGGGTTTACTCCCTAATAGACTAGTGCCCTGCAATATCTGAAGAAATTAGGTTTAAAAGGGGTGGGTGAAGGGTTGTAATAGGTTTTTATTGTTTGAAGTGATAATCACTGTACAGGGAAAAGAATAATAAGGCTCTGACTAAAATTGTGGCTTCCCAGTCTTTCCCATAACTTACCTATTCAGGAATGCTCAGCAAGAGAATGGAGAGGAATTTCTCAGCTGCTAGGAAAGTAACTGAGGTAAGAGAGGTGGAGGAAAGCAGGACACTGATGCAGGTTTAAGTGAGCTGCACTCTGATTTTCTGGCTATGTGTTAACAAAGCACTTCTAGGGCTTTAAAAGCCGCACATGGACAGCCTGAAGGAGAAGGCTGGGGGACACAGCTGGAGTGAGAAGCAGAGCAGAGCTCTGTCTTTCTTAGGTATGGGTACAAGGCCTCTGTCACCAGGGTATGCGAGTGCCTCATATTCTTCACTATGTGCATCCTTGCAATATCTCTGTGAGGTAAGGAAGTACTATCTTTCCCATTTTGCAGATGGGGAATTAAGGCACAGAGCAATGAAGTGATTTGCCCAACAACTTGCAGGAAGTCTGTAGCAATAATGGGAATTGAACATAGGCCTCCCAAGTACCAAGCTAGTGCTCTAACAGCTGGTACTGTCCTTCCTCTCTCTGGTACCTAGAACTACCTGGATTTTACCTGTGAGAAGGTATGGACTAGACACAAAGAAAAGGTAATTAGGAGCCCAAGGAAGTCCAGGTGACTTACATTTGCATATGATTTTTTTTATTTGACCTTTGAGTCCAAAGTACAGGTATTTTCCACTTATTGGAGCTCTGTGTGCAGACAAGTTGCATTTTATTCAGGCTGAGCTAGCAAGCAGACCTTTTATTCTAGAGATATGACTAACACAGGCACAATTGTTTGTTTTTTTATCTTACCTAGGCTCCAGCTGGTTCCTTCTGTCACTCCTGAAATCCCCTGCTTTATGGACAAAAACAGCCAAGTTACAGCAATATCTGTGGCAATGAGTACATAGGAAACAGATGTCAGGTGAAAACTCTTCACTGTGCTCACAGTTTTCTAGCTGTGAAATTCATAGATGGGGAAAAAAAAAAACATATGCACCTTCTGACTACAATTTACCAGTCCACAGTAGCAAACCCTGTCCAAGGTCAAAAGGTCCGGATCTAGGGGCCACAGTTTGTTCTTGGCTTCAGTTCTCTATGGGAGGCAAAGAGCAGATGCTGCAGCCTTGTGGTGCTACATCTTAATGCTAGTATGGCATAAGTGGAGATAATGTTTAAATCAAATGGTTACATCCAGAACCACAACACCTTTGTCACATTCAAAGCTACAGCAGCATCTGGTTCTTTGAATTTTTAAATTTCCAGAGCAAGAGAGATCAATGTTGCATTTACTATTTGAAAGTGAACATTTTCTTACATATGAAAGAACATTTGTTGTTTGAAAAAATTTTGCAAAACACTTCCCACAGGTAAAAGAAATGATATAGGCCAGAGAAGATATAGAGAGTGGGGCCGAAGTCAAGGGCAAAATTCCAATTGCCTTCACCGGTGCAGGATTGGACTCAGGTGACTAAAAAACAAGCTATGAAGGAGGATCAAGATATTATCCACAGTGCCCATCACAACCTTGTCATGCCACAGCGAAGGACTTTACGAAACATCATATCTTTCAAATATGGTGGCGGGGGGGGGGGGACCTTTGTTAATGTTAATTTCAGCTTCTGTGTGAGTTTCAAAAAAACCAAAGAGCCTGAGAGGCTGCATAGTCCAGTAGATAGGGCATTGGACTGGTGGTCAGGAGACCTGTGTTACCAAGGTTGTCACTGATTTGCCCATGTGGCCCTGAGCGAGTCACTTAACCTCTCTGTCTCAGTTTTCCTGTCTGTAACGTGAAGGAACTTATGTTGTAAAGCTTTTGTGAGATCCTTGCATGAAAAATGCTATATAAATGCTAAGAATTAATAATCTTTCAGGCACCACTGACTTGGGCAATCTTGCCCGTGTCCAGTGGGACTTTACAGTGAATAGCTTTGCAGGATTGGGTTCTTATACTGCAGCATTAGAATGATACTTGGGTACATATGGACCACTCCATTTTTACAAATTATAAATCTGCAAGGGCTTGTGTCATTAAGTGGAATCGTTTGGAAGATTTTATTAATATGTAGAACACTATAAACACATTTTAAATTAATATTTAATTTCTATTATAGACAGCTGTTATGTCATCTGTGTCTAGGGTTGACCATATTTCCCAAAAGGAAAATGGGACACTGCGTGGAACTTGACCTCCCCCACCCCACCCCACCCCACCCCAGCATAGGGCTGGCCTGGACCACCCTACGAGGCTGGGGTTGCTGGAACCTTGCCTGCCCCCCACAAGAGGCTGTCAGAGGCTCTGCCCGCCCACTGCATGAGTCCTGCCTCCCCCCCTGTGTGGGGCTGGCATTGCCGCTTGCCCCCTGGCATGTTCCTCCGTACCCTACTTTTTTGGCAAAAGTGGTCATTTGTCCCATTTGCTCTTGCCAACTGATCAAATTGGCAAGAGCAAACGGGACAAATGCCTGCTTTTGTCAAAAAAGTCAAGATGGATGGGACAGGGCTTAAAAAAGGAACTGTCCCAGCCAAAATGGGACATGTGGTTACCCTACCTGCTTCTTTTTAACCACATTTATCTTTATTTTTTTCTTATCTGCTGTATTTTTCTGTATGCTTATATATTGTGCCAGAATCATAACTATCAATTTAAATGGAAAAAAATACTGAATCCACCCAACTGGCTATTATTTTAAAGTGTTAGCTTTTAGTTACTTTTTACCTTAATTTTACTTAACTAGTAAATTGCAGCTGCCATCTAGTTTGCTAAGTTTATTTAAAGATGAACAACTATATATTGATGGTGATAATTTCACTATATACGCTACATTTTGCCAAATAGATCTAACATTCTTTTCCTGTTTAATTATTGTTCTGGTAGGGAAAAGGGGCCTCAACGGAGACCAGAGTCCCATTGAACTAGGTATTATACATACACAGTGAGAGAGAATCTATGACCTGGAGTGGTTGCAATCTAAATAGACCAGGGGTGGGCAAAATATGGCCCATCAGGACTTTGGAGCCAGCCTGTAGGATTGCCATCCCCGTGGCGCTATGGGCCCAGCGCCGCTCCCAGAAGCGGCCGGCACCACGTCCCTGCAGCCCCTGCAGGAGGGGGGGATGCAGAGGGCTCCACGCGCTGTCCTCGCCTGCAGGCATCACCCCCCGCAAGTACCATTGGCCAGGAACAGGGAACTGCGGCCAATCGGCGCTTCAGGGGAGGTACCCGCAGGCGAGGGCATCGTACAGAGCCCTCTCCTCCACCCCCTGCCCCCAGGGACCATGGGGACGTGGTGCTGGCCACTTCCGGGAGCGGTGCGGGGACAGGGCAGGCAGGGAGCCTGCCTTAGTCCCGTTGCATGCCGCTGCCACCCTGGAGCCGCTCAAGGTAAGTGGCACTGGGCCAGAGCCTGCACCCCAACCCCCTGTCCTGAGCCCCTTGCCACACCCCACACTCCTCCTGCACCCTACACCCCAACCCCCTGGCCTGAGCCCCCTGCTGCACCCCCTCTGGTGCCCCAACCCCTTGCCCTGAGCCTCTTCCTGCACATGCACCCCCTCCCACACCCCAACCCCCTGCCCCAGTCCTACATTCATGGCCCTGCATGCAATTTCCCCATCCAGATGTGGCCCTCAGGCCAAAAGGTTTGCCCACCCCTAAAATAGACAATAGTGTAACATTGTTGACCTGCATGATAATCTATGAGCATATAACTATAATGTGCTCATACTATCTGGATAACTTTACTTTTTTTTATTTCTCTGAAGTCTATGGGAATTCCATCAATGGAAGGCTTGAGGTTCCTGAATATATATATTTTTAATTTTGATTCATAGACTTTAAGGTCAGAAGTGACCATCAGCTGAGGTCATAGTGGACCACAAGCTAAATATGAGTTAAGCATGTAACACTGTTGCAAAGAAAATGAACATCATTCTTGGATGCATTAGCAAGAGTGTTGTAAACAAGACACGAGAAGTAATTCTTCCACTCTACTCCATGCTGATTAGGCCTCAACTGGAGTATTGTGTCTAGTTCTGGGCACCACATTTCAGGAAAGATGTGGACAAATTGGAGAAAGTCCAGAGAAGAGCAACAAAAATGATAAAAGGTCTAGAAAACATGACCTATGAGGGAAGATTGAAAAAACTGGGTTTGTTCAGTTTGGAAAAGAGAAGACTGAGAGGGGACATGATAACAGTTTTCAAGTACATAAAAGGTTGTTACAAGGAGGAGCGAGAAAAAATGTTCTTCTTAACATCTGAGGATAGGACAAGAAGCAATGGGCTTAAATTACAGCAAGGGATGTTTAGGTTGGACATCAGGAAAAACTTCCTAACTGTCAGGATGGTTAAGTACTGGAATAAATTGCCTAGGGGGGTTGTGGAATCTCCATCATTTGAGTTTTTTAAGAGCAGGTTAGACAAATACCTGTCAGGAATGGTCTCGGTAATACTTAGCGCTGCCATGAATGCAGGGGTCTGGACTAGATGACCTCTCAAGGTCCTTTCCATGTTCATTTAGTCTGACCTCCTGCACATTGCAGGCCACAAAACCTCACCCACCCACTCCTGTAATAGACCCACAACCTCTGTCTGAGACATTAAAAATCCTTGCTAATGGCCTTGCAATTTCATGTGCTAGTTTCTTTAATGTTCTTGGATGGAGATTATCCAGCCCCCCCAGTTAGGTCCCATTAAGATGTTTCAGTTCAACTTCCACCTCAGACACGGTAATTTCTACTTCCATATTTTCATTTCCATTAGCCACCCTGCCAGTACCCCTAAGATCCTTATTACCCTTATTAAAAACAGAGGCAAAGTATTTTTTTAGGTGTTGGGCCATTCCTAGATTGTCTTTAATCTGCACTGCTTGCTCAGTGTTTAGCAGTCCCACTTCTTCTTTCCTTGGTTTTATTTATTTATTTATTTATGTGGCTATAGGATCTTTTACTGTTAGTTTTAATCTCCTTTGCAAAGTCCAGGGAACCTTTGATAGCTTTCTTCCCCAAAGTGATTTTGACCCAAACAGACTCTGTTTTATCCATTCCATCACTTCTAATTTCTTTACAGTCTACATCATAATTAATATAAAATGCTTTGCCACCACCTTTACCTTTATTTCTGCACATGCCATTTAGTATCTCTACTCCAGTCATGACTACTGTTCTACCATGATTCTGTTATCCCTATAGTATCTGCTTTCACTTCCTGCACCAGTAGTTCTAGTTCCTCCATTTTGTTACCCAGGCTCCTGGCATTGGTGTACAAACATCTTAGCTGTTTCTGTTTGGTTCCTCACCTAGCTGGGTATAATCATTCTACTGCCAGTAGTTTACGTGACTGCTAGCTTCATTGGTACTGGCACAATCTTTTCTCTTAATGTCCATTCTTCTACCCACTGTTGTTCCTTTCTCCATTGCTTTATTCTTTCTTTTTCATTTTTCTCACAAGCAATATTAGAATCAGGCATGAAGATTACATGAGCATCTCCAAAACATGTCCTCTGAGATCCTATTTTAAAGCTATTTTAATGAGTGGTGCCAGCCTCCATCGCAGAAGTCTATTTCCCTCCCTGCTCAGGGGAAGTCCATCCCTTGAGAACAGTCCTCTGTCCATGAATGCCTCCCAGTGGTCAAACATCCCAAAGCCCTCCTTATAGCACCATTGCCTGAGCCATTTGTTTATCATTGTAATTTTGTCTTGCCTTCTTTCTCCTCCTGTAGGAATAGGCAGAATCTTACTGAAGATCACTTGAACCTCCATTCCTTTCCCAGCCTGAGATAGTATCCCTTGATATGTTCCAGTGAGAATCTAGCTGTATCATTCATTCCCACATAGGACAATTAGTGGATTATTTCCTGCTCCCATTAGGATGCTCTTCAGCCTCAAGTCCACATCCCATATCTTAGCTCCCGGCAGACAGCACACTCTTCTGTTCTCCGGATCAGCTCTGACAACAGGCCTGACTCTTTTTTTGTAGTATGGAGTCACTAATCATGTAGACCTGCCTCTTCTTGGTGTTGGTGGGATTCTCCAGCCTACTCTCTACTTTTTCTGCCTGCAAGTCCTCTTGTCTTTTGTTTTTCATTGAAATCTTCTGCGAGTCATCCTGTATCCTCCTGGGGCTCTGAACTCTGGGTATCTCCATTGACTTTTCCCCTTCTTCTTATAGGACTGGCTGATCTTTTCTTCTTCCTTTCCCTCCCATCTTCCATTACTGCCTGCTGAGCCCCTTCTTCATTTTTCAACTTAGGAAACCTGTTCCTGAGCTCTATTTCTCCTTCACTAGCTGGTGTTTTCCTGTGCTTGGTTCTCATAGTCACATGATTCTTCTGCCCACTTTCCTCACCCACAGTCTACCTGCACAGTTCTTCAGTCCATTTTGCATCTGCCAGTCTTGATTTTTAACTTTAGCCTCCTCTTACCTTCCCTCCATCATCTGCTTGAATCCCCTTTGAAACTCAACCATAGTTTCCACCTACATCTCCAAACCTCTGATTTTCTCTTCCATCAGCTGTATCAGGTGACACTTCAATCAAACAAAGCTCTTTTCGGGTACCTGCTCCAGGATAACGTACCTCCTGCAGCTTCCATATCCAGTCATCTTCATTGTCTCTTCCATTGCTTGGGTCACTACCACTGCTGCCTCTGTATCTGTCATAGCCTTCTCGCCTAAGCTCCTGTCAAGGGGGAGAGGGGGACTGCAAAACCAAGAGCAAAAACAAAACAAACACTAAAACGAAACCAGAAAACCACACACCTCCCTCAAACTGCTCTTACAACTCCCCTGTTTTCAGTTCTGTTTGCTGTCTGTTGTGCCACTGGCTGGCTGCTTCTCTGTCTTTATAGGGCCCCAAATCAGGGCAGCCCCACACCTTAATTAGGTCTCTGCTTCTCTCAGAGCACACTGCCCCCTACCAGCCTGTACAAACTGAAGAAGAAAGAAAAAAGATGCACAAAAACACACACTAAAACGTAAGAACTCACTCACTGCCCCTAAGGAACAGGGGCTTGCCTCCTCCCTCTCCTCCAACTGAACTCCCACTCAAACTCCTCTGTTTTCAACTCTGTTTATTGTCTCTTGTGCCGCAGCTCCTGAAAACATAGCCTGAGTTTCTTCCAAAACCTGGGGGTGGTAAAAAAAAAGGGGGGGGGACTTCCTTTCCATAGAAAAAATTTGACTGAAATGAAAATGTTTCATGTTCTTTGAAATGTTTCACACAATTTTCTAATTTTTGAGAGGCAAAATTTTTTAAAAAAGAATATTTCCCATTTTTTTCCTCCAAAAGCTTTAAAAAAATCCAGAGCAATGTTTTTTTGTTTGGATTCTATTTTAATCAGAGTAAAAATATTTACTATTTTGAAGCAGTTTGCAACAAAACTAAGTGTTTCAAACCATTTTCCTGAGAAATCAGAATTTCAAACAGTAATTTTTCACAATTTTTTTATAGTCAAAAAACCATTTGTTGTCAGAAATGATCTTCACATTGGACAGATTTCAATCAGCCTTACTCTGGATGATGGATTTGTACACCTCTGTAAATTGTAGGAAAATAAATCCCAAAATTTCAAAATTCAGACAAATGACAAATGAATCTCCTTCATTGTCTTGGCCAGATTCCACATTAAAGTGAAACCTTTCTAGTTTTACACATTACTCAGATACTATTGTGGGGGTGGGGGTTGAAGGTAGAGTGGGGGGAAAGACTAAATTACCTTGCAAACTTCTGACCATTTGCATGTCCTCTTTTAAATTAAATTTTCTCCCCTCCTTCTCCAAATGCCGCAAATATGCAGGAGCTGGCAATCTGTTGCTGATATCCTCAGCATTTCTGTGTCTAGTTATCAGCTTTGCATTTCTCTTACATTTACCAAGTTTATTCGTGATATAATCACTAAATTGCATTTTTCTGGCCTTTCGTATTTCATCTGCTATAAATTTTCTTTATCCACTTTTATCTTTCATCCTCAGAACTTTATGCTTTCTTTCTCTAACTAATTCTCAGTAATATTTTGCTACATAGTCACTTATTCTTCACTATAAATAACCTTCCAATTTCATCATGGCAGGCCTGTTGAGATGCATCCCTTTCAATTATGTATTTTTTGTAGCGATATAGCTGTCCCTCTCAGGCAAAATGTAGAAAAGATTCTAATATAATGTGATACACATTTTAATTTGTCTTTGAGCTTGGTGGGGCCCTTATTCAGCACTCTTTATGTAAAGAGCAGTGGTGCCAGACAATTTATTCAGTTAAAAAAAAATGATAGCTTGGGCTGCATACTTATGTCAAGCTAGGCTGTGCAGAGTTCCTAAGCAGAGAGAAAGTAGGAAAGCCCAAGTTAAGCAGTTCAATTCGGTTCTCTGCCTGCCCCACCTTCAAGTGCTGATCCTGATATCTCAGAGCTTGGGGCCTGAACCCTACAGCTTTTACTCATTTGAGCAGTCCCCATCACTTCATTGGGATTACTGTATTCAAAGGAGTTAGAGCTGCTTGATGGAGATGCCATATCCTGTTAGGATTCTGCAAGTATATGTCACAAGGAAAGCACTGATCACCATTTTGTTGCTGCTGAGATTTCTTTTGCAGTAAGAATGTGATGAACCACTTTATTTTGGTGATCAAAAGAAATACCAGATAGGCATATGAATAATTAATATCTCAGGATTTTTTGATGCAGGAGTGAGATCTGGCAGGTGGCTAATGGTGTGTGTGTAGATGCCAATAGACAGGACCAGCTCCAGGCACCAGCTTACCAAGCAGGTGCTTGGGGCGGCCACACCAGAGAGGGGCAGCACGTCTGGCTCTTCGGCAGCAATTCGGCAGTGGGTCCCTCACTCCCGCTGGGAGCAAAGGACCTCCTGCCGAAGTGCCGCAGATCGCGATCGCGGCTTTTTTGTTTGTTTTTTGTTTTGCGAGGGGGGGTGGCTGCTTGAGGCAGCAAAAACCCTGGAGCTGGCCCTGCCAATAGATAGGACTGCTAGCTAGAGCAGAGTATTTGTCATCTGTGCATGAACCTGTCAGTCAAGGAAATGAACTCTCAGATTTTTCAGTTTTGTCTCAATATCTCATTAACTTTTTAAAATTACTATTATTAATTGTTTACCTTGCTTTTCCCCCATGTGGCTGTCCCAGTGTCACAAACACTTGGGATTTTATCACAGGTCTTGTGATGTCAAATGTTTTACTTAAAGCCTCTACTCCTGAAGATAAGGAATTATATGAGAATCTCTACTTTCATTTGAAAAAGTATAGTCCATTTCTATCCCTCATGGGCACATAGAAGTTTGAAAGTGTGACTCGAGGGCACCCTAAAGGCTCAAAAAAAAAAAAAAAGAAAAAAAGAAAAAAAAAAAAAAAAGAAAAGAAAAAGAAACAAACAAACCTAACACTTATTATTTTTTAAAGTCTTGTGATTTTTTTCAAGCCAGTATGATGACTTTGGTTTTGGAATCTGTCTCGTGATTTTTGGATGTTTGTGGTTGACAATACTGCTGTCCAACAGGAAGATATAGATGGGAATAAGCAAAATATTGCCCCCTCTAATTATAAAATTGCCAAGAATTTCATCATAAATATGCCTGCCCGAGACCACTGAGGTGGTCTGCTCCACACCTTCCACAAATATTGAGGGGCATGTGCCAGAAGACCTGCAGCTCACTCCTGAATGGCAGTGAGAGAAGTTTGGATCAATGATTAAAAAAAAAGTTGAGACTGGAATAAAAAACTTTGGGTTGTTTTGTACAAACATTGGAAACAAATAATAGAATAAAATTTGGGATGAAAAACTTGTAGTTAAGATATAGCTTGCATTATTTCCAACCCCAAGAGATCAAATATCACAAGATATTAAAAATATTTGTTTTATTCTTTTTATTTGTCTTCTGGTTTTTGAACTATCAAGGTTCAAATTTTCAAGCTTCTCCATAACAATTCAGGCTAGAAACTTTAAAAAAAAATATGTATTTGTAAATGAAACTTGAGATTCTCATTCCTCAACCTAAGTCAAGGAGCAGGGACTTTATGAAAAGCACCATAAGAGAAATTGGATGTTTTAGCGACAGAGTGCTTAGTTTTCATTTTGTTTATACTTTGGGAACAATTTTGTACTGATTATATTAGAGGCTTTATTTTTCTACAAAAGTAAAGAAGGGATGCAACTTGGATTATTTATGCAGAAATTCCATATTGATTATGTAATTTATGGCTGGTAAAATACACTTTAAAAATCTCTAATCAAGAGATTGCGGGGGGAGGGATTGCTCAGTGGTTTGAGCATTGGCCTGCTAAACCCAGGGTTGTGAGTTTAATCCTTGACGGGGCCATTTAGGGATCTGGGCCAAAAATCTGTCAAGGGACCAGTCCTGCTTTGAGCAGGGGGTTGGACTAGATAACCTTTTGAGGTCCCTTCCAACCCTGATATTCTATGATTTAAGTTGCTACACCAAAAATGATTATATTAAAATTGGTTGCATGTAATTAAACCAAATTAAATATAATACAAAGATATCATAATTATTATTATTTATATTAGCATAGCATATAGGAGCCCTAGTCAGGGAACCCATTATATTAAGTGCTGTATGAACACAGACCAAAAAGATGGTATGACTTATTAAACAGAAACGATCTCTTTAACACATTTATATTATTTTTACTATTGTATACAGTTTAAGTGCCCTTCTTCTTGGTATCTTGAATCATAGAATATTAGGGTTGGAAGGGACCTCAGGAGGTCATCTAGTCCAATCCTATGCTCAAAGCAGGACCAAAACCAACTAAGTCATCTCAGCCAGGGCTTTGTCAAGCCGGGCCTTAAAAACCTCTAAGGATGCAGATTCCACCAGCTCCCTAGGTAACGCATTCCAGTGCTTCACCACCAACCTAGACCTCCCCCACTGCAACGTGAGACCATTGCTTCTTGTTCTGACGTCTGCCACCACTGAGAACAGCCGAGCTCCATCCTCTTTGGAACCCCCCTTCAGGTAGTTGAAGGCTGCTATCAAATCCCCCCTTACTCTTCTCTTCTGCAGACTAAATAATCCCAGTTCCCTCAGCCTATCCTCGTAAATCATGTGCCCCAGCCCCCTAATCATTTTTGTTGCCCTCCACTGGACTCTCTCCAATTTGTCCACATCCCTTCTGTAGTGGGGGGACCAAAACTGGACACAGTACTCCAGGTGTGGCCTCACCAGTGCCGAATAGAGGGAAATAATCACTTCCCTCGATCTGCTGGCAATGATCCTACTAATACAGCCCAATATGCCGTTGGCCTTCTTTGCAACAAGGGCATACTGCTGACTCATGTCCAGCTTCTCATCCACTGTAATCCCCAGGTCCTTTTCTGCAGAACTGCTGCTTAGCCAGTCGGTCCCCAGCCTGAGCGGTGCACGGGATTCTTCCTTCCTAAGTGCAGGACTCTGCACTTGTCCTTGTTGAACCTCATCAGATTTCTTTTGGCCCAATCCTCCAATTTGTCTAGGTCACTCTGGACCCTATCCCTACCCTCCAGCATATCTACCTCTCCCCCCAGCTTAGTGTCATCTGAAAACTTGCTGAAGGTGCAATTCATCCCATCATCCAGATCATTAATAAAGATGCTGAACAAAACCGGCCCCAGTACCGACCCCTGGGTCACTCCGCTTGAGTAGTACATTACATAGCTTAGATTAAAACATAAATAGCATCCCCTCCCCCAACCTCATGTTATAATGAACTAAAAAACTTCAGGGGACAAAGACAGGGAATCTAGCCAATAGGCTTCATGCCTGGAGATTTCACAACCAGCAGTTAGAAAAAGCCCTGACACAATATGTGTGGTCAGGCATGGGCTCAGATGGAGAAGGACTGCTACTGGAAAACCACTGCCATGGCTCATGCGTGATTTCCTCTGCAACTGAATTCCTACTGCTTTTTGATTGGTGGCAATAACTCTGTTGTAACCATAATGTAGAAACTGGAGGGAAATAGAGACTGCTCTCACTGTAGTGCTGCTAATTTTTTTTTCTGCTGTCTTGCTGCTGGCATTGTTCTTGCCCCTATATGTTACAAATTTATTAAGACAGAATTTAAACCTGTTGTCATTTTTTAAAATCAGTCTAGGGTTTGCAATTGTTAGTTTAGTAACATATCTATCTGAAAAATGTGTTGGTTCCCCTCAATTTCTTTTTGAGACAGAGACCAACAAATGTTAGGTCAGCTAAAAAATCAGTGCAGCAAAACAGAGAGATACATTTGTTTGGGGGATTGCTCAGAAAATATTATTTCAAAGGTTTTCTGCTGCCTCTGCACAAATCCAATTTCTCTGTGATAATTGGTCCCAGTATTTATGATACTTATCTCCTTTGTAAAGCACTTTGACATTTACTGATGAAAAACACTATGTAAGAGCTAAGTGGTGTTTTAATTATTATTGACGCAGAAGGGGAGATAGATAAAATTTGATAATATTATCACTGTTCTGATAAAATTATTGCCCGTCTGCTGAGAGGTAGCAGGTGTTCATGGCCTTGCGGGTCAGCTTCCTACTGGAGGAGAAATCAGTGATGCAGGGTCTGGGTATATTCTATGAATAATTTGTTTTGTTTTGTTTTGTTTTTACACACACACAAACCAGTCCTGGAACAGAGATGGTCAAAGAGCATTCAGGCAATCCCCTTTCAGGAATCTCAGCCCAACACCAGTTCCCAGGGAGCAAGTCTGCCTCAGAAGTGATTCCAACCAAAAATCAGTGTAGAGAACACACTCTCCTGCTGTTTGTGCTGCTTCCTCCCTCCAGAACCTTGCATAACAAAATAAACATACAGCATGTCTTCCTAAGAATGAATACTTGATCACACAATAAGAAAAATAATTTGGAAGATTAAGTGTCACATAACAATATGTTCAAAAATATCTATTACTTTCTTCTCCTGTCTTTTGAAGAACAAGATCAAATGGGAACTGCTTTTTAACAGATGCAAAAGTCCCTTGATTACATTTCTTAAAAATAGTATTAATTTAAGACAAGACCCCGGGCCTCCTGACTGAAAGAGAGTTTTGTGTGGGGTTATATACCACATCGTATCATTATCTAAGTTATGAGATTTTATTTTCTGAAAAATAGGGCCCTCTGATAAGTATTTTAGAAGACTTTCTTTGCCTCTCTCCCATATGGAAAAGAGTATATTTGGGGAAAGAGTATACAGAGATATCTGAAGCTTTGCTTAGTCAAACATGATAAGAAGAAAATTGAGTGAATGGGACAGAATGTATTGATGATCTCAGCTTTAGCTTGGGAAAGCCAAGTTTATAAGTTGTCTCTGGTCTTGAGAATTTACAAAAGCAAGTTTTACAAAAGCAAGATGTCTTTATTTTTCCAGCCACACTGAAATTTTTTGTTCATTATGATGTAGCATTTTTTTGGCCATCAACTTTTTCTGTGCCATAATTATTTGAAGATGACATTGCCACATATGACCATAACTTAGTGTAAGGCGACTGTTGCCCCCTTACTAACATTCAGTGGGGGTCTTTTGGTTGGCTAACTCCCAGTACCAAAAGGGGAAGGGTCAATGGGAAATCAGGACCCTGAGACTGACAGTCCCCAGGAACAATGGGGAGAGGCCAATGCTCCAGGTCAGCCTGATTGACAGGGCGGGCAGGCTAATCAAGGAGTCAGGAGGCCAGAGGGTCCCATCCTCCGTGTCAGCTGGAATTGCCTGGGTCAGACAGAGTGGGGCGAACTAAAGAGAGAGCAGGGGCCCAAGCTGAGCTGGGGAACAGAGCCGTGCCAGATCCAGAGGGGCCAGAAAAACAGCCCAGGAAGCAGGTCAGAGTTGGGAGCAGAGTCACAAAAGCTGCCCAGGGAGAGAGTAGATCCTGTGCTGGGAGCAGAGCTGCAGCCACAGAACCAGAGGTGGCAGAGAAGCAGCCCAGGGGGCTGGAGGCAGAGCAGCAGCATCAGTGCTGAGGCAGAGTGGAGCTGGAGTTAGAACAGGGGAGCTAGCCTGGAGCAGTCTGGAGCCAGTTGTGGTGAGCAACCAGGGCCAGCCAAGGGGGGACCCTGGACAAAGGGTCCAGTGCAAAAAGACACCCCCAGCCCAGGTGTCTGCAGGCCTGACTGGGAGGAGGATCTTAACCTGATGGGGGGCTGACACTGAGAAGAAGGGTCCCACCACCCAAAGCCCGGAGGTGTGTGGACACCACCAGAGCAAGTGTCCAACCTGCAGCATCCCTGCAGCACAGCCAGGGCCTGAGAAGAAGGCCTGGGACCTACAAAGAACAGACTGTGAACTGCCGGATGTTCCAGAGACACTGTTTGTAATGCTCCCTGCCACAGAGCCGGGTGATGTGTTTTCCTTTAACCTTTCCCATTTTTCCTTATTCTTTTTTAAATTAATTGTTGATTAAATAACTTGTATTTGCTTTAAGTTGTATGTAATGATCTGTGGGTCAGGGAAGTGCCCAGTGCAGAGAAAGCATCCCGGAGTTGGGACACCCCAGCCCCTTGTAACCCCAACAGCATTGTCCTAGGTGACCACAGCAGGGTTGGGGGTCGAGCCCCCCAGGAATGCTGGGCCCAGCCTTGTTGGGGTTACAAGTGGAAGGGGAGTCCTCAAGAGCAGGGAGGCCTCTGGGTAAAGGAAGTGGGAGCGAGGACTCAGATCCTTTTGCTAGCCCACTTCATCGGGGTAGTGCAAAAGCCAAGAAAGTTCCCCACAATAGCGGGACCATTCCCCCGCTTACATTAGGTACACAGGCCAAGATTTTCAAAAGTGACTAGTGATTTTGGGTGTCTTTATTTGAACATCAAAATACTGAGACATTCTCAAGGATCTGAATTTCAGAGATCAGGGCCTCAGCATTTTCTAAAAACCTTACCCCTTTATTGAATCTCGGATTGGACACTCAAAAATCTCTAGTAACTTCTGAAATACTTGGCCTGAATTTTATTTTACTAAGGATTCATAGCTTCCAACTTTTTGAATATCAAAGGAGTAGCCATGTTAGTCTGGATCTGTAAAAGCAACAAAGAGTCCTGTGACACCTTATAGACTAACAGACGTATTGTATCATGAGCTTTCGTGGGTGAATACCCACGTGCATCTGACGAAGTGGGTATTCACCCACAAAAGCTCATGCTCCAATACGTCTGTTAGTCTATAACAGGGGTCGGCAACCTACGGCACGCATGCCAAACACAGCATGCGAGCCGATTTTGAGTGGCACGCAGATCCCTGCCGCGGTCCTGGCCGCCTGCCCCACTCAGTCCCCCTGCCCACCACTCTCCCCTGTCGGGGCAGGAAGCAGAAGCTTGGTTCTGTGGCAGCCAAGCATCCCCCCTCCCCCGCTTCTTCCCCCAGCGTGGTGCTTTCCTGCACCGCCTCCTCTCCATCCCTGGCCAATCAGCTGATGGCCCTACCTCTTCCCCCACACTCAGCCTTCTGCTCTGCACCCCCATACTCCCAGCCCTCTTCCCTGAATCCCCCACACCCCAACACACACCCAGCCTTCTGCCCTGCACCCCCATAGCCCCATCCCTCTGCTCTGAACCCCCCCACCCAAACGCACACCCAGCCTTCTGCTCTACACCCCCCCACACACCCCAGCCTTCTGCCCTGCACCCCCTCCCCAAGCCCTCTGCCCTGACCCCTGAAACACCCACCCCCAGGTCTGGGGTCCCGGCTGCAGGCCCTACTCAGCCCGCTGCTGGCCTAGGTGAACAGAACCCCAGGCTGGCAGCGAGCTGAGCAGGCTGGTGGCATAAGATCAGCATTTTAATTTAATTTTAAATGACGCTTCTTAAACATTTTGAAAACCTTGTTTACTTTACATACAATAGTTTAGTTATATAATATAGATTTATAGAAAGAGACCTTCTAAAAACGTTAAAATGTATTACCGGCACGCGAAACCTTAAATTAGAGTGAATAAATGAAGACTCGGCACACCACTTCTGAAAGGTTGCCTACCCCTGGTCTGTAAGGTGCCACAGGACTCTTTGCAACTTTTTGAACGTGGTTCTGGACAGTTATAGGAATGAATTCATTTTGTCAGGAACACAGTTTATTTTGTTTTAAATGGAGTAACATAACTATGATGGAATTGGGTAAGTTTCTATTGTAATATTAGAATTTTAACATGTCACTGTTGGCTATTTTTAAAAATGTTTTAGCCATGTAAATGAAAACAAACTCTGAGACTTGGGTACATTTGAATTTTACCTGGATGTGACCAGACAGGTAAAGAAAAGATGGATCACTGGAGGAATATGTATTTTCAGGGCTTCCAGTCTTACTAGTTTCTAACTTCACTTATAAAAGAGAAACATACTGCAAAACTAATGAGAGAAGGGAACAATGTTCTAAAAGCAGGGATTAGGACTAAGGGGGAGAGAGAGAAGAGCACTATTTTTGGCAACAGGGTTGAAATCAATGGTACCTTTGCTGGGGTTTCTGCAAGTAGAATTTTCTGTGTGCAATTTTAGCCTCCTATGTTCAAGGTAAACACAACCCGTTTACATTTTATAAAGAAATTACACAGGACAACACACTAAATGTGTGTCACTAACTTCTCTCCCAATGGGAAACTGACAAACTGCAAAATCCCAAAAGACACTACTGTATAGCAAAGAGGATAATATCTGTTTTCAGTCCACATAAACTACTAACTACCAGTTTATAATCAAAACTATTTTGTAAGTGACCTGCAAGGAAAAATGCTATTTATTTTCTTTTGATTTTTTATTGTGTATAAAGTAGGCTTTTTTATATAAAGTGTTTCTTCTTTGTTTATTATGTTTAAGTCTTGTTCAACTTGTTGTTTTGGGTTTTTTTTTTTTTCCTATAAAGACTCTATGTATGACTGGAGAACTAATTGGTTTATAACATCAGAATAAAAGCAAACAAAATGAGAACTGATTAATTTAGATGAAAATTGATTATTTTTATTCAAACTGCTTAAAACTTTGTTTATTTTCAATAACATCTATTTGAGTTAAACACCCCAGAACTACTTGAGAAAAAAAAATCAGTGTTAAACATTCAGTATGTGCCATCTGTAGGCTGATGAACTAGTTCACCAGCCTGGGACAAAGAAACTGCCACACCCAGTGTAACCCATTTTTTGGGGCTCTGTTTATTCTTCAACACTCAGCGAAAAGGAAATGTGGAGTAATAACAAAAAAGCAATAGTCCTGTTCTCAGCTGAAACTGTAGGCCCTCTGACCTTGGTAGTAAATGGTTTGAGATATTTACTAGCCTATGAGGATCCTTGGAGTCCGCTTGCCTGATCACAACCTTCTGCAGGTAGGATTTCCAGGCATCCGTTTTTTGACTGGAACTCCCGGTCGAAAAGTGATCCCAGTGGTTCCTGTCAGTGGCACAGCGGGGTTAAAGCAAGCTTCCAGCAGCTCTTGGAAGTGGCCGGCATATCCCTGCGGCCCCTAGGCTCTGGGGTGTCCAGGGAGACTCCTCGTGCTGCCCCCGCCCCAAGCACCAGCTCTGCAGCTCCCATTGGATGGGAACTGAGGGCATGAGCAGCGTATGGAGCTCCCTGGTCCCTCAGCCTAGGAGCCAGACATGCTGACGTGCTTTTGGGAGCTGCCTGAGGTGAGTGCCGCCTGGAGCCCACACCCCCTCCTGCACCCCAACTCCCTGCCCCAGCCCTGACCCTCCCTCCCATCCTAAACTCCCTTCCGGAGCCTGCACCCCACACCCCCTCCCACACCCCAACCCCCTGACCCAGCCCAGTGAAAATGAGTGAGTGAGCCAGCGCTGGAGGGAGGGGGGATGGAATGAGTGGGGGTGGGGCCTTGGAGAACAGGTGGGGCCCTGGGGAAGGGGTGCAGATGGAGGCAGGGCCAGGGTGTTCAATTTTCTGCAATCAGAAAGTTGGCAACCCTATCTGCAGGGGCCCCAGGAAAGTGTACTCTCAGCCCTCTCCTGGTGCCAGGCTCCATCATGGAGCTGGAGGCATCATTTATATCCAGGGGCACTGGAAATTTTTTGCAATGGGGGGTGCTGACAGCCATTTGAATAAAACTGTAAACCATATGTATTCAGTTGCTGTTGTTACTTCAAGCCAGGGGTGCTGCCAACCCCTAGTTCCAACACCCATGTTTATATTCCTTCAGCTGGGAATCAGACTCAATACTGCTGTCCAACTGGGTCAGCTGATTCCCAGTTCCTGCATGCTGGGCTTCTATCCAGAACAGAGTTGGCTGCCCCATGGCCCAGTTATATGATCCCTTTAACTAAGAGAAAGCCCTTCTCTCTGTACCAGAGTTTTCCAAAAAAAATTCAGGGGGAAAGGGAACAGGAAGATAAATTTTAACATTCCTTATAAATTATGTTTGTAAAGTTCAAAAAAAGGCAGGTTTCAGGTCTCCTTTAGCTAGTACATCATAAAGAAGCAAAAAGGGCAAAAACCCAATATTATTTTCCTTTGCAGTTCACCTTTAAGATTGAATTACTTATTTTTAAACCTAATGCCAACTAAGTGAAAGTGAGGCAGCATTAATTGTTGTCTTTATAGTTTTTAAAACTGAATTGATTCACACTACTTGTAAGAAAATGTATACCAAATTAGCATGTAACCAAATGGCATTGTAGATGCAATTTGAATCAATTTAATCAATCTCTCAAGATAACAATTCTGCTTAAAAATCAGTTTCACTGGCGAAGGTCATTAATGAGGTGAGCCGCATCACTATTCATTAGAATGTGATTCACCGTATTCTATAAGAAGCCTCTCTTAACATTAAATGGGCAATTAGACTCCAATAGAAGATATTACCTGCAGAAGAGTCATTATGATTCATTTCCTTCCTATCTGGTCATTACATCTTCTGTCCATTAATATATCTAAGAGGCTACTTTTCTTATTAATTCCTTTTCCATTGTACAGTACATACAGTACATTAGAATGAACACTATTCCAAAGCAGTGTAAAAGTAATAAAAGCTTTCGCTTCCCATTAGCCTAACTAAAAAAATGCTTTGTTCACATGTCGCAAGCCTAATGACACATTTAATGTTAATGGACATGATTCATTGATAACCTTAATAACCTTCTTGATTATAGTATCGTGAAACAGATTTTTTAGCAGAATGAAGCTTTTTTCCAGTTATCTTTTTAGTCGTTGTAATGCTTAATATGGGCCTTGTGCCAGATTACTTGCAAATCCATCAAGGAATATTGTAATCCTTCCATGTCCTAAAGGCATCACCTGCTCCATCAGGTAGGAGAAAATACACTGTATAGTGAAAGCAGTGAGATATGGGTTTACTAAAATCGCCCTGTGTTTGCATAGAAAGCCAAGGCTGCAGTGAATCAATTTTTAAGTGACCTATAAACTTCTTTAGAGCTGTGGGCTTATTTTTGTGATGGATAATAAACATAACATGTTGAGGGATATCAGCCAGCCAGGAATGGTGTACATAAATAACAACATTTGCTGTTGCTACAGTTTTTATAATATAATTGAGAGAATGACATCTTAGGTTTCTGGTAACCCAAAAATGTCTCCCGAGAGTCAGTTCATCACAACCACTAGATGAAATGATGGCAGCAAAACCCAAATATGATCCAGTTCTTTCCCCTTGTCTGGGCTTGGAATGAGAAAATTGCTTAGATGATGTGTGTGTTACCCTCTTTAATGGTGGTGTGCAGACCATTCTAGAAATTAATAGTGGCTCTTGACTCTTAGCATGATATTCCATCGTGGACTTTATTTTACAAAGGCTTCAGGAAATGATGAAAATGAGTGTTGTGAAATGTAAATGGAGGTAAAAGGTCAAGTTCATATTGTGACAGATGTGTGAGCCAGTGGTCCTGGATTTTAATATAATGTTCACTCTCTCACTTTGAGGACCCTTTATCAAAGTGCACAAGTAAATAATATGTTTTGTGGGGGATTC
The DNA here is from genome assembly GCF_027887155.1 of Malaclemys terrapin pileata. NCBI lineage: Eukaryota > Metazoa > Chordata > Testudines > Emydidae > Malaclemys > Malaclemys terrapin. Next base: position 144,909,855 of record NC_071506.1, on the reverse strand, counting down.
AGAATTATTTAAGGCCTGATTCTCTACTGCCTTGCACCTTGTGTAGTCAATTCTGTGCTGTGTGAATACAAAGACCTAAAATTCTAGTAAAGCAGGATGATAGCAATTTGCACTCATTATGTACAGGTGTAAATAACTAACTACATGTGATACAAGCACAGGTATATAATCAGGGCTGTAATATTGTTATTGGGCCGTATGCTGCTCTGTTATAAATCCAGGGAGACACTGTTGATGTTGATAGATCTCCTTTAGAATTATACCAGTGTGTGAAGATCAGAATTCTGGTCCATCATATCACAATGCCTATCCCTCTCTGTCACTGGATCTTTCTTAGGATGAATAAATTTGCATTGATAGGGTCAAGCAGAACTGTACTTACGAATATGGTTTCTGGGTAAAAATGTGAGTAACCTGGCGGCTGACTGAGAGTTGTTTACATCAAAGCACTGAGACATGCTAAGGATATAAGTAGCTGAATTTTTAGTTAACCATAGATAAAATTTTCAAAAGGGCCTACATGAATTAAAAACTGTGGGGTAATGTGCCCTACATGGATATGATTCATAAGTGCACTAATGTTTTGTGCATTAATTGGTCTGTGTAGACCCTGCAGGTGTGCACTAATGGTGCTGTAGTATACTTTGACGTAGTGCTGTTTCAACAGTATTACGTTAAAGCACAGTGCTAGGAAACCTAACTTTAGAAATCACATCCCCATACTGCTCATTGCTGCCATGTGTAGACAAGCCCTTAGACTTCTAAGTTACTTCAGTGATTTAGAAAATTTTACCACATATCTGCCCTGCATAAGTATTGACACAGCACTGGCAGTACTCCCAAAATCTAATCCCAGAATGCACTGGGTATGTCATAATCAGTGGAATTGGAGTCAAGGGGCCAGTGTTCGTTGGAGGGACTGTTACTGATGGAACACAATTGCAACAGGCAATGTGGGGAGTTAGGCTGGAAGCAACTCAGCAACAAAGCAGTCCACAGGATTTAATAAAGTTTCACTTAAACTGCATTTAACTTCTCTCTTTGTGAAAAAAACATGATGGCAGTGTCTGTGCTCCAAGTTCTCTGCAGTGCAGCAACTGGCAGTATGAGCCATGGAACTTGGTCTGCAGCCCCCAGGATCCTTGGATTTTGGAGACTCAAACCTAGCTGTACAATGGCCTCAGTGGAAGGAGGAGTTCAAACTGTGCACAGGCCCGGTCATGCAGGAGGATGACAGCAGCAGGAAAGTAAAACTGTTATTGGGGAAAAAGGCAGAGAGATCTGCACCACTCTGAAGCTCACCCCTGCCTCAATCCTAACAGCAATCCTAAGAGCCCTGGGGACCAATTGCTCCCCAAAGCACAATAAAAATGCAGCTACACAAGTTTTTCATTAGAGAGACCAATCTCAACAGGAGTGGATTGGCCCCTATGTTACTACCTTATATACACTGGCTGCTGCATGCAATTTTGGGAACTTGACTGACTCCTGATCTGGGACAGGATAGTCTGCTGCACTGGGGATCACCACATGTGGGAACAGCTTTCCCGAAAGGGAATCTCATATTAGGCAGATGCTTAGACATGGAGTGTGCAGCAGAAGATTCAAGAGAAAGGATGAAAGCTCTAAGAGGCACATCACCCCCAGAGGTGACTGCAGTGAGACAACAGCAAAGAGCAGGCGGCCAGGGCTCCATACCCCAAGTGAGATGCATTTACTGTGGGAGACAGCATGAGCAGGTAAAGGAGAAGTGCTCTGCATTGCAAGGAATGTGACAAATGGAACCACTTTAGCAGTGTGTGCAAGAGCAGAGGAAGGTCGTCCCAGAAAGATTTGTCTGTCATGTACAAAAAAAGGAATGGCAAATGAAACAGCAGTGATGACATCTTGACTTTCTCCTTGAGTCCAGGAGCATATCAGGTTCAGGCTGCTGGGACAGGAAAACAACAAGGGACAATACCAAGTTCCACACATGTACCAATGTTAATAAAGAAATATCCTGTGTGATTTTGGTGGGATAGTGGGGCTTCCTGCAATGTGATTCCTTATGGTGAATTGAACTCAGATATACCAGTTATAAAGAGTAGGCACAATCTATTAAAGCAGTCCAGAGGAAAATGTGACCTCCTTAGTAGTTAATTCAAAAAAATAACAGATGGCACCAACTGAAGAGTGTGGTGGTGGTGGGTGGTAAGGATCACAGACCCCTTTGGGGAAATACAGCCACACAAGCCATGATTCTGATGAGGGGGCAGCATCAGAATTTTATAGCTGCAGTGCAAGAAGCAAAAGTAGGAGTCTCATTGACAATGGAGACAATTTTAAAAGTGTTTAGGGATGTTTTCAAAGGCAGAGGATGCCTTGAAGGAAAGCTATGACGGGAAATAGACCCCACAGTACACCCTGTGCTTACCACAATGGAAAATTCCAGTGGCACTACATAATCCAGTATCCAATGAGCTTGAAAGCCTGAAGAGCCTGGGTAGCGCCTGTAGAGATATGTACAGCTTGGATAAGCAATGTGATGGTTGTGCTGGTCGTGGCAGTAAAGAAGTTATCAGACAAATTATGCATCTGCATAGACCCAAACTCATTGAACTGAGCCTTGAAAAGATGCCACTATCTACTGCCTATAATTTATGACATCTTGCCAGTATTTTCCAAAGCCAGACTTTTTATGGTGTGTGTGATGTGATGAATGGATTTTGGCACAAAAGACTGGATAATGAGTCCAGTAGGCTGTCGACTTTTGCAACACCATTTGGTTGCTACAGATGGCTGCACATATCAAAGGGCATAAGGCCCGCACCACAGGTATTCCAGAGAAGACTCACCCAAGCAATAGAAGGACTGCCTGGAGTCTAAATAACTGGAGATGATATCATCATTGCTCTCTTCATCTACAATAATACAGAATCTGAACAAGACCATGACAGAAAACAACAAACTTTTCTATTGTGATGCATGGACAAAAACATAACCTAGAAAACTTAACCTAGAAAAAATGTGACTCAGTGTGAGGTGACATACATTGGACATCTGGTCACAGCAGAGAAACTGAAAGCAGATCCCAACAAGATCAAGATGGTCAGAGGCATGCCACCTCCAGTGGATGTGTAAGGGTTACAGCACTTCAGAGGAATGATTCTTTTTCTATCATTCTTGGCTGCGGTAATGGAACCCCATATGTCAACTCACAAGGCAAGATGTTGAGTGGAACTGGGCAGGTCCCCAACAGCAAGCATTTGACATGCTGAAATAAATTATAGTGGATGCCCATGTTGTGAAGTACTACTAGCCAGGAAAGCTATGGATACTCCAATGTGCTGGATGAGAGAAAGGATTAAAAAATTGCAGAATTGGTCTAAAATAAAGAAGATGAAAATAAAGACAAGTATAAAGTATTTCACATAGAAAGAAAAAATGAAATGCATGACTACAAAATAGGGAATAACTGGCTAGCTGGTAGTACTGCTGAAAAGGGTATGGGGGTCATAGTGGAGCACAAATCGAGCATAAGTCAACAATGTGATGAAGTTGTAGAGAAGGCTAATATCATTCTTGGGTGTATTAACAGGACTGTCATATAGAAGACCTGGGAGGTAATTGTCCCATAGTACTCGGCACTAGTCAGGGCTCAGCTGGAGTACTGTGTCCAGTTTTTGGTGCCACACTTTTAGAAGGATGTGCACGAACCAGCTGAGCGGCGAACAGCAGAGGCTAACAGAGGGAGTTTGCCTGGGAGCTGTCCGAGAGGAGGTACGCTAAGTGCTGCATTAGGGGGGCTGTGTTGGTGAGTATCTGAGTGTCTGCTGCTGGGACAGTCGGTCAGTTTGACCGTGTGCTTGATTGCTTGCTTGTTTGTTTGAAAAGTGTGAATTGGGAGTGCTTTGTTCCAGGTGGGCTTGAGTGGGCCTGACTGGTACATAAGGGCAGTCAGCAGCAAACCAGCTGAGCGGCGAACAGCAGAGGCTAACAGAGGGAGTTTGCCTGGGAGTTCGCTTGGGGAGAGCTCACTGAAGCTTTCATCTGCAGGTTTCTCTGAGTAGTTCCTGCAACAGTTAAGGAAGCTCTTAAGAGGACGGTGATATGGAAGGTGAGCGATCAGCTGTTGTAACCTGCACAGGTTGTGCCATGTTTGTCTTTCTTCCACAGGACAGAAGCGATTTTGTCTGTACAAAGTGCAAGCTGGTCTCCATATTGGAAGAGAAGGTTCGAGGGCTGGAGAAACAAGTATCTACTCTGCGTTGCATAAGGGAAAATGAAGATTTCCTGGATAGACGTCAGGAGATGCTTCCACGGCCACAATGTTCTGAAGATTCAGAGCAGGGGCAGCAGGTACAGAAGAGGTTTGGCAGCATGTGACCTCCAGAAGGAGAAAGAAGAGAGTACATGCACCAGAAATGGAGATACAGGTGAGCAATCGTTTCCATGTTCTCTCTACAGGTACTAATGTGGAGAGTGGACTAGATGACCCATCTGAGGGAAGGGAGCAGAAGGAGACTCCACCGATTGGAAGGCAAAAGATGCACTGTCCCAGGGATGGGGGTTCCACGATCACCACTCCCAAGAGGAGGAGGAGGAGGATGGTGGTGGTCGGGGACTCCCTCCTCAGGGGGACTGAGTCATCTATCTGCCGCCCCGACCGGGAAAACCAAGAGGTCTGCTGCTTGCCAGGAGCTAGGATACACGATGTGACGGAGAGACTGCCGAGATTCATCAAGCCCTCGGATTGCTATCCCTTCCTGCTTCTCCATGTGGGCACCAATGATACTGCCAAGAATGACCTTGAGCGGATCACTGCAGACTACATGGCTCTGGGAAGAAGGATAAAGGAGTTTGAGGCACAAGTGGTGTTCTCGTCCATCCTCCCTGTGCAAGGAAAAGGCCTGGGTAGAGACCGTCGAATCGTGGAAGTCAACAAATGGCTACGCAGGTGGTGTCGGAGAGAAGGCTTTGGATTCTTCGACCATGGGATGGTGTTCCAAGAAGGAAGAGTGCTAGGCAGAGACGGGCTCCACCTAACAAAGAGAGGGAAGAGCATCTTCGCCAGCAGGCTGGCTAACCTAGTGAGGAGGACTTTAAACTAGGTTCACCAGGGGAAGGAGACCAAAGCCCTGAGGTAAGTGGGGAAATGGGATCCTGGGAGGAAGTACAAGCAGGAGAGCGCAAGAGGGGAGGACTCCTGTCTCATGCTGAGAAAGAGGGACGATCGATGAATTATCTTAAGTGCCTATACACAAATGCAAGAAGCCTGGGAAACAAGCAGGGAGAACTGGAAGTCCTGGCACAGTCAGGGAACTATGATGCGATTGGAATAAAAGAGACTTGGTGGGATAACTCACATGACTGGAGTACCGTCATGGATGGATATAAACCATTCAGGAAGGACAGGCAGGGCAGAAAAGGTGGGGGAGTTGCGTTGTTTGTAAGAGAGGAGTGTGACTGCTCAGAGCTCCGGTATGAAACTGCAGAAAAACCTCAGAGTCTCTGGATAAAGTTGAGAAGTGTGAGCAACAAGGGTGATGTCGTGGTTGGAGTCTGATATAGACCACCAGACCAGGGGGATGAGGTGGACGAGGCTTTCTTCTGGCAACTAGCAGAAGTTACTAGATCGCAGGCCCTGGTTCTCATAGGAGACTTTAATCACCCTGATATCTGCTGGGAGAGCAATACCGCGGTGCACAGACAATCCAGGAAGTTTTTGGAAAGTGTAGGGGACAATTTCCTGGTGCAAGTGCTGGAGGAACCAACTAGGGGCAGAGCTTTTCTTGACCTGCTGCTCACAAACAGGGAAGAATTACTAGGGGAAGCAAAAGTGGATGGGAACCTGGGAGGCAGTGACCATGAGATGTTCGAGTTCAGGATCCTGACACAAGGAAGAAAGGAGAGCAGCAGAATACGGAACCTGGACTTCAGAAAAGCAGACTTTGACTCCCTCAGGGAACAGATGGGCAGGATCCCCTGGGAGAATAACATGAAGGGCAAAGGGGTCCAGGAGAGCTGGCTGTATTTTAACGAATCCTTATTGCGGTTGCAGGAACAAGCCATCCCGATGTGTAGAAAGAATAGTAAATATGGCAGGCGACCAGCTTGGCTAAACAGTGAAATCCTTGCTGATCTTAAACGCAAAATAGAAGCTTACAAGAAGTGGAAGATTGGACAAATGTCCAGGGAGGAGTATTGCTCAGGCATGCAGGAGTGAAATCAGGAAGGCCAAATCACACTTGGAGTTGCAGCTAGCAAGAGATGTTAAGAGTAACAAGAAAGGTTTCTTCAGTATGTTAGCAACAAGAAGAAAGTCAAGGAAAGTGTGGGCCCCTTACTGAATGAGGGAAGCAATCTAGTTACCGAGGATGTGGAAAAAGCTAATGTACTCAATGCTTTTTTTGCCTCTGTCTTCACGAACAAGGTCAGCTCCCAGACTGCTGCACTGGGCAGCACAATATGGGGAGAAGGTGACCAGCCCTCTGTGGAGAAAGTAGTGGTTCGGGACTATTTAGAAAAACTGGACGTACACAAGTCCATGGGGCCAGATGTGCTGCATCCGAGGGTGCTAAAGGAGTTGGCGGATGAGATTGCAGAGCCATTAGCCATTATTTTTGAAAACTTGTGGCAATCGGGGAAGGTCCCAGATGACTGGAAAAAGGCTAATGTAGTGCCCATCTTTAAAAAAGGGAAGAAGGAGGATCTGGGGAACTACAGGCCAGTCAGCCTCACCTCAGTCCCTGGAAAAATCATGGAGCGGGTCCTCAAGGAATCAATTATGAAACACTTAGAGGAGAGGAAAGTGATCAGGAACAGTCAGCATGGATTCACCAAGGGGAAGTCGTTCCTAACTAATCTAATTGCCTTCTATGATGAGATAACTGGCTCTGTGGATGAGGGGAAAGCAGTGGATGTGTTATTCCTTGACTTTAGCAAAGCTTTTGATACGGTCTCCCACAGTATTCTTGCCGCCAAGTTAAAGAAGTATAGGCTGGATGAATGGACTGTAAGGTGGATAGAAAGCTGGCTAGATCGTCAGGCTCAACGGGTAGTGATCAATGGCTCCATGTCTAGTTGGCAGCCGGTTTCAAGCGGAGTGCCCCTAGGGTCGGTCCTGGGGCCGGTTTTGTTTAATATCTTTATTAATGATCTGGAGGATAGTGTGGACTGCACTCTCAGCAAGTTTGCAGATGACACTAAACTAGGAGGCGTGGTAGATACACTAGAGGGTAGGGATCGTATACACAGGGACCTAGATAAATTAGAGGATTGGGCCAAAAAAAGCCTGATGAGGTTCAACAAGGACAAGTGCAGAGTCCTGCACTTAGGACGGAAGAATCCCATGCACTGCTACAGACTAGGGACCGAATGGCTAGGTAGCAGTTCCGCAGAAAAGGACCTAGGGGTCATAGTGGACGAGAAGCTGGATATGAGTCAACAGTGTGCTCTTGTTGCCAAGAAGGCTAACGGCATTTTGGGCTTTATAAGTAGGGGCATTGCCAGCAGATCGAGGAACGTGATCGTTCCCCTTTATTCGACATTGGTGAGGCCTCATCTGGAATACTGTGTCCAGTTTTGGGCCCCACACTACTCTCTTTAAATATATCAGAGGGATAAATACCAGGGAGGGAGAGGAATTATTCCAGCTCAGTACTAATGTGGACACGAGAACGAATGGATATAAACTGGCCGTGGGGAAGTTTAGGCTTGAAATTAGACGAAGGTTTCTGACCGTCAGAGGGGTGAAATATTGGAACAGCCGTCCGAGGGAAACGGTGGGGGCGAAGGACCTGTCTGGTTTTAAGATTAAGCTAGATAAGTTTATGGAGGGAATGGTTTAATGGGATAACATGATTTTAGTCAAAGGAACAGCGTGCCATGGCAGGTAAATAGTATAATGGCTAATGAGGGTCAGGCTGGAGAATCTTGCCTACGTGCTCGGGGTTTTACTGATCGCCATATTTGGGGTCGGGAAAGAATTTTCCTCCAGGGTAGATTGGCAGAGGCCCTGGAGGTTTTTCGCCTTCCTCCGCAGCATGGGGCAGGGATCGCTAGCTGGAGGATTCTCTGCTAATTGAAGTCTCTAAACCACAGGATTTGGGGACTTCAACAGCAGAGTCAAGGGAAAGGGTAGGGACGGCTTTGTGGCCTACATCATGCGGGAGGTCAGACCAGATGATCATAATGGTCCCTTCTGACCTTAAAGTCTATGAGTCTATGAGTCTAAGAAGGATGTGGAAAAATTGCAAAGAGTCCAGCGGAGGGCAACAAAAATGATTAGGGGTCTGGAGCACATGACTTATGAAGAGAGGCTGAGGGAACTGGGATTGTTTAGTCTCCAGAAGAGAAGAATGAGGGGGGATTTGATAGCAGCCTTCAACTACCTAAGGGGGTTCCAAAGAGGATGGAGCTCGACTGTTCTCAGTGGTGGCAGATGACAGAACAAGGAGCAATGGTCTCAAGTTGCATTGGGGGAGGTCCAGGTTGGATATTAGGAAACACTATTTCACTAGGACGGTGGTGAAGCACTGGAATGCGTTACCTAGGGAGGTGGTGGCGTCTCCTTCCTTGGAGGTTTTTAAGGCCCGGCTTGACAAAGCCCTGGCTGGGATGATTTAGTTGGGAATTGGTCCTGCTTCTAGCAGGGGGTTGGACTAGATGATCTCTTGAGGTTCCTTCCAACCCGGATATTCTATGATTCTATGATTCTATGAAATTGGAGAGAATCCAGATGAGAGCTACAAAAATGATAAACGGTTTAGATACCCTGACCTATGAAGAATTTTTTTTTTTAAAAAAGAGCATGATTAGTCTTCAGAAAGTATGGATGAGCTGGGCCCTAATAAGTCTTCACATATATTAATGGCTGTTATAAGAGGTTAGTGATCAATTATTCACCATGTCCACTGAAGGTAGACCAAGAAGTATTGGGTTTAATGTGCAGCAAGGAAAATATAGGTTAGATATTTGGAAAAACTTTCTAACTATAAGAATAGTTAAGTTCTGGAATAGATTACCAATGCAGGTAGTGGGATCCCTGCCATGGGAGGTTTTTTTAAGAACTGGTTGGACAAACACTTCTCAGGGATGGTCTAGGTCTACTTGGTCTTGCCTCCGCACAGGGGACTGGACTGGACGACCTGCTGAAGTCCCTTTCACTCCTACATTTCTATGATTGGATGTAGCTGTTTTGCAGAAGCAGCCAGTCACTTATGCCAGCAGATCCCTGTCAGAGATTGAATAGGGTTACATCCAAATAGAAACGACCTTCTGGCTATGATATTTGGAGTGGACTGGTTCTATCAGTACATCTATGGGAAGCCTGTAATAGAGTAATTAGACAGCAACCTCCTAGAGATAATCATGGCAAAGTTCCTTCTTAGTGCTTCAAAGAGATTGCAGTGCATATTGATGTGATGCTGGGGCCACCACATAGAGATCAGATATTGTCCAGGACAACTATTATTGTTAGTTGATATCCTGAGCATGATACATATACTCTGCATCAGTGACTTGGGGACTGAATCTGTTAACATGCTGCACTGTCTCCCAGTTTCAGCATCAAAGCTGAAGGAAACCAAAGAGGCTACTGAAAAGAACATCCAACTACAGATAGTCAGGAGAGTGAGACTAGCTGGCAAAGAAAACAAAAGCCATGTACCAGTCTGAGAAGCACCATATTTTCAAATTAATGATGAACTGAGTGTGCAGGCTGGAATCATATTTAGAGGACAGAATGCTGTTGTCTCCTGGCCAAGAACAAATACTCAACCCTGCTTCTTAATAGAATGATGTGACACCTGCTGGTCGCGTGATAAGTGCCAGCAGAAAGAGACGGTTACCACATGAACTGCCTACCTGACCATGGGAAAAGGGGGGAGTGGACTTATTTACTTTTAATGAAAAGCAGTACTTGATTACAATGGGCTACTATTCAAATGTTTGGGCGGTCGGTACCCTGCCTGATACAAGAAGCAAGTCAGTGATTGGTAAACTGAAGGCCTGCTATGTGAGATATGGCATTCCAGGAACTGTATTCACCAACAACAGACCCTAGTTTGCCCCAGAAGAATTCAAGGAATGTGCACAGAAATGAGAGCTTGACCACCAGAGCTCCTCCCCAGCATACCCACACAGAAATGGTAAGGTGGACTCAGCTGTGTAAGCAGCTAAGAGACTATTACAGAAGCTTTTTTGTTTGTTTGTTTCAGACCACTGGTTAGTATTTTGGCACACAGGAATACCCCTTCACAGGGATGAAAAACATTCCAGTGTGGGCACTCATGGGATGAAGAACCAAAACCCTGCTATCAGGGGAGACTTATGGCAGTCAGAAGGATGGAGATAGTGTTGAGAGGAGATGGCCAATAATCAGAGAAATCAGATACTAGAGTACAACAGGTCAGCCAAGGACCTGCTGTCTCTGGAGACAGACACACCTGTGAGGATCCAGCCATTAAAGAGAGACCAGAAGGAGTGGATTAAAGGAGTCATGAGGGGTACAGTGGTGCCAAGGTCATATGAGGTAGCTATGAAAGAGGGACAAGTGATCTGAAGGAACAGGAGGTGAGCAGACACAACACCAAGAGAGTGCCTACCAAGATACAGAGATCATCACAGAAGAGAGAATCATTTGGAAGCCAACTCCATAGGGAGGGAGGAGATTCCACAAAGAGATAGTTTGCTAGACTTGGAGACAGAGAGAGGTCCCTCCTTATGCGGTCACCTGCTGAGGAGACCAAACTATCTCAAAGACTATGCAACCAGCTGAGTCTGTGGTGAAGATGAGACTCCATGTGGCTATGTGGTAGCAACCTCTGGCTGAAAGGGGGAGGGAGTCTGGTTGTCAATTACTTGTTTTTTAATGTTTTTATTTAAAATACTTGTAAAATAGGGAAGATATATCATCATAACTGGAACTGGAGGTAGAGGTCCAATGTTCCCTGGCAGGACTGATATTGATGGGGCACTAGTGTAGCAGGGAATGTGGGAGCTAGGCTGGAAGCAACTCTGCCACATGGACAGAGTAGTCCACATGGTTTAATAAAGTTTCATTTGTTCAGTTTACATTGCATTCAGCTTCACTCTTTGTGAAAGAAACTTGGGAATCAGTGTAAATCTAGAATGAATTCTCCTCTTTGGTTGTTGGAAAATCTGGGTCAGGAATATAGAGGAGAGAGAAATTTCCATTTCAGAACATGAAAACATATCTCAGACAACTCCAAGTTCAGAAAACTACTATGTTGGAGTAATATTAGCCTGGTATACATGTAAGTCATTGATGTAAATCTAGTCCAGGAACCTGAGTTTGCAGATTCTGGCCACAGTTATGTTGGTTTAAAGCCAGAGTAATGCCTCTGACTTCAATGTCACTGCTCTGGATTTACACAAAGATAGTTGAAATCAGAATCAGCCCTCTGTTGGTGGTGCCTGAAATTTCTTACCATCTATTCCTCTTCAGTATCTCATATGAAATGTATTGGTTGTTTCAGTCCAGTTCTTAGTAGACAGCTACCTGTATCATGGTGCTATTATGTCGATTACCACTCTTGTTGAGTATCTCGGCAGAGAGGAGATGTGTTGAATGGCATTGAAACTAAAATATTTCCTCATCTCTTTTAGACAACAGCAGAGCAAGCTTCTCATGCTGTATCTATTCTATGGGTAAATATGACTTCAGTCATTAAAATAGTAAAAGCATCACCTTTCACAAGGATTAAATTAATAAATTATAGTAAAAATACACAGGACAAATGGAATGGAATTTCTGGGTACTTCAGCCAACTGCTGAATAACTTAGAGGTCCTCTGAATGCTGCAGCATCATAACATATTATTGAAAAGCAACCTTAAACAAGTCATGTTTCTTTTGTAAAGGCACTACTCAGTACATATAAGAAACACTTTACTTATACAGTAGTACCACAGCCTGAGAACAAACTGCTTTATTCAACTATGTAACTAAGCTTTGAAGGATTAGATTTTGACTGGTAAACATCAATTTCACCATGCACACACAAATCAGTGAAACAATATTTCCATTGTTGATAATCAAAATGTACATACAGGTAAAGTAAGAAAAATTCTGCCTGAGAACTTACTAGAGTTTGACTTAAGGGTATTTGCTTTGGATATTCTGACATGAGATATTGACAATTTGTGTTTTAATGGTTCTAAAGCTTTACATTTTTAAATCTCAGTGTCTACTGTCATTAAATAATTTCTGACCCCCCCCCATAATTTTCTGAAAACTTAAATTAAAAAAAATTGAAAAAAACTTAAAATCTATAATTCTGCAGAACTCTGAAATTTTAAACAAATAACAAAAAATGCTTAAATGAACATCAATATTATCTGTCAAAATTATATATAAAAAATGAATTCTGCCAAGGCTAGGCATAGCACACACTGACTAAACAGGAAGTGTAGAGAAGTGAAGCATGGTTCCAACCCAGGGTGGGCAAACATTTTGGCCTGAGGGCCACATTGGGGTTGCAAAACTGTATGAAGGGCTGGGTAGGGAAGGCTGTGCCTCCCAAAACAGCCTGGCCCCTGCCCCCTAGCTGACCCCTCCCACTTCCTGCCCCCGACTGCCCCCCTCAGAACTCCCGACCCATCCAACCCCCCCCTGCTCCTTGTCCCCTAACTGCCCCCTCCCAGGACCCCCCACCCCTATCCAACCCCCCTGTTCCCAGGCCCCTGACTGCTCTGACCCCATCCACACCCCTGCCCCCTGACAGGCCCCCCCTGGGACTCCCACGCTTATCCAACCCCCCACATCCTCTGACCGCCCCCCAGAACCTCTGCCCCATCCAACCGCCCCTGCTTCCTGTCCCCTGACTGCCCCCCAGGACCCTCCACCCCCTTACCATGCCGCTCAGAACAGCATGTCTGGCAGCCACGCCGCCTGGCTGAAGGCAGACACGCTGCCGTGCTGCTCGGCAGGAGCACGCAACCCCACCGCCCAGGGCGCTGACAGCGCGGTGGTGTGGCTGCAGGAGAGGGGGGAGAGTGGGGGAGGGGCCGGGGCTAGCCTTCCCGGCCGGGAGCTCAAGAGCCGGGCAGGACGGTCCCGTGGGCCGGATGTGGCCTGTGGGCTGTAGTTTGCCCACCTTTGCTCCAACCCATAATATTCTGGGTAACCCAGTCAACCCCTTTATTACAGTTTCCTTGTTGGAATTTCCCCTTTTTCTGTGTTGAATTGCTGCATGAAAGAATGAAAGCAATCTACAAGTGTATCATGTTTGTTTTTGTCACCACATATTTTCCCATCAATGTTGTTACTATTCTGCCACCTAATGGGTTGCTTGTTAGTGATTTGGCCACTAGGTGCTATGGGAATACCAACCCATATTTTTTAATAATAATGCTTGTTAGACCACTGGGTCAACAGGTCACTAGTGGTGGTCCCACCATCCTTCGGCTTAATGTGATTATGCGTATTGTATTGTTCACTAAGAGCAAAGTGTACATTCCTTTTTATGTTTCCATAGCCAGAATAAATACAGCCATGATGGAAGTGGTGGCTGGTGACTTTTTTGACAAATGAGGCACAGATCACAAAGTAGTTATTTCCACTCCTGCCCAATGTATATCTTAATAGCTATTAAAACCATACATTATTTATGAAGAAGAAGCAGGCAGACCAGCTGTTGCTAGCTGGACTGGCACAGTGGGTGGAGCACAAGGTGGGACTGGAGATCAATGGTGGTTCCTCGTGCACACATGTGGGACCTGCCCTGTGAAGGAGGGAGTCCAGGATGCACAGGTCACAGGCCCCATTCCTGCACCCTGGGCTTAACTGTTACCAGGGCCATCCCTAGGAGGGTGCGGGGCCCGGGACAAATCAGCCCCCCTTGGTGGCACATGGGACCAGCACCCGGAAGCTCGGGTGTGCAAGGCCCGCAGCCGGGATCCCGGGGCTGCTGCAGCACCCCCTGTGCCTATGTCTTCCAGGTCCAACCAATCATACCAGTCTGTGGGGCTCTCCAAAGCAGGGGGCCTACCCAAGGGATAGCTCTGACTGCTACAGTCGTGCCATGCCACACCAAGTAGTGGTTATTACAGCAAGGCCCTTATAAAGTGACTCCTGGATGTGGTAAATTGTCATGGTGACAAGGCAGCTTCTGGAGGCACTATTGGCAATGCCTCAGGCAGCAGTCCAGAACTTTTTGGCATTGCGTTTCACTACTGGAGAGAGAGTTCTGATATTTAAATCAAATCACAATTTGTCCTTAAATCTGTATATATTTATCAACTACATAAAAAAAGAATATTCAAAAAGTATTGTATAGCTTTTGGGTATTCTTAGTTAGGCTATGCCTAAGTTGCTTGGGCTGACAAACCGCCTCTGCATGATGCTATCCAAAGCATGACAGGTTTCTAGAAAATTAGCAGTAATACCAGTGGAATTTGTTGTGAACACAGTGAAGAACATTTATTGCTCAAGGCATCTGTCAGCTTGAGACCATGACAGTACAAGAATGGCAACATGATGACAAGTCCGCAGGTTAGAAGGTACACTGATAGAATAGAAACAGCCTTTTTTCCCAGTGCCAAACAAGAGGGTAGAGGGAATCAGTGTTACTTCGCATGTTCAAGTCTGCTCATCTTTCCATTCTGGTGACTTAGCATGCATTTTTCTTTTCCCCATGAGAGGTAGTATAGTCTGATGGACTGAGCACAGGAGTCAGGAACTCCTTAATTCAGATTCTGCCAGCCACTCTCTGAGTGGCCTTTTGTGAACTGTTTACAGGCAAACTTTTAAAAGCTCAACTGATCTTGGAGTCTTAATATTTGGGAACCAGACATGAGACATTCTGACCAAAAGCCAATTTTTCAAAAGTTGCTAGTGATTTTTGGGTGGCCCAGTTTTCGCGTGCCCAACTGGAAACTCTGTAAAAGGGCCTGATTTTCAGAAAGTGCTGAGCAACCACCTTCTGAAAAGCAAATTGGGCCAATTTCAGCTTTGATCTGGGCAAATAGTGTTGCTGTTGACTTTACTGAAGTTGTATCTGCCTACACTAAGGCTAAGTCTCTAATAAATTTGTTAGTCTCTAAGGTGCCACAAGTACTCCTGTTCTTTTTGCGGATACAGACTAGCACGGCTGCTACTCTGAAATCTCTCTCTTTTGAGTTTCTTCTTTTAACATCTCCAGTTAGCAGTAGGTGAAAGAGTTTTAATATCCACATCTCTCTCTCTCTCTATATATATAGGAGACATATGTAGTTGAAGCTACAACTTTAATTTAGAGCTACTGCCTATTATATGTAGTGCACATAAAAATAATAAATAGCAGCATGATGGAGTATAGTGATTAGCAAGATAGCCTTTTCTTTCTTTATACACAAAGGTGAAGTGCAAAAGTGTGTTTTCAGCAATCATCATCGTATTTTAGGTCTGTCTTCTGAAGCATAGCAAAGAAACATACTGTATAGCTAGAACAGAATTTAAAAGATCTTAAATACTAATTGAGTTGGAAAATATATCAAATTGTGCACGTGTATATTCAAATAAAATGTACAAGTTGCTGTGAAAATAAGGTACCTCCATCTGCAACCATTCACACAAATATTGGAAGAAGAGGAAATCAGTAGTTCAGAACCTATGACATACCTAAAATGTTTAATTCATTAAAATCAGTTGTATGCAGTATTCTTTTATTCACTGAATATATCTTAATGTGTGGTTTCTCAAAGTTTCTGCTTGTCCTTCACTTGAAATCATAGCATACAATCATCCCACAAAAGATTGTTTAGGATTGCTTAGCAAAGGATGCATTGTGTTGTCAGCTCTTTCATCACAGAACAAATGATCTTGTCTGTCTTCACGTGTACATTGTGAAAGCTATAACCTTCCTAGCTTAGTGTATCAAAATGTTCCCATTGAGTTTCTATATGAAAAGTGCCCTTATCCATAGAAACCTTTAAAATATATAAATAAAATACCTGGTTTAATTGTAATTGGTTTGCAGTAATAGAGTTAGAATTAGATCTAGCAAAACTATTTGTAGTAAACAATTTATTCAACAAATGTTCTCTTTCTGGTATGCAAGTTGTTTGGAAACTGGCTTTAATTTTTATAAAGTTGAATATTCAAAATATTTATACTTAACTGTGAGCACACACCAGTTTATTGGTTGTTTACTGCCTATGTTTGCTGTTTCTTACCCAGATTGTCCGATAAGTTCACTTAGTCAGTTACATGACATTGTTTTTTTTTTGTTTTGTTTTTTTACTGATTGGATGAATGTAACTTCAGGGATCATAATCAAGTCACAGAGCACTTGAATCGTTCAGGGAGAGAATGTGTGAAATTTGTCAAGACAGAAAGGGCTAAACTGGATTACAGATTTTTGGGGGGCTATTTTTAATTTTATATTTTCTCTCCCAGTTGAGCATCAGACAAAATCTGAGACATCACAGCTGGTAAAGTGTATGCTATAGATCGGGGTCGGCAACCTCTGGCACGTGGATCGCCAGGGCAAGCACCCTGGTGGGCCGGGCCAGTTTATTTACCTGCTGACGCTGCAGGTTTGGCCGATCACGGCCCCCACTGGCTGCGGTTCGCCGACTCAGGCCAATAGGGGCGACGGGAAGCGGCACGGGCGGGCCAGTGGAGGCCACGATCGGCCGAACCTGCCGCATCAGCAGGTAAATAAACTGGCCTGGCCCGCCAGGGTGCTTACCCTGGCGAGCCGCGTGCCAGAGGTCGCCGACCCCTGCTATAGATAGAACCTATACAGGAATATAATGAGGAGTCAGATTTGAAATTAACTTTGTTCCCATGTGTAGTGATGTGGGGACTCACCCGGTGGCACCTCCTGCTGGTCGTCTCTGGGAATTAGCTCATCCAGCCTCCGGAGTGCCCTCTGCAGGCCAGTGTCCCACTGCTGCTTGGTCCTCGTGTCCCTCCCGGACCCAGTGCCCCGTTATCTGGGGTGCTGCCCCTGGCCATACACCCCTCAGTCACAGGGTGTCCCCTCCCCAGGGAACCCCCATCTTGCCTCAGTATAAGGCTACTGCCAGTCATCATCTAGCCCCCGTGCCCTGGGACAGACTGCAGTATCACCCTACTCATCACAGATCATCCCACAAAGGATGAGCAAGGTTGGGTTTGGACCTGCTGCCTTTGCCTATCCCTGGGCTGCCCTCTGCAACCCCCAGTACCTGTTGGCCTTCTGCTAGGCCACAGCCTGGACTTTCCAGGCTGGAGCTCCCCAGCTCCTCTGCCTTTCCCCAGCCCTGCTCCACTCAGGTGCTGTGCTCAGGTCCCTGCAGCCAGGTCCCTCCCTCTCAGAAGCTAGAGGGAGTCTGCTGAGCTCCTGGCTCCCAGCCTCTTATATAGGGCCAGCTGAGGCCTGATTGGGGTGTGGCCCAGCTGTGGCTGCTTCCCCAAACCCCCCAGGGTCGGAGCGGATGACCACCCCGCTACACGATGCAATAATAGTGTATTATGTGTGCAGGCTCAGTCTTGACTGCAAAGGGTGTGACCATATCTATATCTTGTTTTAGTTACCTTTTGGACAAGGGGGTGTCCAAAGGGGGACACGACTGTCCATCTAATTTAACTGCGCTAATGCCTGGGAGTCATGAGAATGCAGTTTATGGCCAGATGTACTATGGTTGTGTTAAGCATTGTACAACAATATTTCTATGTCTACCAAGTGTATTTATTACTTTTCTACCCTTGAATTTTGTTACCTTTCACTATTCATCACAGTGACTGTCAGACACAAATTGCCAACTGTGATACGGGTGTGCATACAAAGTCCTAGTTATGAAGTCTGTGATCAGATACCCGGTGTAGCCTTAATGTCAGCTACAGCCAGGTGTCTGGAGGGCAATAGTCCCTTGGAGGCTGTCTTCTTAAGAAATGAACTCTCTTTCATATGTAATGTCCCAATGCTATCTTTCTGATTCACTGGTTTCCAGTTTTCTGTCACATATCACTATTCATCACAGTCCTTAACACAAAGTAATTGACAAGTTCATGTAAAAGCACAGTCCTAGATGGGAAAGGTGCATTCAATTCAAGGACTCTGGTCAGGCATTTGGGGAACATTTCAACAGGTCTGTCCTTCTGTTATGTTAATCAAGCATTGTCATCCACCCAAAAATATTAAACAGAGAGGTAGCAGTGGAGGGAGAAAGGCATGTTTAGGTCTTGTGTGGATGCTGGATGCCTTACACAAGCCTCATTACAGTAGCTTCATTGTCACAATCTGGTACTTCTGCAAGAGGCAGACTACGTCAATCTGCTGTAAAGAAACATCAGTCTTTATTGGGCAACAAGAAAGAGTCTTTTGTTTGTCTTTCCATCTGTATTGAATGTTGTCTGATATAGAAATGATTGCAGACTGAACAAAACATTTTTAGCACAAATGTGAAAAATGTGTGAACATGGTTAATTCAAGGTTGGTTGGGACTTTGGCTAGAAGACAGGTAAGATGATGACTGGTTCATGATTAAGACCTGTATACATATCTAATAGTGTTTCTGAGGAAGGGGATGGACTGGGAGCAAGGCGGAGCTCAAATCCAAGATTTTGCTTTGGGCTGAATTCTGTTCATTTATACATACAGGTACAGAAAGCTGATTGCAGGCAGATTTTGGCATGTTTTTTTGTATGTAACTTTATATCAATTGTATATTGGTATACCACTGCTCTAAAAGTTTTACCTGAATAAATCATAGTGAAACAATAGTTTATTTTTTGTAGCCTTATGTTTAGCCAATGTTCAATGACCTTCATCATTTCTCAGTTATTTTGTCTGGAAGCATTCTGTGGTAGGTGCTAATGTCAAACCATCTGTGACCACATTTTCTATTGACTTTGCTGTCTCCTTCTTATGTTTAAGGCCACTTTAGGTCCATAATTTTAAAATCGTTTCCCTTGCCTTCAGGAACAGGATTTTTTTCAGTTACTTAACAGGTGGACTATTATTTTTTGGTCTCTGGTACTCAAAATATGTGAGTCAAAGATCTAGAGTGATTTCATTTCATTATTTCATATATTGCCTCTCCCTATTGTACAATCTCCTTTCAAAATATGTACACTTTGATATTTCTCAAGTGTCTGAAGGAGAGGAGGTTTCTCACTTCTATAATTCAGAAATTCATCTGAGACAATTCTGTGAATATAATTTCAGAAGGACGAGGAACATACACAATCGATAGAGTGAGCATATATAGACTGTGTTTCCCCTGTTTGGTTACCAAGAGAGGAGGTGATACCTTTTAATGCTTCTGCCCACTGCTTAAGTTCAATATCTTCCTATAGACAATTACTTCCGTTCTGTTGTTTTTCTGAGTTTTGCTTTTAGGTATGGGTGCTATAAAATTATATAATCTGGATATGGTTCTGTTAGTTGGTTTTTGGTCATACTTTGTCATTGGTGCCCCTATTGGTATCAAATGTATAATTGTTGAACTTCATTGCCATAAAACCTTTATTTGAAAATGTTGGTATTTGTTGAAATAACTCATTCTTGTGGCCTTGTTTATTTCTCCTCTTTAGTTTTTTTAGGTGTATCATTCTGAATAAGTCCTGCCACGTCTTGTCCCCCAGTCTTCAGTGCACCTTATGATGGTGTTGTCTTTATTGCAGAAGAAAGTGTATACTCCTCAGTACGGTAATATGTTTATACACATGGAAACTTCTTTTTAATGTGATTCTTTTTCTTGAACTCAAACATTTTAAAGAGAGGAGGTGAGTGAGGTGCTATCTTTTATTGGACCAACTTCTGCTGGTGAGAGAGACAAGCTTTCAAGCTTTCACAGAGGGGCTTGTATATAAATGTTCTCTCATTATTGAGGTAAGTTGTAGGATGCATATTTGAATTGCTTATTCAAGAATATACACAGGCTCCACATATTTCAGGAGCCATTTCCTTCCCTAGGTTTTTCACCTGCTTAGTGGAGGGCAGAGAGTGAGGTGCCAAGCCCTTCAGGTATTTTGCCTACCTTAGCCCTTGCAGACAGAATGCCCCTAAGAACTGCCAGTGATACAGCGACACTCTCAGCACAGCTCTGACTGGTAAGGCCACAATAGAATCCCACAGTGTATAAATAGATTGCTACTGATTAAAGTAATTTCTCTTGCTCTCACTCTCCCTCTTTTCTCAAAACTCATTAAATGTACTTTTTAGTTAAAATCATAAAGTGGAGAAGTAGAATTTTTAAAAAGTTTCTGTAATAATTTTTTTTAAAAAAGGCAAGCAATCAGCCTTTTGTTTTTGATCTCCTGAAAGTCTTATAGTTTAACTGTTTTTTTTTTTTATTTTAGAAATGTTTTGAACTTTGCAAAATGAAAAAGCACAAAGGAAAATGTTTCTCAATTTCATTTAATGGAAAATTCTCTTGAATTCAGCATGTATGTCTGAAAATATGCTTTAATTATGCTGTTTTCATCAAACCTATTGTAGTCTTGCAAATTGTAATAGTTAAGAAAAATACTTTATTTTTAAAAAGCCTTTTTTTAGTTGAAAAGCAGCAGATTGAGTCTAGGGAGTATACTCCAGCATGTTCTATATTGCAGCAAGGAAGAAGGAAGCAAACAGCTATTCCCCAGAACACCATTTTCTGAAGAATGAGCATAGCATGGATTATTTATTTATTCTATGCTGTTCATCACTATAGTATATGAACACCTCATAATCTTCAATAAATTTAACTTCCCAGCACCCTTGTGAAATAAATAAAGAAGCATTAACCCCATTACAGATGAGAAACCGAGGCACAGATACATTCTAAGAAAGGGATAGATGATACAGAAAATATCTTATTGCCTCTATATAAATCCATGGTACCCCCACATCTTGAATACTGCGTGTAGATGTGGTTGCCCCATCTCGAAAAAGATATATTGGAATTGGAAAAGATTCAGAAAAGGGCAACAAAAATGATTATGGGTATGGAACAGCTGCCATATGAGGAGAGATTAATAAGACTGGGACTTTTCAGCTTGGAAAAGAGACGACTAAGGTGGGATATGACTGGGGTCTATAAAATCAGACTGGTGTGGAGACAGTAAATAAGGAAGTGTTATTTACTCCTTCTCATAATATAAGAACTAGGGGTCACCAAGTGAAATTAATAGTCAGCAGGTTTAAAATAAACAAAAGGAAGTATTTCTTCACACAATGCACAGTCAACCTGTGGCACTCTTTGCCAGAAGATGTTGTGAAGGCCAAGACACTAACAGGGTTCAAAAAAGAACTAGATAAATTCATGGAGGATAGGTCCATCAATGGTCCATCTATTAGCCAGGATGGGCAGGGATGGTGTCCCTAGTCTCTGTTTACCAGAAGCTGGGAATGAGAGACAGGGAAAGGATCACTTCATGATTATCTGTTCTGTTCATTCCCTCTGGGGCACCTGGAATTGGCTACTGTTGGAAGACAGGATAGTAGGCTAGATGGACCTTTGGTATGGCCGTTCTTATGTTCTTATGTTCACAGACATCCTGAATCTTTAGTCATATGGAGATCCTAAGATACAATTCAGTTCCTTGTAATCCCCTGAGCATGCTAATTGACATGATAGCTGTTGAGAAGGAATCATGACCCCCTTGGCTATTGGCCATTGCAGCTGGCAAGCTGCAGTGGGGTCTGAACTCAGCACTGCATTACAGGAAGCAGCAACTTGCATTCATGCTCTGCATATTTAGGAACTCTTTGAGGCATTGTCTTTCTATCAGAGGCAGAATACATCTTTAAGATCACACTGGGGAGGACAGATCGGCATCACTCAAAACATGAGCTATTGCCTAAAAGTACCACTGAGCCCTATATATGGTAGCATTAATAAGCCATAAATATACACAGAACTGTGCATCTTTAGCTGTACTAGAGAAATAATGTACTGACCTCCAAGCCATTGTAACTGGCACTTCAAGGTGTTGACTTTCCACTCAGTTATGAAGCCTCCACCATATTACTTGTTAATTATATCAGTTGAGTTTAGGGTATTTTCTTGAGGTTTTCTCCCATTATATTATGAGGAGATAATCATTTCCATTTGTTTTGCTTGCATTGTTTTTACTGAGCTGTCTCTTAGGAAAATTCAACAATGAAAAACAATAAAAATTCCACTTAGAAAATCAGCTGACACATTTTAAAAGGAAGTACAGTGGAATTTAATTTTGCATGCCCCTGAAGTCACACAAAAAAAAAACAAGTCACAGTAAACAAGTCACATAGGAGCCAAAATATGACAGTTTGGCTCTGTATTATTCCATATATTTCTAGTAATCCCAATATTTACTTTATAAATGCCCAGACATGTTTCCCTTTTAAGCACAACCCTTTTTCATCTGAATGGAACATTTTACAGCTGCTTTGCTTTCACCGTCATCTGCTGGGATACCCATTATTAAGTTTAGAACTTTGCGAGTCATTCTTCATTCCCATCTCCCCCTGTAACAATGAAAGTTCAGGATTGCAAGAATTGTCATTCATTGTCTATCCTCTGATAATGTAATGAACAAAAGGTGGCTTGTGTCACTTAGCTTCTCTTTCAAGATGTGTGTTTATGCTCTCTGGCAATTATAAAAGCTTCTAATTTCTGATAGCAATTTCCATCTGGTTCCTTCTAATCACTAAGGACACTGATTCGGTTTCGGTATGAATACCAACAGCCGCCGCTCTCTGGCCACCCAGCTCTGAAAGCAGCACAGAAGTAAGGGTGGCAATACCACAACCCCCATAACATAACCTTGAAACCCCCCCACAACTCTCTTTTGGATCAGGACCTCGAATTTGAGAAATGCTGGTCTCCCATGAAATCTGTATAGTATAGGGTAAAAGCACACAAAAGACCAGATTTCATGGTGGGAGACTACATTTAATGATCTGTGACACGTTTTTCATGACCGTGAATTTGGTAGGGCCCTATAGATAATCTAATTCAGGGGTCAGCAACCTCTGGCAGGCGGCTTGCCAGGGTAAGCACCCTGGTGGGCCGGGCCAGTTTATTTACCTGCTGACGCGGCAGGTTCGGCCGATCGCGGCACCCACTGGCCGTGGTTCGCCGTCCCAGGCCAATAGGGGCGGCGGGAAGCCACAGCCAGCACATCCCTCGCCCGCGCCGCTTCCCGTCACCCCTATTGGCCTGTGACGGTGAACTGCGGCCAGTGGGGGCCGCGATCAGCTGAACCTGCCATGTCAGCAGGTAAATAAACTGGCCCGGCTCGCCAGGGTGCTTACCCTGGCGAGCCACATACCAGAGGTTGCCGACCCCTGATCTAATTAATTGCAAAACAGTTAGCCTACTAATACCCTAAATGCAAATTTGTATTTTAACTTTTGATTAATGATATTTAATAATGATGAAAATGTCATTCCTTATTGTCTGGGAACCTGAGACTCCCCCAAAAAACTAAATGTATGTGATTTTGCTGAAGTATTGAACTATGACTATGTTCTTGAGACATGTAAGAAGAGAACTGGATGCAGTAGCTGGATGCACTCCAGAAGGGAAGAGCTAGGAGTAAGGTTTTGAAATTATAACTTTGATGTTTAAAAAAAAATTATTAGGTAGAGCACAGAGGCTGTCCTACCTTCTCTGCTAGCACTTGGTTCTCTGCAAGTATATATTTTTTTCTGTCTTCCCTGTGGAGCCTCTGACCTTCTTCAATTGAAATCAACTGCAGATGAGTTAAAATTATTATCACAAAGATTTAAAAAAAAAAAGAAGTGTGGATGGAATTGGATTCCAGTATCTGATTTTCGTGAAAGAATTGAGGAGTTAGCAGTATCTCTTTTAATTTACATGGCACATGTAACCATGGAACTACATAGTACTCTGTAATTACATTGCAAGTACATAGTAATTAAATATGTTTTTCCTGCAGATTCATTAGCATTTACATTTGAAGTCACACAATTATGCAAACATTAAAACTGCAAATTGCAAGATAATTATTATAAATGTATCTTAGAAAAGCAAAATATCCTAATATGTATGTTCTTACAGGGACAGATGAATTATTTGGGGGGGGGAGGAGAAGGGGGAAGGGGACAACTCAAACCATAGCCTGAATATTAAATATAATCCAAATCTTTAAAATATGGATTACTTTATATCAGCAATGCCCCTTCCCTTCTTCACCCAACACCCAATATGTCCCCTTAACTTTTGTTGGTATTATGCAAAATCCATTGTGTGGCCTTACTGTACAGTGAGGGAATCCCAGAAGTTAGAACTAGAAAACAGCTATTAGGTTATCTACGTCATATCTGCCAATGCATGTCTGGCAGTCTCTATTAGGCTGTTTGCATCCCTTAAATCTCACATCCTCCAGTGTTTCTCTGGAATAATGATACAGAATAATAATACTTCTTTTCATTTTATAGTGTCACCCTTCTGAGGATATGAAAGTGTTTTACAAAGAGAAATTAAGCACATGATCCCAGTGAGATTGACAAGTATTACTTTATTACACCTATTTTATAGATGGGTAAGCAGAGTCATAGAGAGACCTAGTTTGCATCAATTCACCAGTTGAAGAGTGGCAGAATTTGGAATAGGATCTAGGAGTCCTTACTGCCAGTCCTATGCTATTATCACTAGAGAGACAAGGTGGGTGAGGCAATATCTTTTACCACACCAACTTCTGTCTCTAATATCCTGGGACCATCACTGCTACAATAACACTGCAAAATATTATCACTAGTAACCACTCCCTGTCAGAAATATACCACTCCCTGTTAGAAATATACAGTTCTTTCTGATGTGCCTCATCTGTTTAGAGAACAGACATGAATCACATAAATTATATGTGATTTTATTATGAATCTTAATTTAAACTGAGCAAAACTGAAAATTTTTAAGCACTCTGGAACTAATTCCACTTCAAATGAGGTTATTAGGAACATTGTTTGAAAGCCCAGTTCCATCAAACGCAGTGGATTTGGTGAGATATCAGCTAAGGTAGGGAAAAAACTTGAGGTCATGGATGGGAATGTTGGAGAGATTAGGCATCAGAATAGAGAAGCATTTGTAGTTGGAAGATCATGGGAGACTGAGTCAAGACAGAGGTGCAGCTAAGAGTCTGATGATACTCAGGACAGCTGGTAAGGAGAAAATCAAGGTGAGTTGGGGAATGGATGAAATTAGAATAAGACAAGGTGAGGTTTGGAGGAGGTAGAGAAAAATTGGGAAGAAAGAATATCTCAAAATGTTTTGATAAGTTTAGGAAACTTCATGTAAAAATTCACACTTGTCTGTGCTTATCCAAACTGAGCTTCACCTTTCAACCTTTTCAGTTTTGCCTATGGCTAGCAAGTAGCCAGTTGTTACATCAGAATCTTATACACAAAATGACAACTGCATCTGCATCAGGCAGGGAGACATCTGTATGTTTAAGGATGTCTCCTTTTACTTTACATACCAACATACACCAACCTCCTGCTCCATATTTTTTAATATACATTTCATCTTATGGGAGATCTGTGCTTTGGACCTTCCTTTCAGACTTTCATTAATAATTTTTCTTCCCTCTAATTCCACAGCAAACCCCAGGCCCCTTCCCCCCAGTGTAGGCATAAAACCATCAGAGATATAGTTTGCGGTTCCATTACAGTGTCGTGTTTTTCATCCAGTTCCTCTTCTGTATCTTGTCTGGTCTAATCAAATCTAATTTGTAAATGACAATTCAGAATAAGCTCTGCTAGATATTTTTCAGTGCTAGTCTCTGTTATACACGTTATATGATAGTAGAAAAATTGCAATTCAGTGTTGCAGGATTGTGCCTTTGCTTTTGTTTTCCTACTGCTCTTTTAAATTTTTGCATGTGTTCTACTGTCCTATCTGTTCCTAGATCACAAACATCAAATCTGGAATTACTTGTTGAATGTCTCCTGAGGAATAGTCAAAATTCATTAGAGACATATGGAGAAGCCTTATTATTTGAAATGACCACATCAGGTAATTCATATGTAGTGTGATTACCTAGGGAATGAGTTACCTATGGAGGTGGTGGAATCTCCTTCCTTAGAGGTTTTTAAGGTCAGGCTTGACAAAGCCCTGGCTGAGATGATTTAGTTGGGAATTGGTCCTGCTTTGAGCAGGGGGTTGGACTAGATGACCTCCTGAGTTCCCTTCCAACCCTGATATTCTATGATTCTATGATTCTATATGTCCTGTTCTTTTTCCAGGAATGTGTTGTTTTACCCTGGATATTTGGGAGTTTGTCCTGGATATTTAGATGGCTAAAATGGGACACTTAGTGTCCTGTTTTGTGCTTAGCATCTTGTGACAGTCCTCCTCCTCAACAGGGGGCACTGGTGTGGGCTGTGGAAAACCATCCTTTCCAAACTCCCAAAGAAAATAGTTGCAGCAGTTCTTCCAGTTGTGATTTATGAATGGTTTTGAATGTTAGGGTTATTTAAATGATTTAAGGCTGATTTTTTTCAATAAGTACATTCATTGTGATTTTTAATTGTATTAAGTATGAAAGAAAAATTGTAAAACTATAAATCCTCTTTTTTTATCTTCTTCTTTCTTGCCACTTTCCTATTCAGAATCAACAATTTTTATAGCCTTCTTCCAAAACTCATGATTGTACACCTATCTGTTGTGCAAATGGGTCTCGCTAAGGTCTATTTACATCTGGTCCATGTACAGAGACTTTGACCTCACCCTTGGTCATCTTCTGTCCACAGTCATCGTAAAAGCCATCCTACCAATATAACTCTCAGGTCTTCACTGGACATGCCCTGTGAAGGAGTGACCAACATCCATCAAGTACGTGGAGTTGTTCCATCCATCAAGTTCCTCAGGGTGGAGGATAGGGGAACATTCTGCAGATGCAGGACGCTGTGAATATCCAATAAGCAACTGGTAGCATCTCTGAGCAGGTCATGGTGGGGTAGTTGGTGGTGCAGCTACCACTATAAAATATCACACAGGCCCTATGACAAGGATGCCAAGGTGAATAAAGTCTGCCTTAAAATAAGTCTTGTTGGAGCAGAAGGGGTTTGGTAGTTTCAGTAGGCAGTTTGCCTAAAAGGGAAACTTTGATTTCAAACCAGGGATGTGTCAGGCTTGGGTAGCTGACTTACAAAGCTTTGTCCAGTAGATATGCTACTTGAACTGAGGTCCATGTCAAGTGTACCTCTTCAAAAAAAAAAAAAAAAAAAAACAATGGGAGTATACGAATGGTGTCATAATTAAAATGTTTTAAGCTTAAGTTATTAAGTTTAATAAATCACCCTTACCCCCATCATAAGCCACCTTCCCAATAAACAGCAAATATTTCTTGCAATGCCTTAATATTCTTAGTGTTCACCATGTGTACTCACCTGGGAAAAGCATAAGCCACAACTAAATTCAGTGTATTTGATTATTATCTTGTGTGAAATCAAGTTATTGCTTCTCAGGGCTGAATGGCCCAGTAACCTGGATGATTTGGAACAGTTTTCTGACAGATTTTGGTGTCTGCTATGTAATTCACATTAACTGCTTTTCCTATAGCTGGCGTATCATTCAGCCAGACTTTTCATTTTCACTGTGTCTTGATAGTGATCATTTATTTCAACCAGCATCCTTGCATGTAAGTTGTATACCTTTCAGCCATCATTCAGCTCTCAATATTCTAAGGCCACCTGGGGGGTAACCTAAACCCCAGTGCAAATCAGAACAGGTTTAGAAGGTATCAGGGGGTAGCCGTGTTAGTCTGTATCTACAAAAACAACAAAGAGTCTGGTGGCACCTTAAAGACTAACAGATTTATTTGGGCATAAGCTTTCGTGAGTAAAAACCTCACTTCTTCGGATGCATAGAGTGAAAGTTACAGATGCAGGCATTATATACAGACACATGGAGAGCAGGGAGTTACTTCACAAGTGGCGAACCAGTGTTGACAAGGCCAATTCAATCAGGGTGGATGTAGTCCACTCCCAATAATAGATGAGGAGGTGTCAATTCCAGGAGAGGAAAAGCTGCTTCTGTAGTGAGCCAGCCACTCCCAATCCCTATTCAAGCCCAGATTAATGGTGTTGAATTTGCAAATGAATTTTAGTTCTGCTGTTTCTCTTTGAAGTCTGTTTCTGAAGTTTTTTTGTTCAATGACAGTGACTTTTAAATCTGTGATAGAATGACCAGGGAGATTGAAGTGTTCACTTACTGGCTTGTGTATGTTACCATTCCTGATGTCCGATTTGTGTCCATTTATTCTTTTGCGGAGGGACTGACCGGTTTGGCCAATGTACATGGCAGAGGGGCATTGCTGGCACATGATGGCATATATGACATTAGTGGATGTGCAGGTGAATGAGCCCCTGATGGTGTGGCTGATGTGGTTGGGTCCTCTGATGCTGTTGCCAGAGTAGATATGGGGACAGAGTAGGCAACGAGGTTTGCTACAGGGATAGGTTCCTGGGTTGGTGTTTCTGTGGTGTGGTGTGTAGTTGCTGGTGAGTATTTGCTTCAGGTTGGGGGGTTGTCTGTAAGCAAGGACTGGCCTGCCTCCCAAGGTCTGTGAGAGTGAGGGATCATTTTCCAGGATAGGTTGTAGGTCGTGGATAATGCGCTGGAGAGGTTTTAGCTGGGGGCTGTATGTGATGGCCAGTGGTGTTCTGTTATTGTCCTTGTTGGGCCTGTCCTGTAGTAGGTGATTTCTGGGTACCCGTCTTGCTCTGTCAATCTGTTTCCTCACTTCTCCAGGTGGGTATTGTAGTTTTACGAATGCTTGATAAAGATCTTGTAGGTGTTTGTCTCTGTCTGAGGGGTTGGAGCAAATTCGGTTGTATCTTAGGGCTTGGCTGTAGACAATGGATCGTACGATGTGTTTAGAGTTGCTCTAATTTATAATCTGATTGCATCCGACATCCAATAGCAGAGAGAAGGCAGAGTGAAGCAATGCTCCATCCATGGTTGCCCCTTCCCTATTCCCGGTCACAGTCAGGGCCGGCGCAACCCATTAGGCGATCTAGGTGGTCACCTAGGGCACTACAATTTGGGGGGCGGTGACCACGGCGGTATTTTGGCGGCAGGACCTTCCACCGCCTAGGGCGGCAGAAAAGCTGGCGGCACTCTTGGTCAGAATGCAGCAATGCTGGGATGGAGGCCAGCATAAAGTTGTTTCTGTAGCTCTAGTACAGCTGGGGACAACTTCTTTGTGTTGATGGTATTACCCAGAGGTACTTCTATCTCATTCATAGTTCCTTTAAATCTACAGATGGTGCAAAGGGGCCATAGAGTAATCAGTTGTTGGGCCCAGTGGATCTGATCCTTCATTGCCTTCCAACTTTTGTAGTCATTTATATCTGTACAAAGTGAAAGTAGAATGCAGCCACCATGGTGAGTGAGTGGAGAATTAAGATTTGGTGGTATTGATATCCACTTTGCCTAGCTCTTGCAATGGTGGCTCTCTTGCACTGGTCGGGTTCAGGGTACGTTGGCCCCTGTACAGCTGAATGCAAGTATATAAACTCTCCCTTCATCATGAGCCCCATCTCATTCTTGGATTAGCATTTCCCCCCCTGGGATTAGCACAGAAAAAAATCTTTTTCTTTTCTTTCTTTTTTTGGTCTGCTGTGGGCATGGTGCTAGTCACCTCTTTGGGGATTGGAAAGGAGTTTTTCCCTCAGATTGGCTGGGACAGGAGTGTTCCCCCCCCCCCCATCTTTCCCACAGCAGCTCAGGGACCCAGTGGGGTAGGTCAGGAGGTGCAGTTCAGATTGTTGCAATTCAGCAGGTACTCCTTCCATGGGGGTGGGGAGGGGGAGAAGAGGCGCTAGTTCCCTGATAAACCAGAGTTAGAAGTGGATTTAGGAGAAGGAATGCTCCTAAAGAAGCTGGGGAAGGGGATTAGAATTCTTAATGTCTGATATAGCGAGGAGACAACCCCCTTTCCCCAACCCCTTAACCTACAAATGTGTGTGTTGGTGGGGGGAGGGGGAAGAAATGGATTCCTAGCACTGGGCTGGAACCAGCTGAGTGGTGGTAGGCTAACGGCAGCCCTCCTCCTGGTGGAAATGATTAAGTGAGGAATCATAACCTGTACAGTATGAGTTAGTACTGGATAGTTCCCAGGGAAGTTAATAAAATTGCAGCCTAAATAAACCACATCCCCTGCATCTTGTCTTTCTTCTCCTGTGTCTGGGACAATTCCAGCTTTCAGTGCTTACTACATATGTGTTACAGAACTACCAGGAGATGAGATGCCCAGAGTTGTGGGAGTCATGGTGGGGCAATGTATCCAGCTGCCTAGTGGTAGCTAGAGAGAGTGGAACACTCCTAGTTCCTTTGGCAGCTGATGGATCTGGTAAGGTCTGATGGAAGGGAATCCCACTTTGGCAACTATTTTCATGTGGTTAATTTATACTTTGCAGCTATTGTGCGGGGTGTTTTGTAACATGAAAAAAGTTGCTGGTCACTGAGAATTTTGTGTTTAATAGTGTGTGAGAACTCAGTGTTTAGTCCGGTGTCAGAATTATTTATATAAACTTAGCTTGTGTCTTCCATATTTTAACAGGATTTTTTGTTCTTACTTTCTTTGTCCCTCTCCCCCACGCCATTTATTCAATAGAACATCTTCTTGAATTTCTCTTAGCAATCTTAACTGTTACTTAAGAATGTGTTTGGGGTTTTTCTCTCTCTCTCTCTCTCTCTCTCTCTTTCTGTGTGTGTGTGTGTGTGTGTGTGTGTGTGTGTGTGTGTAATATATATAAATGAATTCATTGAACCTGGTATACTGGGTTTTTTGAGAACCTGACAAACTATGAGCTTTGTCAAAATAATTATGCAATTTCCCCCCTCAGATATGATTTTGTACTTTTTTTTCCCAAAGTTTATCTGATGGACAAACCTTCTTTAAGGCCAGAACAGCCCAAGGTACACTGACATTAGTAGACGTATGTGTGTGTGTGTGTGTGCGTGCATGAGCCTAATTATATAATCTATGTATTTTCATGGGTGGTGGTGTTTGTTTTGTGGTGTTTTTGGTGAGGGGTGGAGAAACAGTGTTGACAGGGCCAGTTCAATCAGAGTAGATGTAGTCCACTCCCGATAATTGATGAGGAAGTGTCAATACCACGAGAGGGAAAGTTGCTGTTGTAGTGAGCCAACCACTCACAGTCCCTATTCAAACCGAAATTAATGGTGTTAAATTTGCAAATGGATTTTAGTTCTGCAGTTTCTCTTTGAAGTCTGTTTTTGAAGGTTTTTTTGTTTAAGTATGGCTACTTTTAAATCTGTTATAGAAGGTCCAGGGAGATTGAAGTGTTCTCCTACTGGCTTTTGTATGTTACCATTCCTGATGTCCGATTTGTGTCCATTTATTCTTTTACTGTCTGGTTTGGCCAATGTACATGGCAGAGGGGCATGGCTGGCACATGATGGCGTATATTACATTAGTAGATGTGCAGGTGAATGAGTCCCTGATGGTGTCGCTAGAGTAAATATGGGGACAGAGTAGGCAACGAGATTTGTTACAGGGATTGGTTCCTGGGTTGGTGTTTCTGTGGTGTGGTGTGTAGTTGCTGGTGAGTATTTACTGCATGTTGGGGTGCTGTCTGTAAGTGAGGACTGGCCTGTCTCCCGAGGTCTGTGAGAGTGAGGGATCATTTTCCAGGATAGGTTGTAGATCATTGATGATGTGCTGGAGAGGTTTTAGCTGGTGGCTGTATGTGATGGCCAGTGGTGTTCTGTTATTTTCCTTGTTTGGCCTGTCCTGTAGTAGGTGACTTCTGGGTACCCATCTCGTGTATAGACACACTCACCAAAGCCTGCATAGTGCATAAAATAAGAACAATCTAAGTGAATGGGGGTATATTGGTCAGTATGTTTTGATTAGTTCCTTTATTTTCTGTCTGTACTACATCTGGGTTTTAACAATTTTTAGGAGGCAGTTTCTGTTCTATTCTGTTCCTTCTCTGCCCCATCATTATGCTTAAATTAAGGCAACCCATATTGTATGTCCTGAAAACATTTGTATTTTAAAAAGAAAGAGGTGAATAGGGGCAACAAATGTTGAGATTTTTTGAGTGTAATCTTGTACAGAGCCCTGCTGTCCTGACAAGTGTCAATTCAACACACGTTTTGAATGAAAAGGAAAACCCCTTTTATTGATACAAATCCTAGAGGTCTTACAGAGGGTTAGAACTTTGTATTAATAAAGTGACAAAAAATCAGCGTTTAGAGAGGCACTGTGTAAGCTCAGCTCAAAATGATTGGAAGCTGGATTTGTTGATGTTGGAAATGTGCTCCCTTAAAGTGTCTATATTTTTAATTTGCATAGGTCAAGCCCGACCAGTCCATGGCTCAGCAGTGGGTATGCCAGTTTTGTGAAGGAAAAGCTATTTTCCTGCAGTTCCGTTTGTTACTTCCTTCCCAACTTTCTTATGAGAGTAGTTAATAGAAAGGTGAGATTCAAGGTGAGATTCCAAGGATTCTAATCTTTTGCCATACACACCCTTTCAGTATTGTTGATTTTCTGCATAGAAATATCACATGTATATGGGCCATCGGCAAGTTTTAAAAAATCTAATATAACGCAAAAATCCAGAAAGCCTATCAACAGTAATGTGAAATAGCCAGAGGCATGGCTGCCACCTGCCAGCAAAGCTACTAGACATATTCTTTCTAGAATAGACTGTCTTCTGGAGTCCAACATCCTGTTCCTTTGCTTGCCATCTGAAAGAATTGAAAAAAGTTGCAGGGATCATTTTGTGGCAAATTTTACCACTCCTTCCACAATTGGGTTTTTTTGGGAGGGGAGTGGGGGGGGAGGGGATGAGGTGGAGGCAGGTACTTGCTTGTCAAACATATATAAATGCTAATGTTTATTTGATCAAAATGAAAAAAAAATGTTTTTGATCAGTCTGATATGTAAGAGAAGAATATAAAATAAATGTAAATGCTGCTTCTTCTTCTTCCCCTTTGCCAGCTAGCTGGACTCAGTTTGCCAGATCAATCTTTTCCAGGTGTGCTGATCCAACACTCACTCCATATCTACTCCATCATCTCTCACATAGTCTAGCCACTGTTTTACCTGACCATCCTCTTGCTCTCAGCCCACAAACTCTAACCTCTCATCCCTCCCTAACAGGATTCCCTTCGTTCATCTTTCATACACCGGTATCATCTTTCATATGCCGGTATCATCTCAGCCTCCTCTCCGGTAGCTCCTTTCTGACACTGCAGACTTTGGTCTCACTCCTGATGACATTGTCCAACATAAGGGTCAGCAATGTCACCCCTCTTACTGCCTTCAAACATCTTATTTCAATGTCTTCATGTCTTCTCCAGTGCCTTTCTTTAGCTGCATGACTCTGATCTGTACAGAAGAGCTGGTTTTACCATCATTATGTATAGTCCATTAAGCTTTCTGGACATCTGTTTATCATAAATCACTCCACTTTTTGTGCACCAGACTTCCCCTGCCATCAGCAGGGTTGCTTGCAATTCTCTGCTGATCTCTCCATTTGCTGCTAACCAGCCTCCCAGGTACTTAAAAGCAGAAACCTGATTTAGGCTCTGGCCCTTGATGTTAATGTTCATCTGTCTCAGTTCTGTACAAGACACCCATATGACTTCAGTCTTCTCTTTGCTCATTTTGAGGCCATTGCGTGCTTTTAATCAATCATTTCATTAAGGTGTGCTGTCACCTGTAACTTTTTTATTTGTTTATAAAGACAAAAGTAGGATGGTTTTATAACTATGCTGCAATAAAAGACCTCCAGCACTGCAGCAGCTGGCCCAGGTCAGCTGACTTGGGCTTACAGGGCTCAGGCTGCGGGGCTATCACTTGTGGTGTAGATGTATGGGCTTGGGCTGGAGCCCAGGATCTGAGATCCCATGAAGTGGGAGGGCCTCAAATTCCAAACTTCTATGCTGCTCTTTTTAGTCCCAAAGCCCAACTCTCAAGAACCTGAGTCAGCAAACTTGGGGTCTGAGACTCAGTGCCATGCATTTTTTATCTCAGTGTAGACATACTCAAAATGGCTTCTGACAGAGATACACTATTGATAAATATTTAACTCTGGGATGTGACAGACTCATATTTTCAGAGGCAGAATGGCCACACATTTCAAAAATTTCAAAATTTGGACTGTGACCAGGTCTGATACCCATCAGGGACCCAGGATGGTCAGGAAGCCGTGAGTTTCCAGACATGAGTAGTAAAGAGTGAACTCACCAGATCCCAAAACATCTGGGTCTCATTAGCCTTCTACGAAACTAGATCATAGCATTTAAAAAGAAGAAGAAATCAGTTGTTGGGAGTTGCTGTGCAGGCATGTAGCTGTGCTGAAGATGCTCACAGAGGGAAGATTGTGAGTTACTTTGTTGAAAGCCCATTGGAATTTTCCCAGAAGGAGGAATTGGGATTCTCTTTGTGTACAGATTGGAATTCCGTTTCTTCTTTCTGAAAAAAAGGAAGGAAGAGAGACTTTGTTTTTCTTAAACCAGAAGGTCTAGGAGACTTTGTTACTTTCATCTTGAGTTATGGGAACTTTAGTGCCATGTCCAGAGTAACTTCCCAGAATGCATTTTCTTTTGTTTCAGAGTAGCAGCCGTGTTAGTCTGTATCCTCAAAAAGAACAGGAGTACTTGTGGCACCTTAGAGACTAACAAATTTATTATGCTCTAATAAATTTGTTAGTTTCTAAGGTGCCACAAGTACTCCTGTTCTTTCTTTTGTTTGTTTTATTTTCCTGCTTTAGTTGCCTGTGCTCCATTCATAGCTTGAAGGGCTACCAAAATTAGGCATCTAAACCCATGTCTGTGGCCTGACTTCTCAGAGGTCCACCTATGGGTCCCACAATGTTAATTGACTTCAATAGGTTTTCATATGAATGCCAGGGGATGTCCATGCAGATCTGATTCCAAGCTCAAGAACCTGTATTTGCACATGCAAATCAGGTAGATACAGTACTTGTAACTTCACACTTAACACACACACACACACATGCTCTTATTTGTTCAGGTAGATATGGGGCCAATGGTGCTGCAACTTAAGTCAATGAGAGTTTCAGTTGGAAGCTGTTTCTGAAAATGTTGATCCTTTCTGTACAAGTCACAAGACTGCAATGAGTCTTTCCTCTGGATAGTTAAGTTCAGCAGTTCCTTTATTTTTGCTGCTAGAACAATAGGTTATCATATACCAAAGCCTAAGGAGCTAATTGAGGCTTTGAATAAGGCATTACTGACACATTCCTAGAACATTTTAAAATGAATAATCACTTTGATCTCTTTTAAACTTCATGTATATTTCAATGAAGAACAAAATATTGCTAATAAATTCTATTATAAATTGGTCTAATTACAATTTAATAGGATCCTAGAGCACTGCACCTCAGACATGTATTTAAAATAGTATTTTATGCAGGAGGGGGTTCTTCTATGTTTAGCTCTAATAAGCACCAAGCCATTTAAAATATAGCCCCCATTTTTAAAGCTTTTGAATAGTGATGAGACTTTATGCTCATCCTTCTTAAAAATTTTATACATTTCCTATGGTTCTGTGAGCAGAAGTGTCCACAGTGAAGAGTTCTTAAAGGTGAATTGGAAAGCAAACATGAAAATGGAGTTAAGCCCAAATTCCTTTGCAGGTTCCCCATATTATTTAGGATTGGGAGTGGTATTCAGCACAGAATAGATTTAAATTCTGTTTTTTTCTCTATGAAATCCTTATGGTATAATACTTCCTGGTTTTTCTGACAGTAGCCCAGAATGCATCATTCTGTGACATCATAAATACTATGGATTGTAATGTGCCTTAAAGATATTGCTTTTGGGGAAACTAAATCAGAAAATACCAAGAGGATTTCAGAGGAGATTAACAGAATTTTAATAAGGTGAGTGAAATATTATTTCTGTGTTAACATTCCCTATTTTCAGTTACTGTCGCCTTGC